>NW_024429208.1:21169073-21516573 GCF_017639785.1 Mesocricetus auratus
TCTGTGAGTTCGAGGCCAGGCTGGACCGACAACCTCCAAAACAATACAGAGAAACCCTGTCTCGTAAAAAACCAAAAAAAAAATTAATAGATGGAGGAAGAATGTGTGTATGACAGAAGAGTATTTGTAATTACGTCTGTGGCCTGATTAACCCTACCTCTGTTCTGGTACTGCAAGGTGATTTCTCAGACACCATCATTTAAGGAAACAATCCAGTCCCTATGACATGCTTTATCCTATTTAGGAGTACGCTGTAACTGAACATAGCCATCACCATAACAAATATATATATATGTATAAATATATATGTATGTATAAACACATTGTAGCTTTTATAGAAATCATCACGTGTGTGTATGTGTGTCTGTATGATGACTGTGTGTATGTGTGGAGGCACACACACAACCGTGACTCACAAGTAGAGCCAGAGCATAGCTTTGTAAAGTTGGTTGTCTCCTTCCACCATGGGTTCTGAGGATTGGGCTCAGGTGCCAGGCTTGTGCAAAAAGCCCTTTTGTGCATGGTAATGCCGCCTTTGAGGAAACATCACCAGTCTACCAAGAATTCTTGACTAGCCATTCCATAGAAGTGCAAAGGTCTTCACACTAATCCAAATGTCCAGTCTCTCACCACCTAAACACATAAACAAGACACACCCCAGCCACCTGTTCTGATCATTTTACATAAGGGATAGAGTAGTTACCAAGTGACACTGTTGAAATTATTGAATCCCACCATACTACCATATTACTAGCTGAATAATTTATCCCATCCCTAGGGGCAGGTGCTGGTGAGTAAGGTCAGAACTTATAAAAGACAAACAGAAGTATCCTCTGGGATTATCCTTTAGTAATCCCCCTAAAGGATCAAAAAGAAGGGCAACATTAGATGTTTATAGCTGTTGTAAAATACATTCTCATTTCAGAGATACTAAAAATACAAGGTAGAGAATGTAGGAAATGTGTCTAACCTGAACAAAACTGGTGTCTTATGAATCCAAGCTGAGAACATAAATCAGTTCCTTTACAAATAAAAGCCCATCTGTGGGTTGAAGAGATGGCTCAGGGGTTAAGAGCATTTGCTGTTGTTCCCAACGACCTGAGACCGAATCCCAGAACCCTCACCAGCCACCTCTCAACCACTTTGTCATTCCAGCTCCAGAGGATCTGACAGGATCTGACAACCTGGTCTGGATTTCAGCGGCACCTGCACTAATGTGTACATACACACAAACACACATTTTTAAATTAAATACATCTTTAAAATCTCCAAAATCGCAAACCGCATCTAGTTCGCTTTCAAGGCTATAAATCATATATTTTGTATATACATATGTATTCAATTATAAGGTTAAAAAAACATAGATGAGGCACAGTTTTAGGGCAAGCCTTGGGCCTAGGGAAAGAGCCATGTTCACCACTGGCTGAGATAATGGCCAGCTCAGCAATTCCTACATGGAAACCACCTGGGAACTTTCAAAATTAGTGCTTGGCCCTACTCTCTGAGATTCTGGTTGAACGAGCTTTGTGTGGGGCCTGGGTATCAGGATTTCTTAAAGCTCCCCCAAATGATTTTAATGTGCAGTGGAGGTTGAAAACCCCTGGGCTAACAAAATCCTCACCAGTAGCAGGAATTTTTGGAACTGCCTGTTTAGCACTCTTCTCCCAACTGGGACTTTCGTGTCTCTCGTAGGGTTTGGCCACAAACCACTCTACCATAATTTGTATCCCAAGAGGTTTTCAACTGAGAGTGAGATAGCACCCATTCCTTAAAATTCATTATGCGGTCAGTGCAGAATATGTCAGGAAAAAAAATGGTCAGTTTAGAACAGGGGCCTGGAAACTTATCCCTGGAGACAAATCTAGACACTCACTTATTTCTGACAGTGAGAAACTTTTATTCTCATGCCATGCCCATTTGTTTATAAATTGTCTATGGCTGCCTCATACTGCAAAAGCATCATAATTACAACAGATGAGCTTTCAAATCTGAAGGTATTGACTATCTGGATTTACATAAAAAGAAAAACTGAAGATTCCATCACTGGTCTAGAGTCATGGACGTTTCAAGTTTCAGACTATCTTCAGAGACTGCCAGGGGATTCTGTGGAGGATTGAGTCACATCTCGAGCAGTGTAAATGACCACAGCTTCAGAACTGGGGACTTTACTATCATTTCACCGAGATAACCACCATTACTTCCTTGCATCTACTAATGAGCAGGTGGGTTGTATTTACCAGCTTCTAACACCTGGTTGCCTACAAAATCAGGTTTTGGTGGGAGCACATTTCAGAGCTAAGTTAAATGTGCAATCTATGAACTCACAGAGGGAAAGATGAGCTGTGATTGAAATATAAAAACATTAGCAGTGGTACTAAATGTTGTGGGAAACACTTAAAATCTCAGCATCCAAAGGATGACAAAAGGCAAAGATAACGGTGGAGTGGACAACAGTGTTGGAGCAAGTAGGAAAATATCAGAGTCTGATATTAAAAAAAAACAAAAAGGTCTAGGAATCAAACTGAGGAGAATGAAGGGGTATAGTTCCTGACACCTGCCCATAGCTCATTTGAGCACTCCCAGGTCCGGGGGACATTGTGGGCATTCTGACAAACTTGTCATATGTGCTCCAGCTGTATTCTACAGTATCTTAATCAACTAACTGCTGGCTTTTCTTGATCTTATTTTAATTTTGAAAGCACCTTCCTTTTTCTGAACTGTTTGTTTCTCAAGAAATACTTTAGCCTAGCAACTTTCCCATGGGAGCAGTTTCCTAGCAGTAAAAGATTCAGAAGTTGGAAAAGTCACTTTATTAGATATTGACTCAGCTATTCTGAATCACCTTAAACTTTAAAACATTGTGGAGGCAAACTAACTTTATTTCTTCATCCTGCCACAAAAATAATATCATTATACTTATTAACATTAGGTCTGTAAGTATTCCAAAGGCATTTAATTTACTAACTTTTAAGATTATATATTACTCTACAAGAACATTATGTGTGTACAGAATTGTCTGCAGTATTTTCTTTGACCCTTTGAGGTTAATCATGGTATCCAGTCTATTGATGAGATAATCAATCAGCAAGGGTGCACATAGAAAGCTTGTAGATAAAAAGATTACAGATTGAAAAGTTTATAGAAGCCCTTCTAGTCTCCTTTCTGTTACTGCAGTGCTGTAACACTCTGACAAAAAACAACTTGAAGAGAAAAGTCTTTATTTGACTTATGGTCACAGTCCATCACTGATAGAAATTGGGTCAGGAACTCAAAACAAGAATGTGAAGTAGAAACCATGGAGGAATGCTGCTTACTAGCCTGCTCTCAGTTGTTCAGAGGCCCATGCTTAGCTAGCTTTCTTAATCGGCTCAGGACCACCTGTCTAGGGATGTACAGCCCATAATGGGCTGGGCCCTCCAATATCAGTTAAAAATCTAGACAAACCCACCACAGACAAGGACCAATGTGACCAAGAAATTCTGCAATAGACTTTCGACTCAAATGATTCTAGCTTATGTCAAATTGACAAAACTAAGACAGAAACATAAGCAAATGATACTAAGTTCGTTCAAAGTGGAAATGACAACAACCACAAATAGTCATTTCTTTTTCTTAAAGAAATAAAGGAAAATTCTATTCTTAGAGACTAAGAGCCCAAAGGTGACAGGAGTCCTCTGATGATCCAGAAGCCAATCAGGTCTGTCTGTAGAGGAGTGGGAAACTGACTCTTTGGGCCTCTTTCTGATATTTGTATAAACTGTATAGACTGATCACCTAAATGTTTTCATTTATTTTTTTTCTCTCTTTTTTCCCTTTCCTTTTCTTTCTTTCTTTTTTCTTTGCTTTTGGGTTTGGGGCTCAAGGAAAATGAAAAGAAATTTTGTTGAGTTGGAGTACAGCAGAGTTCTCCCTAGATGACTGGGAGACATTAAAAATATGGTGTTTAAAGAAGCTGCCACTGTCACTATTCATGTCTCTCGTTGTGGTGGTTTGAATGATAACGCCCTCCATGGGTCCATATCTTTGAATGCTGGGTCCCCACATGGTAGACATATTTGGGAAGGATTAAGGGGTGTGGCCTTGTTGGAAGAGGTGTGTCACTGGGGTGGGCTTTAATGTTTCAAAAGATTTATGAGATTCCCAGTGTGTCTATACATGTAGATATTTAGGAGAAAGAATGGAAGTAGAAATGAAGCAGAACCATGAGGTGTATGAGTTAGTAATGAGAGCCATAAAAATAAGTGTTCATTACTGTTGCTCTAATCCTATATTTGTCTCTTTAAAACATGCAATATATTTATGTCATAAAATACATCTGAATTTTGCCAAAAAAATCTTTATAACTCCTTATAAAGGGATTTACTATTTTATTTTAAGAAACTTTAAGAGATTTTAAGACTATTCCTTAACCTCACATGAATCTAACACACAGAAGATTATATTTTGTGGTAAATAAGATTATTGATAGATCCATTACATAATGATTACAGCATGATCTAGCAGTTTATGTCCCCTTCGGAGAGACAGCACAAAGGTGTAAAGCCCTTGAAGCACAGCTCTGCATAAATAGACTTTCTGCACTCCACTGCCGGATTCAGATCCTGAAAGTGATAAAATGCAGATGCCTGCAGTTGCAATCATAAAAACGTAATTGCTGGGAGAAAAAAATTATTTCGGATCCATTGGAGGAATTTATTGCAAAGGGATGCACTGTGTAAGTTATCACACTGAGAAAATGAAAGCGAATGATTGAAACACATCCCAGACTGAGCCTCCCTGAAAAATGACCTAGTGATTTACCTGTGCTCAAGAGAAAGAAAAGAGATTAAAGATAAATCATGTTTGGTAGGGAAGACTCTGATTACTGTAAAAAGAGCAGAATAAAGATTTATGCACAAATGAATTAAAAACTTGGAATGACAGCATGGTTAGTATCTATGACCAATTACTCAAAAATTAAAATGTAATTTTGATTTTGAATTATGTGCCAAGAAAAGTAATTCCTGTGCAACTTCCTGAGTAAAAGATTTTGACATGAAGATAAACAATGAGAAAACGTGAGAATTTTTTAATGGAGCTACTAAACTGGTTACTTTAATGTAAAGGAGATGCAATTCTGTTAAAATGTATTTAGCATAATTAGTATTGTATCATCTGCTTGTATAAACCATGCAACTGTTCAAATCAGGGACTCTCTGGAAGAGTCTAGATAAGGGCAGGACCTAAGAGTCTATTGATACAGGAATCAATAAAATTTGATACATACATACATACATGAATATTATTAAGTCATTTTAGGAGAAGGAATTCTTGTCATTTGTCAACATGAATGAACCTGGAGATTTGATCCTCAATAATGTTTACATTATTACAGTGAATAATGTCTACAGGCACAAAAGGAAAGTACTATGCAATCTCACATTGATGAAATCACAGGCTAGCATAAAATAGTAGTTTTCAAGAGATGGGGGATATGGGATATGTGAAGTTTGGTCAAAGGATACAAATTTTCAGTCATACCATGAATTAAGTTTTGGGAATCCAATTCTTAATAGCATGATAACTATGGTTGAAAGTTAATGAAACAAACATACAGTGTAGATACTCTTTAAGTATCTTTGCTATACAAATACAAAACAGTACTTATGGACAGTGATGAATATATTCATTAATATGGCTGTGGTGATCATTGTATGAAGCACACACACACACACACATATATATATATGAGTACATAGTTCTATCAATTAAATGTTTTAAATAAAAACTAAGTATTCTGAGGAAAAAATGATAGTATATCTAGCACAATGTTACTCAGAATAAATCAACCTTATTATAACTTAATTATAAGCTAAAAGCACTTACTGGTTTTACAAAGGGCCCAGAGTTTGAGACCTAGCACTCATATCAGGTGGGTCACAACCACCGGCAATTCCAGCCCCAGGGGATCCACCACCCTTTGTGATCCTGAAGGCATCTGATCTGCACACTCCTGGTTTGCACACACCACACACACACACATATTCATAAAATAGATATTTTAAGTGATAGACTTTAAAAGCTATCTTAAAATCTATAAGGTCAGTTGTTTTAAGATAATAATTATTAGACTTTAAAATGTACTGGGATTTCACAAGGGCAATGCTATGGCAATGAAAACCAAGTGTGTGTCCAGATAATTCTGTTGTACTGTGCTAGAATTCTGCTTTATAAAAAAGTTCTTACACACAGTAGCTAGTCCATAAATTATTAATATTTGTAATTTCATATGTCTTGAATATTGCTAAGACCTATAAAAATTTTTCATTGGGGTACTGGAAAAGTGATTTGCTGAGCCTCTTTTAAGAATCAATAAACATTTGAAAATCATCAGTGACAGGCAGAAAAGATGAAGCTAGCGTTGCATTAGCATGTGACTGAAAGCTACCACCAAACAGGCTGTTTCCTTCTACTGGTCTTTGGGGGAAGTACACACCCAGGTGCCACATCAAAAGTGCCTCACCTTAACATAATCATACTTTTTAGGAGAGATTTATTTTTTTCCAATCTAATAAAATTATTTAAGGCCATTTTTGTTCTCTTAACTTCCTAGGTAGAATCAATACCATTTAGAGAGGTGGTTATGATTGCTTTAGAACATACTAAGACACACACACACACACAATTGTAACCATTGTTTCTTTTCATGTTACTTCCTATCCACTGATGTGGCAAGGTACTTAACCAAAACATCTACTGGTGTCTGTTCATCAGTAAAAGGTAGCTTCTAATAAGATGTAGTGATGCATTCTGATGATGCCAGCATTGGAATCCCAGCTGAGGCAAGGGCATTGAGCTTAGCCTGGCTACACAGAGCAACCCTGTCTCAAAAAAAACAAATAAAATGTAGTTTCTCCCCAGCCTTTCCTCTGCTCATAACAACATGGCAGCATCCTTTATGATTATCGAGTTCTCAGTGACCAACTACCATGTCACATTGTCATGGAAAAAAAACAGGCAGCGACATTATGTACTTACCATTCAGCCAGCTACAAAGCAAAGCTCATTTTTCTACATCACACTTTGCAAATGTATAGGAACTATGATGGTTAGTTTTTTTTTGTTGTTGTTGTTGGTTTTTTTTTTTTTTTTTGGTCATTTTGACTAAGCTAAGGTCATTTGAGAAGAAGGTATCTCAATTAAGAAAATGCCTCCATAAGAAATTCCTGTAGGCAAGTCTTGGGGGCATTTTGGGGGGATTAATGGTTGATGTGGGAGGGCTCAGCTCAGCTCACTTTGGGTGGTCCTGCCCCTGGGGAGGTGTTCCGGGGATGTATAAGAGAGCAGGCTGAGCAAGCCACGGACAGCAAGGCAGTAAGCAGCATTTCTCCATGAACTGTGCTTCAGTTCCTGCCCTGACTTTGCTTCATGATGGACTGTAAGCTATAAGATGAAATAAACCCTTTCTTCCTCAAATTGTTTTTGGTCACAGATTTCATCACAGCAATAGAAAGAAAACTAAGACAGGAACAAAATTTCTAGTTGGAAGAATTCACTTAAAACTGTCCCCATGGTGAAAGTGTTTATCAGCTGTAGAAGTTTCCTGATAAGAGTTTTTTGGATCACTTATATAAACTATCATATCATCTGCAAATAGTGAAAGTTGGACCTCTTCCTTTCCAATTTGTATCCCCTTGATCTCCTTTTGTTGTCATATTGCTCTAGCTAGAACTTCAAGTACAATATTGAAAAGGTATGGAGAGAGTGGACAGCCTTGTCTTGTTTCTGATTTTAGCAGGATCGCCTTGAGTTTCTGTCCATTTAGTTTGATGTTGGCTGTTGGTTTGCTGTATATAGCTTTTATTATGTTTAGGCATGTTCCTGTTATCCCAGATCTCTCCAACACCTTTATCATGAAGGGGTGCTGGATTTTGTCAAAGGCTTTTTCTGCATCTAGTGAGATAATCATGTGATTTTTGTTTTTCAGCTTGTTTACACGGTGGATTATATTGATGGATTTTCGTATGTTGAACCATCACTGCATCCCTGGGATGAAACCTACTTGATAGTGGTAAATGATTGTTTTGATGTGTTCTTGGATCCGATTTGCCAGTATTTTATTGAGTATTTTTATATCAATGTTCATGAGGGATATTGGTCTGAAATTCTCTTCCTTAGTTGTGTCTTTGTGTGGCTTGAGTATCAAGGTTATTGAAACCTCATAAAAAAGAGTTTGGCAAGGTCACTTTTGCTTCTATTGCATGGAATACTTTGAGAAGAATTTTTATAACCTGTTCTTTGAATTTCTGGTAGAATTCTGCACTGAGACCATCTGGATCTGAACTTTTTTTGGTTGGGAGACTTTTGATGACTGCTTCTACTTAAATTGCTTATCTGTTCTTGATTTAATTTTGGCAAGTGATATCTATCCAGAAAATTGTCGATTTCCTTTAAATTTTCTAATTTTGTGGAGTACAGGTTTTCAAAGTATGACCTGATGATTCTCTGAATTTCCTTGGAGTCCATTGTTCTGTCCCCCTTTTCATTTCTGATTTTGTTAATTCGCATGTTCACACTCCACTGTTTGGTAAGTTTGGACAAAGCTTTATCTACCTTGTTGATTTTCTCAAAGAACCAACTCTTCCTTGCATTGATTCCTTGTATACAAGATCAACTCAAGAAAATCAGTAGCCCTACTATATACAGACGATAAAAGGGCTGAGAAAGAAATCAGAGAAACATCACCCTTTACAATTGCCACAAACAACATAAAATACCTTGGGGTAATGCTACCAAACAAGTGAAAGACCTGGATCACAAGAACTTTGAGTCTTTAAAGAAAGAAATTAAAGACAACAGAAAATGGAAAGATCTCCCATGCTCTTGGATAGGTAGGATCAATGTAGTAAAAATGGAAATCCTGCCAAAAGCAATCTACAGATTCAATGCAATACCCATTAAAATACCAGCAAAATTCTTCACGGACCTTGAAAGAACAATAATCAATTTTATATGGAAAAACAAAACACCCAGGATAGCCAAAACCTTATTCAACACAGCAACATCTGGAGACATCACCATCCCTGACTTCAAGCTCTATTATAGAACTGTAGTCCTGAAAACAGCTTGGTATTGGCACAAAAATAGACAGGTAGATCAATGAAATCGAATTGAACACCCTGATATTAACCCATACATGTATGAACATCTGATCTTCAACAAAGAAGCTAAAAATGTACAATGGAAAAAAGAAAGCATCTTTTAACAAATGGTGCTGGCATAACTGGATGCTGGCATGTAGAAGAGTGTAGATAGATCCATGTCTATCGCCATGCACAAAACTTAAGAAATGGATCAAAGACCTCAACATAAATCCAGCCACACTGACACACTTAGAAGAGAAAGTGGGTGGTACCCTTTAATGAATTGGTACAGGAGACTGCTTCCTGAACATAACACCAGTAGCACAGACAGTGAGGTCAACAATTAATACATGGGACCTCCTGAAACTGAGAAGCTTCTGTAAGGCAAAGGACACAGTCAACAAAACAAAAAGGCAGCACACATAATGGGAAAAAATATTCACTAACCCCACATCTGACAGAGGGCTGATCTCCAAAATGTACAAAGAACTCAAGAAGCAAGTCTCCAAAACACCAAAGGATCCAATTAAAAACTGGAGGACAAGCCGGGAGGTGGTGGCGCACGCCTTTAATCCCAGCACTCGGGAGGCAGAGGCAGGCGGATCTCTGTGAGTTCGAGGCCAGGCTGGACCGATAGCCTCCAAAACAATACAGAGAAGCCCTGCCTCGTAAAAACCAAAAAAAAAAACTGGAGGACTGAACTAAATAGAGAATTTTCAATAGAGGAGTCTAAAATGGCTGAGAGGCACTTGAGAAAGTGCTCAACATCCCTAGCCATCAGGGAAATGCAAATCAAAACAACTCTGAGATACCATCTTACTCCTGTCAGAATGGCTAAAATCAAAAACACCAACAACAGTTTATGCTGGAGAGGTTGTGGAGAAAGGGGAACACTCCTCCACTGTTGGTGGGAGTGCCAACTCGTACAGTCACTTTGGAAATCAGTATGGAGATTCCTCAGAAAAATGGGAATCAGCCTATCACAAGACCCAGAAATTCCGCTCTTAGGCATATATCCAAAAGATTCACATTCATACAACAAGGATATCTGTTCTACTATGTCCATAGCAGCATTATTTGTAATAGCCAGAACCTAGATGCCCCTCAACTGAAGAGCAGATAGAGAAAATGTGGTACATTTACCCAGTAGAGTACTATTCAGCAGAAAAAACAATGGAATCCTGAAATTTGCAGGCAAATGGATGGCACTAGAAGAAACCATCCTGAGTGAGGTAACCCAGTCACAAAAAGACAAGCATGGTATGTACTCTCTCATATATGGATTTTAGACATAGATCTGAGGAGTGCCAGCCTACAGCCCCATGGCCAGAGAGTCTGGGAAACAGAACCTTCATCTAATGGCTGATGGAAATAGAAGCAGACTCCCACAGCTAAATGCTGAGCTGAACTCAAGGAACCCAGTGACAGAGAGGTAGGATTGATGAGCAAAGGGGTTAAGACTGGGCTGGTTTAAACCCCAGAAACAGCTGACCTGACAAGGGGTAGCTCTTGAATCCCAGACTGATGGCTGGGAATCCAGCATAGGACTGATCAAGACCCCCTGAATGTGGGTATCAGTGAGGAGGCCTAGGTAATCTATTGAGCCTTAGGTAGTAGATCAGTATTTATCCCAAGTATACAAATGGACTTTGGGTGCCCATCCAACAGTGAGAGATGCACTCTCACCCTGGACTCTTAGGGAGGGTCTAGGCCCTGCCCTGGACGAAATGACAGACTATGGACACCCCCATGGAGGGCTTCACCCTCCCTGGGGAAATGAAGGGGTACTGGGGGCGTTGGTGGGAGGGCGTGGGAGGAGGGGAGGGAAAGGGAGAAGGACCTTGGACTGGCATGTGAAGCAACCTTGTTTCTAATTTAAATTTAAACTTAAAAATAAAAATTAAAAAAAAACTGTCCCCATGGCTGGGCATGGCTCACACCTGTCAACCTACCACTAGAAGTGCAAGGGGACTGTGTAATGGAGGCTAGCCTGGGGTACTTAGTGAATTCAAGTTCAGTCTAAGATAAGGGTCTAATGCCTTATCTCAAATCCACCCCTATGAAAACTTGGTGATAAATACAAGATCGTATCTTGCCCACTCACTGATATATTTGGCAACTAATCCTAAGGAAATAAAAATAACCTGTGTACATAAAGATGTTCAGCATAGAAATGTTTACTTTTACTTTCGACAGGATCTTTTGTTTCCCAGGCTGGATGACCTTGAATTTCTGGACTTCCTGATTCTACCACCTGAGTGTTGTGATTACCAGGGTGTTGCCACTTTGTGCTCCGAGTCAAACCCAGGGATTCTCACATGCTGGGCAAGCACTACTCTATGAATTGAACTACATCACCAGCCAGCAGTATTTTTAGTCCAAAAAGATGGTTAGCCATAAATGAGTGACTACTTTAAATAAGATCTGTAATGGAGCTATATGATATGTAACTAAGCAGCAACTTTGTTAAATTATTCTTATAAAGAATGGGGTTTGACGATATGGCTCAGAGGTTAAGAGTACTTGCTGCTCTTCCAGAGGGCATAGGCTCAATTCTCAGTACTGACATAGAGGCACACAGGCATCTGTAACTCCAGTCTCAGGGGATCACCCTCTTCTGTCTTCCATGGGCGCCAGGCATGAATATGGTACACTGACATACAAGCAGACCAAACAACCAGGCAAATAAATAAATTTCAAAATTTTTAATGGAAAAATTGGGTTACAGATGTATTTCAGTGATTAGAGTACCTGCCTAAAATGTTTGTGGACCTATGTTCAATACCCAGCACTACAAAAAGAGGGGCTTGGGCCATCAAAATAACCTTTTAAATGGAAAAGTAAGATATAATCTCTATATGTAGCATTTTCTTCACTTTATGTATGTATATATGTATGTATGTGTGTATTTGATACTCAATTTTCATTGTCACCTTGACACAATCTAGAAGATCTCTGATGATGTCTTTGATTATTTTGCGTGAGTAGACCCATCCTCAGTGTGAGCAGGGACCTTCATGGACTGGGCTCTGAACTGAATGAAAAGGAGTGACCCAGATGAGCACTGACAGAAAAACATCAACCCATTATTCTCTGCTCTTGACTGTGAATGCAAATGTGACCAGTTCTGTCAAGCTCCTTGTAGTGGTTTGAATAAAAATGGCCTCCATAGGCTCATATATTTGAATGCTTAGTCACCAGGGAATGGCATCATTTGAAAGGATTAGAAGAATTAGGAGATGTGGCCTTGATGAAGGAAGTGTTTCACTGGGAGTGAGCTTTGAGGTTTCAAAAGTTCATGCCAAGCCCAGTCTCTCTCTCTCTCTCTCTCTCTCTCTCTCTCTCTCTCTCTCTCTCTCTCTCTCTCTCTCTCTCTCTCTCTCTCTCTCTCTTCTCTTTCTATCTCTGCCTGTGGATCAGTATGTAGCTCTCCACTACTGCTCTAGCACCATGCTGTCCACATTTTCTAACATGATGATAATGAACTAAAATTCTGACACTATAAGCAAGCCCTCTATATCAAGCTTTGTTATCAGCTGACAGCTCACAAATAATGACACAGAGACTTCTTATTAATTATGAAAGCTCAGCCTTAGCTTAGGCTTGTCCCACTAGCTCTTATAACTTAAATTAACCCATTTACATTAATTTATGACTTTTTACTTTTCTTTCATTCTGTATGTCCGAATTACTCCATTTCTCATTGGTGTTTCATGCATACCTTGATTATCTCCTCCTCTTCCTCTCTCTGTGCCCAGAAGTGCCACCTATACCTCCTGCCTAGCTATTGACCATTCAGCTCTTTATTACACCAGTCACAGCAATACATTTTCACACTGTATAAACATCTCACATCAACCCCAATCAAAAGCTTTCAAGAGTTGCTGTGATCATGGTGTCTCTTTACAGCAATAGAATACTGACTAAGATATTTCTATTGCTATAACCTCCTTGCCAAAATGAACTGCAACCAAGAAATATGAGCTGAATAACATTGCTTCTGTCATGGTATTTTATCATAGAAACAAGAAAGAAAAAACATTTTTCAATCTATATATTCACTATACTTATGTTCAATACACACACATATATATGTGCATATATACACACATATTCAATACACATATATGTGTATATTGCCTAGGCTACCTAATCCTCCCAAATAGGATGTGTGGCAGGATTATGTTATACACTGAATTTATATTCTCTTTATTATAAAGTTCTAAGAAAATTACCTGCTATTTTACTGTCTTAGAAAAAAATACACTAATGTTTGTTTCTTGATAGTAAATTGAATATGTTTTAATTTTCTTTGCCCTACTCCAGGAAGATTCTAAGTATTTTAGTGAACTTTGTCAGAAAAAAATAAAACCAAACATAATAGTGCACCCAGAAGAGAGAGATAGGAGCACTCTGACTTTGAATTTAACATGGGACAGAAAAAGAGAAATGATATATATGTGGGTGGGTAGGTAAGTAGATAGATATTTTGTTGTCTCTCAACATGAAAGCATTCAGTAAATGGCTTAAGCAGTATTAATTTCAGGTTTTAGTGCCTTTTAGACAGCAACAGTTAATATAAAACTCAGCTGTCACCAGAGAGAAATGTTTTAAATTGCCTTCCCAGTAGTAGGCCTCAATTTGTGCTCAGTGAAAACATGCCCTATGTCTGTCCTCAGAGCTGCTCCACTGTGCATCCCCAGAAAAGACAAGAACACTTTTGAATAATCAGATATAAGGTCACTGTAGTTTTTCACTGAAGCAAACCTTGAGAATTTAGTGTCTTTTGAAGAAGGGACCTGGGTACATTATGTAAAGTAGGCCAAAAGGCTAGTTTTGCTTTACCAGTTTTGCTGCTAAAGGTAAAATAGTTAGATCTACATCAATAAATAGATTCCTTCACACTCAGCATCAGGAAAATCAAACACTCAGTGTGAGTGGGATAGGGATAAGAAATGGTAATTGGGTGAATATGATCAAAATAATCTTATATATGTATGAAAATGTCATAATGAAACCCATTTTATATATAGTTTATGCTAATAAAAACACTTTTAATTTAAAAATTCAATATATAAAATCAGGTCTTACATGATGACTAAGAGAATCATTATTCATATGATCAAATGATTATTTATTTCATGGAAGGCTACCATAGGATTCCTTGAAATAGCTGCTTTTCCCCCACATTTTGATATTTTAATTATAGTTTACTTTGTGACAAATGAGATACCATGCCTCTTAGGTCAAACCACTAAAATTCTCTACATAATAAAGACGTTTGGGATACTAACTTACTTCAGTTTGCATGACTATAACCAAAATAATTTATATAGCAGTGCTTTACAAATTATATATATATATAATACATATATGTTATATATATATATACGTATATATATATTATATGTCTGGAGTCAGGGAGATGGTTCAGCAGGTAAATTCACTTGCCACAGAAGTCTGACAGCCAAGAGAGAACTGGCTCCTCAAAATTGTCCTCCGGCCTCTACACATATGCCACAACACAGGTGCCCATTCACACTCATCATGTACACACACAAAAAAATAATAATTGTTAATTATATACACCCCTTTTTTGGTTTGTTGAGACAGGATTTCTCTATGTAACAGCTCTGGCTGTCCTGGAACTCACTTTGTAGACCAGGCTGTCAAACACACAGAGATCTACCTGCCTCTGCCTCCTGAGTGTTGGGATTAAAGGGGTATACCACCACCACCTGACTTATATACACCTATTGACATTATGATACATATATGATACACATATAATCTCAGCACTAAGGAGGATGAGGCAAGGGGGTCATGGGCTAAAGGCCACTCTGATATACATAGATCTTATTTCAAATATATAAAAAATATGTGTGTGAATTGATATTGCAGTTAGTACCAAAAAAGAATCTGAGGGAATACTTTCAGAATTGTATTATTGATATCAAATACATATTCTTATATCTTAATACCAGCTTATTTGGAGGTATTAAGACAAGGTCTCCATGTGTAGACCTGACAGGAATTGACCTCACAGAGATCTATCTGCCTGCCTCTGCCTCCTGAGTGCTGGGATTAAAGGTGCGCACCACCGTCCCAGCTAATACAGTTTAAATAAAAGATGATGTTAGATCATGTATTCATATCTAGAATCAAATCCACCCTTGGCTCATTGCCGTCCCCACCATTTTCAATTCTGCTAAAACACAGTTGTTGCACACTGAAGCACCCACAGTCCTCGTACCTGGATTATCAGAGGCTCCAGCAGCTTCTCCACAGTGACTGTCTGGACCTGCAGATCCCCAATGCCCATATTCAGGGAGATTGGTGTTTCTGCTGACATGGTGCCTGCACAAGGACACACACACAAAAAATGCTCATCAGTGAGGAGAAATCTTTCCAAAGCAGAGGGTTCCTGAAAATCATGGAGTAAGTGAGACTTCTATTTGGCACGTCTTTTCAGTCCTCCAAGGCTCAGAATACCAAATCCACTATTGGAAAAGCAGCAGACTCCCAAGTTGTTCTCTGTTCTCGTGTTGCCTAGGCTTCACTATAATGAATGCTAGTAGATTCATAATTGACTTTTAAACTTATCAAATGGGTTTCCATTTGGTCAGCAGTCTTAATTGAAAGCTTAATTGCCCACCTCTTGACACATATCTGACAGCAGCAAGCCATCTGACGTCCATGAACTCATGATGCTCAGGGACTTTGTATGCTTGTCCACTCTTGCCGAGACTTAGATGAGAAGCCGGAAAACATGGTGCATGTCTATGTGTTTCCAAGGTTGCTTATTTTGAGAGTTTTGATTGTAAAAGAAGGTTGGGGCAATTTTCTTTCATATATAGACCAGAAGCTAATAAGAATTTGAATAGCTATTAGAGAAAAAGGAAAAGCCCATGGGAAAGCATTGATATTTGGACAATATGTAGTGTTTTGAATGAGAAATGCTCCCTATAATGTCAGACATTTGAACACTTGCCCCCCCCTTCCCCAGTTGTCGCCACTGGGAAGGTTTAGGAAGTGTGACCTTGCTAGAGGAAATCACTAGGGACTGGTTTTGAGAGCTGAAGTTCAGTTTGCTCTTTCTGCTTTGTGCTTGTGGTTGAAGAAATGAGCTCTCAACTTTCTGCACCTACCACCATGCTATAGCTTGCTGTCATGTTCCCTAGCATGACGGACTCTTAAAGTCATGGAACCATAAGCCCAAATAAGCTCTTCCTTCTATGAACATGGTCATAATGTTTTATCACAGTAATAGAAAAATAATTATTAAGGCTTGATGGGACATGCTTTTAATCCCAGCACTAAGGAAAGAGAGACAGTTCAAGGCCAGCCTGGTCTATATACCACTCATAGTAATATATTAAATAATTTAAATAAGGGAAGAATAAAAGTGAAAAACACAGACACTAACCTCTGACCACCATACATACCTACACATGCACACATACACACACACAAGCATGTGTACACACACACACACACACACACACTAATCACTGAGCTTTTTATATAAGAAACCATATATTCTTTTTTTTATTTTTCAAGACAGGGTTTGTCTTTGTAGCCTTGGCCATCCTGAAGCTCACTTTGTAGACCAGACAGGCCTTGAATTCATGGAGATCCATCTGCCTCTGCAGATTAAAGGTGTGTACCACCACCACCTGGCTAAGAAATCACATATTCTTAAACACATAATTGTGATTGGTATGTCATAACATATTGAAACTGACACTGGAACTAATATATCAGCCCTGAATTACTAGATCCATGAATCTGTATTAACCTTCACTCTGTCAGTCATCACTCAGGAAGTATTTACTCAGGGTCCACATTACTCCACAGAGACAAAGAAATATAATATAATATATATGCCTTTCCTGCATCGACTTAACCTACTTTAGGTTTGAAAAAACAGAAGGTGGAGAAATAGCTCAGCAGTTAAGAGTGCCTAGTGCTCTTTCGGAGGGCTGGGTTCAGTCCCCAGCATCCACACGGCAGCTCACAGCCATCTGTAACTCCAGGGGATCTGACCTCTCTTCTGACCTCTGTGAGCACTTCGACACACATGATGCACAGACACACTCAGGAATGCATGCATACACATAAAATTAAATATTCTTAAAATAAAAATCTTATAACTCACAGAAATATGACTCTATCAATAGAAAACCTTCCCACTTTGTGTCTACCTGTTCTCCCCCCTCCCAGTTTCCCACAGCTTCAGGCTTAGTGAACTGCCACCCCAACAAAGAAACACCCTAACAATCCCTCTGAAACCAGGGAACTGAGGGGGGAAAAATAGAAAGTATGATGACTGCTCTACTTTTTCTGGTTAGTAGTTTTAACTATAAGGGCAAGTAATTATTATTTTTTAATTTAATAATTGTCTATAAATAGACAGGTAGCTATGTGAACAAGTACAGATTTACAAGATATCAATCTTCTCATAACTCTTCATAACCTCAATAACCCTAGGGGACTGAGTTATTCTCTTTTCTAAGAAACACATGGAAGAGTCCATGTGGCTGCCCATCCCTCCAGTGAAAGTCTCCTCCCACTCACCCCCAGACTTTTTCCTCACCCCCAGACTAGTCCTATAAAGCCATCACCAGTTTGCTTGTCAGTCTACCCCACTCTACTGGGTCCATCCTGTGGATTCATAAATGTGCTGTTGTACACACTCAAAGATATTCATTACTTCTGTCTATGTTTCTGTGTATAAGTAGAAAGATCAACACTTCACTAAGACTGCCATCTAAGCTGTGAACCTGATATATAGAGAGGGAGGGAGGGAGGGAGGGAGGGAGGGAAGGAGGGAGGGAGGGAGGGAGGGAGGGAGGGAGGGAGGGAGGGAGGGAGGGAGGAAAAGAGAGGGGAAAAGAGAGAGGGAGAAAGAGAGAGAGAGAGATCCTATAGTAAGAATCACATATGGCCGGGCAGTGGTAGTGCACACCTTTAATCCTAGCACTGCACTCAGGAGGCAGAGGCAGGCAGATCGCTGTGAGTTCGAGGCCAGGCTGGACCAACAGCCTCCAAAACAATACAGAGAAACCCTGTCTTGTAAAAAAAAAAAAAAGAATTACATATGTTCGCTCTTGTCTTTATATCATGATTTTTACATTAATAACAAAATTTGTTCAAACAAAAATAGAAGCACATGCGGTAGAGTCCAGAAGTTAGAAACCTAATTGCTCTTCAGATGTTATCACACATGGTTACTCTCCATAATTTTCTTTTCTTTTTTTAATTGTTTTTGAGAGAGAAGGTCTTGCTATGTGACCCTGGTTTTCCTAGAACTCACTCTGTAGACCAGGTGGGCCTTGAACTCACAGAGATCTGCCTGCTTCTGCCTATCAAGTGCTGGGATTAAAGGTGTGTATCACCATGCACAGCTCTATAATTTCCTTAATATAAAATAAAACGCAAGCTAGCAAGACAGCTCTGCAAGTAAAGTTCCATGCTGCCTGGGACCCAGGAGGAGGAAGGAAAGACCTGACTCTGATCATAAGTTATCCTCTGACCTCCACATGCATATTGACAAATAGATGTATAAACACATGCACATAAATTATAATGAAACTGTAATGGCTATAAATCACAGCATTTGTGGTTACCCACACAAGACTGTGCCTGTCAATATTTCATCATGAATGTTGGAAGGACTCATAATGCCTCCACCCCTTCCTACTGGCAGTTAATAGTTGCCAGGGACAGGGCATCATTTTCTTCAGTGGTATAGTCATTCACGAATTGCCCACTCTCCAGTACATAACCTCCTACCCATGCTCATGCAAGCAACCCCAATTAAACTCAGTGTGTCACACACACACACACACACACACACACACACACGCACACACACAATGAAAGTAGGCAGGCAAAGAGGGATTTCCGTGGTAGAGGCAGAAAGGTGGGTGAAAATCACTGAAATTTTTATATGCATGTGTGAAACTGTCAAAGAGTTTTTAAATGTATATCTGAAGTATTCTTGGGAATAACAGAAATTTTCTGAAAGGCTTTCCCGAGTGACATAGCATCATATTTGTACATAATCTACATATTGACATTTAAATGTGCTTATAATCAAATATTGTTATAATACTTCTATTCTTTCATGTGTCTTCAGTGAAGTTTAATATTAAAAACAAAGATAATTATACTGAAAGTCTCAAAGGAACCAATTATGACAAACTTAATAATTGATAAGAACATTTAAGTATAACCATATGCTCCAAGGTTTTCTATACTATTAAAGGCACCAGTGCACACTGTTCACTTCATAGACACTATCAAAACATTGTATAGTCAACACAAGAAACTAAAATGCACAGTCTGAAGTGGGAGGGAAAAGGACACTTTATAAATCAAGTGGGATGCCCTAAGATTCCTCTTGCCATTTTTAAAATAACTACAATATATTATGTATTACCCATTTACACTAAATGTTGACAGTTCTATATAAAACCCACCAGGCATTGCTGATTGCAGAGATAGAGCAAATTTTCTGAAACATAGCACTTTTCTAGATAGTTCTCTTATTGAACATAATCCAAACAGCCCCCTTGGGGCTCCCTCCTCACTTCAAGGCAATCAAGTATGTCCTTGTTCTAGGTCTGTGCTGAACTCCATCACAAGTCACTGACAAAGGCTACTATTACTTTGCTTTTTGTTTTTGTCTAGTTTTGGTTTTGAAACAGGGTCTCACCCAGTCAACAGCTCAAAATAGCTTAGAACTCAATATATAGCTCAGGTTGGCTTCAACTCTCCTTCCTCAGCCTCCCAAGTTCTAGGATTACAATCATGAGCCACCATGCCTGGACATCCTTTACTTTTTTTGTTTTTTGAGACAGGTTTTCTTTGTGCAAACTTGGTTGTCCTAGAACTAGCTCTGTAGACCAGGGTGACCTCAAACTCACAGAGATCTGCTTGTCTCTGCTTCCCAAGGGCTGGGATTAAAGGCATGTACCACCATCACCCAGATCTTTATTTTTTAAAAGCACTTTGGCTTGAAAATAATTATTCAGGTTGTATTAGATAATCGATACAGACATAGATATGTCACAAGTGTATCAATGGTAGTATGCATTAGTGTTAGGTCATTGTGATACAGTCATAATGGCCTTTCAGTTTAGAGTGCTACCATGAAATGCCTCTCTCCTTTTCACTGTATAATTTCCTTTTTAAAGGCAAAAGCATAGTCTCTTTTCTAAGACATTCTTTCAAAATATAGAAGATATTCTTTAAAAAAAAACAAGCCCTAACACTACTGACAAATGTTTTCTCTTAGTGCAACATAGCACTGGAATGTTTTGTTTTGAGTTGGTTTTCGATCATTCTACCCGTCACTTTCCTTTCTTAAAACAAAGACATATCAAAATTGAGAGAACATTAATATGGTGGCCTACCTTTTATTCTTATGTGTAACATGGTTTATATAGAGATGGCCCCCACAGACTTGTGTGTTTGAATGTTTGGCCCATGGGAAGTGGCAATATTGCAAAGTGTGGTCTTGCTGGAGTAGGTGTGGCCTTGCTGAAGAAAGTGTATCACTGTGGGGGCAGGCTTTGAGGTCTCAGAAGCACAAGTCAGTTTTTCCTTCTGCTGCATGCAGATCAAGATGTAGAATTCTCAGCTCCTTCTCCAGCATCATGTCGACCTGCATGCTGCCATGTCTCACAAGGCCCAATTAAATGCTTTCCTTTATAAGAGTTGCCATGGTCATGGAGACTCTTCATAACAATAAAACCCTAAGACAATGTGTATGAGTGTTTAGCCTGCATGAATGTCTCTGTGTCACCTGTGTGCCTGGTGACTACAGAAGTCTCAGATGTCATTGGATCCCCGGGAACTAGCATTAACTGATGGTTTGAAGCCACCATGTAGGTACTAGAAACAGAACCCAGTTCTCTGGGAGGGCAACAAATGCTCTTAATCACTAAACCATTCCCCCATCTCCCATAATGATGTACTTCAATGTGTAACCCAGGGTCAATAAAATATGTCTTTTGATATATAAGTCTGATCAAATGCCTTGTTCACTAAGGGCTTTAACTGATAACCTGCCTATGACAGGCACTTGCTACATAAAAATCAAAACTGTTGGGCTGGAGAGATAGCGCAGCAGTTAAGAATACATATTACTCTTTCAGACAATTCCAGTTCAATTCCCAGAACTTGTGTTGGACAGCTCATATCTCCTGTAACTTGAGCTTCAGGGAATCTGATGCCTCTAGCTGCCATGGGTGAGCATTGTGCAGACACACAATTAAAAATGAAATAAACTGGAGCTGGAGAGATGGCTCGATAGTTAAGAGCACTGGCTTCTCTTGCAAAGGAGTCAGGCTTGGTTCTCAGCGCCCACATGGTGCTCACAACCATCTGTAACTCCAATTCCAGAGATCTGATTCAGTTTTCTTATCTCCTAGGGCATCAGATATAGTTCACATACATACATGCAGGCAAGGCATACACATAAAATAAAGTAAATAAATCTTTTTATGAAATAAATGTCGTCCCTAAGGGAGAGTGAGAGGATGGGATGGAGAGGGAACTGGGATTGGTATGTAAAATAAGGTTGTTCTTAATTTAAATTAAAAATTAATTTAATAAAGAAGGGAAAAAGAGAAATAAATACTCCTTGGGGGGGAATGAAATCAAGATTCATGACATTTGTTTTCATCTCAGGGACAAAGGGAGGAACTGAGTCTTCATAAAACTTTAAAAATGTGTATTTACTGCAGAATTTACAATGGACTTCCAAAGCTACACTGAACACTAGAGACTGGAAACAAGAGGAAAAAATGGGGAGAAGAAAAATTATGCACATGTGCAGAATGTTTTTAGCCAAGAGATAAAATATAAACCTAATTAAATCAAGGTAACTTCTATGACTATATTTATGTATTTAATTCACATTAGGTAGAGAACGTTATTCAGAAGTTTACTTTCTCATGACAAAATTATAAAATAGTAAACCAAGTCCTTGGAGAACCTTGACTACACATAATTACTATTCTACAAATAAATGCTGTTTCTTTATAAAAAGTCTTTCTGATCTTTGGTATCTGTCCCGTTCAGTAATCCTGACTGATTGGAAATCAGGACCATACATGGTAGAAGACTACAGAAGTTTGCAAATGAAGCTTAGGAAAGGTCAAAGTCTGTTCAATTTTGACTAGCTTCTTTCAGAAACATGACAACCTGAGTCCAGAGCAAAAATCCTACCAGATTGTAAGTGTCACAATTCACATTCTAAGGCACTAGGGTCTTATAATCTTTAAAATATTAGGAGTTAGGAAGGACCTCCAAACATTCAAGAAAATCTCTTACAGCCAGCCATCATTTCAACAATATTCTAGACTTGGGTGAATAGAAATACTGAGGGACTTTCTATACCATTTAATAAAGGTGTTTGCTTTTGTAAAGGTCTTTTTGAAATTGATTTGAAATCTTTCAATCCCTACCCAACTGAGATGGCAGTTTTTGTTTATTTGTTTGTTTGTGTTTGGGGGTTTTGTTTTGTTTTGTTTCTCCGTGTTGCATTGTAGACCAGGCTGGCCTCGAACTCATAGAGATCCACCTGCCTCGGCCTCCCCATTGCTAGCATTAAAGGCATGTGCCACCACCGCCCAGCCCAGAGATGGTTTTATAAAGTGGTAGAAGTGTGGATTTCATGAGAGGCAGACAAGGACCAAATTCCAGTTTTCAGCATCTTAGGCAAGTGAACAATCTCTTGACAGAAACAATAGATCTCTCTGGCAACAAAACTCAGGACAAGGCAAACCCACCCAATCTTTTCCTATCTTTTTTTCCACAAAATGCCTAAATTTTCACTTTATTGCCCTGCTTGAAATTAAATTTGAATTACTTTAAAATTGTTTAACACTCATTTCTAAATGCAGTAACCTCTGGGGGATCATGAGGGACACAAGTTTGTCACACATCAGTATGATCTAACTCACAGCTCACCATCTAATACCCTGAGCATGTCTCTATTACAGTATACCCCAGGCTGTGTTTTAGTCATGCTCTGGCAACAACAGAGAAGGATATTAGAAGATCACATTCCTAATGGCATTCCAGCCTTCCACACTCCCACCAGAACTGATCATTACACTCTGCCCACAAGTATTTCTCTAGACCCCAGCTCCCAACTCTCCTAAAAGCCATTTTCAAAGTCAGCAGGGCATAGCTTCAAGAGAGGCTTGCTCTGTGGTGTTGATCATGAAGCAGAGGAGGGGGGAATGCACATGCCCAGTTGTCTTTTTTTTATAAATTTGATTTAAATTAGCAACAATCTTATTTTATGTATCGATCCCAGTTCCCTCTCTTTCCTATCCTCCCATGATCCCCACCCACCCCCCATACTCCCCACTGACCCCCCCATCCTATCCCCCATCCACTCCCCAGGGAAGGTGAGGCTTTCATGAGGGAATCATCAAAATCTGTCAAATCATTTGGGGCAGGGCCTAGGCCCTCCCCATGTATCTAGGCTAAGAAATTTCCCTCCATGGGGAATGGGCTCCCAAAGTCCACTCATGCACTAGGAATAAATACTAGCTCTACTTCCAGAGGCCCTATAAACTGCCCACACTTTATAGCTGATGCCCACATGCAGGGGGACTGGTTTGGTTCTATGCTGGTTCCCCAGCTTTCAGACTGGGGTCCATGAGCTCCCACTTGCTCAGGTCAGCTCTTTCTGTGGGTTTCCCCAGAATGGTCTTCACCCCTTTGACCATCACTCCTCCATCTCTACAATTGGATTCCAGGAGTTCGGCTCAGTGCTTACCTGTGAATCTCTGCTTCTGTTTCCATCAGCTACTAGATGAAGGCTCTACGATGGCATTTAAGGTAGTCATCATTCTCATTATAGGGAAAGGGCATTTAGGGGAAGGGCATTAAGGTTAGAGTTCCCTGACCTGAGGCCCCCAGACCCATCCTGCCCAGTTGTCTTTATCCCTCCCTTTATATTCAGTCTAGTACCCGAGTCCCTGTGGTGCTGCCAGCCACATTTAGAACAGGACTTTCTCCTGGCCCTCCATTAGTCATATAGAAACATCCTCCCAGATACATCAAACAGTGGCCCTCCAATCAAACTGACAATAGAAATTAGAGATTATCATATAATGGGTAATAGCAACAAAACGACCATATAAGGCCAATTGCAGATACATTTTGATGGTTGAGCCAATTGGAATTCCTGAGTAGAGATAGAATAGAAAGAAGTTTTTGTCTGGAGCAATTGGAAAGAGTGTTGCCATTAACTAGGGTGAGGGAAGAAGCTTTATTTTGTTTTTACACTTATAAATTTTTTTCCTACACACACACACACACACACAAATACACACACATACAAGTAAGTGCACACAAACACACACAAGTGCACACATACACACATACATTCACACACAAAACACACACACACACACACACTCCATAAGTGTCCTTGGTAGCAAACATCTTGACACCACTCAGCCATCTCTCCAGACCTTCACTGGGAACTTTAGACAAGCTGCTAGATTCTCTCTAAATATTAGTTCCACCATCTATTAAATGAGAAAAATAAGAGTACCCTCCTCACAGAGACTTTAAAGGTGATATAAATCAGATATAGACATAAATAGCCTATATAGTTTAGTCCATATCTCTGGCATCTAGCAAGGGTTCAACAAGTGTTAGTTGGTGCTATTATTCCATTTTCAGTAAGATAGCTGAATCTGCTTATGTACATTTAGCTTAAACATCTTAAAGTCCATAATTATTATTCAAGACTGCTTCCACTCCATTCTCACAACGAGAGTTTAAAGTGGAGCTCCCCTCTGGTGCCTCCTTGTATTGAATCTCTTGACTAAAATCTAAAGCATAATTCCTGCATGTGGACTAATTAGAAATGCAGCATGCTTAAGAATTTGGGATGGGGCCTTTCCGTGCTGTCCTGGGACGGGTCCATATGGCGTTGTTCTTGGTTCCCATCGTAACTTGAAAGGGAAACTTATATAATGTCCGGAGCCCTTGATGTCCTGCAGATGAAGGAGGAAGATGTCCTCAAATTCCTTGCTGCAGGCACCCACTTAGGTGGCACCAACCTTGACTTTCAGATTGAGCAGTAGATCTACGAAAGGGAAAGTGATGGTATCTACATCATAAATCTGAAGAGGACGTGGGAGAAGCTGCTGCTGGCAGCCCGGGCCATCGTTGCCATTGAGAACCCCGCTGATGTCCGCGTTATCTCCTCCAGGAACACTGGGCAGCGAGCTGTACTGAAGTTTGCCGCTGCCACCGGGGCCACTCCAATCGCTGGCCGTTTCACTCCTGGCACCTTCACCAATCAGATCCAATCAGCCTTCTGGGAGCCACGGCTTCTGGTAGTCACTGATCCGAGGGCTGACCACCAGCCCCTCACAGAGGCGTCTTAGGTCAACCTGCCCCCCATTGCTCTGTGTAACACAGACTCTCCTCTGCGCTACGTGGACATTGCCATCCCATGCAACAACAAGGAAGCTCAGTGGGTCTGATGTGGTGGATGCTGGCCCGGGAAGTACTCCGCATGCGTGGCACTATCTCCAGAGAGCACCCAAGGGAGGTCATGCCTGACCTTTACTTCTACAGAGACCCAGGGGAGATTGAGAAGGAGGAGCCGGCTGCTGAGGAGAAGGCTGTGACCAAGGAGGAATTTCAGGGCGAATGGACCGTGCCAGCGCCTGAGTTCACTGCTGCTCAGCCAGGGGTGGCCGACCTGTCTGAGGGTGTGCAGGTGGTGCCCTCCGTACCCACCCAGCAGTTTCCTACTGAAGACTGGAGTGCCCGGCCAGCCACTGAGGACTGGACAGCAGCTCCCACAGCGCAGGCCACTGAGTGGGTTGGAGCCACCACTGAGTGTTCCTGAGCTGCGCTACAAACAACCGAGCAAAGGAAAAAAAAGTAGAAGGAAAATAAAGTTTCTACAAGCTGAAAAAAAAAAAGAATTCGAGATGGGAAATCTGAATGACAAACAACCTTATGAAAGACCTTGAGCCCTTTAAAATCAATTTCCAGAGAGGTGAGTAAGAGGTGTGCTCCCTGCTCCCAGCTGGGGCTACAGTCATTAAATGCACTAAATGCTGTTATCCTCAAGAGTGTGGTTTTTTTCATTTCCTCAGCTTCCAAAACTTAGAAGCTTCAACAGAATAGAACAGTCTATATTAGAGCAAATGGATATTACAGGCATGTAGTAACAGAAACTTTTTTTAAAACAAACACAAGTTTATTTTCATTTTATTTACATTGGTGTTTTTTGCCTGAATGTATGTCTGTGTGAGGGTATCAGACAGTTGTGAGCTGCCATGTGGGTGCTGAAAATTGAACCCAGGTCTCTGGAAGAACAGTCAGTACTCTTAACCACTGAACCATCTCTCCAACTCCATAACAAACTTTTAAGAGCTTTCCGCAAGTGTGGTATTTGCAGAGTTGTTTATTAAACCTTGGGATAATCATCTTAATGATGTTCTGTGAAAAATTATCAAATTGGGCTGTTTCCTCCTCCCACAGTGGTAAGTCGATAAGATTAAAATAGAAATCAAAACATGGGGGCTGGAGAGATGGCTCAGAGGTTAAGAGCACCGACTGATCTTCCAGAGGTCCTGAGTTCAATTCCTAGCAACCACATGGTGGCTCACAACCATCCATAATGAGATATGGTGCCCTCTTCTGGCATGGAGGCAGGATGTTGTATTCATAATAAATAAATAAATCTTTAAAAGAAAAAAAAGAAATCAAAACATGGGTTTCCATCTGACAACGGTGGTGCACGCCTTTAATCCCAGCATTCAAGGAGGTAGAGGCAGGTGGATATCAGTGAGTTCCAGGTCAGCCTATTCTACAGAGCTAGTTCCAGGACATCCAGGCTGTTACACAGAGAAACCCTGTCTCAAAAAAAAAAACAAAAAAAACAAAATGTGCTTCCAAAAGTAAGCTTGTTTCCTTACATGTGTACCTAAATGAAAACTTTAAAATGGAAAGGGGTGGGATTGTTCTGACAATATGAAGTAAAAAAAAAAAAAAAGGAAAAAAACTCTACTTATTTATATGTCTTAAGGCCCTCTGGTCACAAATAACGAATTGAGACTAATCTCCTCTTTATTTTCTGTTTTTACCTTCAATTTATTTATTTGTGCTTCTTTATTTGAGGAAGAGCATAAATACTATAGTATATTTAGGAATGTCAGAAGACAATTGGTGGGAGTTGTGTCTCTGTCTTCCATATGGAATCCAGGGACAAAACTCAAGTCATCAGGCTTTGTGGCAAGTCCCCTGACCTTCTGAGCCATCTTGGCAACCTACCTTTTGTTGTTGTTGTTGTTGTTGTAATAGAGCTATAATTTCATTTCTGATTTAGCTGAAAGGTAACATTGCATGTAAGGATTTCACAAGATGACCTCATTCCCCTCCTCCAATGGCATACTTTACAATTGTTACTGTATAAAATACCACTTCACATGTATTTCACAATGGCACATATTTTAAACCTTTAGCAAGGGAGAAAGGACAGAAATTTGAATGCAGCAATGTCTTCCAATGTAAAGACATTTTGTACTATATAAAAATAACAGTAGAACCAAGATTCTTAATGACATCCCCTCTCATACAAGTCCAGCATGACAGTCACCTACATCCTATTTTAAAAGCCAAAGAACTCTACAAATCACATATCTTAGTAACTTTTCTATTGCCGTGAAGAGACACCATAACCAAAATAAAACAAAGTTAAATTAGGGCTTGCTTACAGTCTCAGAAGGTTAGTCCATGACCATCATGGCAGGGAGCATGGCTGCATGCAGGTGTGGTGCTGGAGTGGTAGCTTAGAGCTTACATCTTACATAAGCAAGAGGCAGAGGGAGCTAATTGGAAATGCTGTGGGCTTTTGAAACCTTAAGGCTTACCCACAGTAACATATTTCCTCCAACAAGACCATACATCCTAATCCTTCCCAAACAGTTTCACTGACTGGGGACCAAGCACTTAAATGTACTATCTATGGGAACCGTTTTTCATTCAAACTACCATGTCATGGTAATAACCAGACTACCAATATGTCCACTGGTGCAATAATGACATGAGTGTTATGGGTGTAACCAACAATTGTCTACTTGGACTGAATACTCACTCCACAAAAGAGAACTCGTGCCTGGGACTGTAGACCTGGACAAGAACCCTTGACAGAGAAGGACACAGGCCCTACTCTTATTATTTTTCTAAAAGGACATAATATCAAACTGTCTTCTAAAAGTATGTCCTTATACTGATTTTTCTAAAAGCCAAAGAACTAAATTAGTCAAAGTGAAACCAAAGAAGATAATCTAAAATGTAAGACATCTGAGAAGCTTTTGTTGAATTATTCTGAACAGAAATAGCACTCAGCTACAGCATAAAAATGCAATGCATCAAGTCCCAACAACCACATATACTTTGCAGGTGACCAGCTTTTTGTTGCTCTGAGTCCAATGAACCTATAGGTTCAATACACTACTGTCTTATAAGACAGCTCAAATGTATGTAAAGTCTCCTGAAGAATGGTAGTTTGGAAAGACACTGAACAATAAGAGAATAGGGAAGGAAGTTCTTATCAACCTTCATTTGAAACAAAATAAAAGCTAACAAAACAAATTCAGGCCTGCAAGTTGGCTCAGTGGATACAGGCACTTGCTGCTAGGCCTGACATCCTGAGTTCAATTCCCCTCAGGACCCAAATAGTAGAAGGAAAAGACTGACCTCCCCACCCCCACATTGTTCTCTGACATCCACACAAGCATCATGACATACACACTCTCTCGTGTATCTAGATGAATAGATGATTGGTTGAGAGAGAAATAGTATTTCTTCTTTGTTCCCTGAATAGCTGTAAATAATAGAAGCCATTTGGTAATATACAGAAAATCAAACCATAGACCTTGAAATCACTGGATGCATTTTACAGAAATCAGTAAAAAACCAGAGAGTGGAGGACCAGTTGTTCGTAACTGTTTTTAAAACAACATATTTCTCTAAGTCCTGGGGTTTGGGGGTGGATTAGATGCTTTTTTATGTTTTTAAAACTCTAAAGAATCTTTAAATTGAATCACCCCAACTCACTATTTATGGATATTTTTTAATCTCTATGGACTCTGGCTATGTGCATACTAACTCCATTGAACTATTTTTGATCCTACATACTACACATCTTTTCTATAGGAGATGGAAGGCTTTCTTCCCTGGCTTCAAAGCACTACTCTCATATTTCTCCCCTGCCCTTTAGCCGTCTTCCCCAGGGTCTGCTGTAGCTTGTCCTTCTCTGGCTTCTCTGGCTTCTTACGCAAGGAGGTCCCTCCCAGGGTTTAATCCCTTACATTCTGTTCTCTGATCTCGTTGTGTCACTCATTCAGAACAGGCTCGCTGTACAGTCTCAGTCCTATTTACAACCTCTGACTCACAAAGCCATCTATACAGTCCAGTCCTCTCATGTGTTTCAGGGCCCGCTAATTGACTGCTCACTAGGCTGCCTCACAAACTGGATTCATGGTCTTTTCCCTAAAATATAGTTGGTGGTGCAGGCCTTTGATCACAGTACTCAGGAGGCAGAAGCAGATGGATCTCTATGAGTTCCAGGTCAACCAGGGATACACAGTGCGATTCTGCCTCAAAAAAATAAAAGTAATTGCTTCCTTTTATACTTCTAAATTACATTAAAGGTATCATCCTAAGGCTAAACACCAAACCCAGACACTTCTAAAATATTTTTTCACTCTGCCTTCTCTTCACATTAGGTCAGTGAAAAGACCACATTGTATCTCCCCTGTAGCCTCCATATTGGCCAATTCTGTCCTATAGTCCCACTTCTATTCCCTTAGTTCAGGACTCACAAAATTATTCAGAGTTGGTAATGATACCCCAATTAGTCTCCTTTCCTCCAATTTTGACTCCTCTAATTTATCTTCCAAAATATTCCTGAACTTATATCTTTAACATAAAATAAAATGCTATATTAACTTCCTATGCAAAAACATCACAATTCCTCATTTTTGACACACACAAAGTTCAGACTTCAATGACAAACATGGTGACTTTAATTCCAACATTCAAAAGGCAGAGGCCGATGGATCTATGTGAGTTCTGGGCCAACCTGGTCTACAAAGTGAGATCCAGGCCAGTCAAGCTACATACATAGTCAGACCCTGTCACAAAAATAAATAAATAAAATTCAAACTTAACTGAATAACCCAGTAATTCATTCTAGCCTGCCTCACTAAATTTCTCCCTGTCTCTTTGACACACCTCCTGTTTGTACTCCCCTTCCCCACGGTAAAGAATTTGAAGTCCTCTTAATGAATTATACCAGTTATACCCTTAAACTTATACTCTATTCTTTCTGCCTAGAGTGTCCCTCCTCTGTAGCCACTGGGCAAACAGCTACTCATCTTTCAAATTTCAATTCAATCATTAAAAGCCTTAATATGGGTTGGGCCAGTGAGATAGTTTTGTAGGCAATGATGCTTGCTGCCAAGCAACCTGAGTTCCATCCTTGACCACAGGATAGAAAGCAAGAACCAGTTCCTATTTGTTGTCTTCTATCCTCCACATACATCACATACATTCTCCCCCCCCCTCTCTCTCTCTCCCTCCCTATGCCTCACACACACACATACACAAATATATATAATATGTTACCGGGCAGTGGTGATGCACGCCTTTAATCCCAGCACTCGGGAGTTCAAGACCAGTCTGGTCTACAAAAACATTGACAGAGGTGAAAACTCTAGTGGCTGGTCACCTTGCTTACCCAATCGTCAGCTTTAACCCCAAAAACCTCTGGGTTTTTACTATTCATGATACACCAATATCCTCTAAACAAACAAAATAAATGAAATTAAAACCACCATCTTCAAGAAAACTTGCTATTATCCCATACTACAAAGAAATAAATATACCACAATAGTAAATAGCAGTCTTGATAATTGAGTGCCAAAGTCCCTGAAATTCTTTTCCAAGTATCCTGTGCTGACAGCACTGAAATGCAGGGTACAGAAGGCAAAGGAATCAAAGGAGGGCGGCAGGGTTGGTGGTTAAGAATGCTTGCCACCAAGACTAATGACTGGGTTCTGTCTCTAGACCCACATGGTAGAAGGAGAGAGTTGACTCCCAAAAGGTGTCCTCTGAACTCCATACAAGCACTGTGCCCCCACCTCTACACACATGCAAATAAATGAAAGACTCAAAGGGGGCTGTCCCTGTAAAACCACAGTGAAATCACAAACACACAAGAGTGATGAACAAGATCAGGACAGTGAGAGACCATTCTGTCAACAACCTAGCTCATCTAGCTAACACAACCACCACAAGTCAACCAAGTGTACCCACCAGTTCTGAGACTGACACTCAGCCAGGAGAGCTTCCCATGGAGTGTACTGAGGAGAACTAAACAATGAAAGAAAGCATCTCCTAGAAGCAAAGGAAACAATGATGTGGATGAACAATCGTTCAATGCCACAAGCCTCTAAAAGTTGTTGGCTAACTTGCTCTTACCCATCCCTGACTTCTCAGACTGTTTTCCAGGAAGTGCCAGTAGCATAAAAGATCAATTTAGAGAACTCAACAAGGTAACTAAAAAATAAAGCCAAGCTTTGTTGTACACATTTTTAAACCTGATGGATCTCTATGAGTTCAAGGCCAGGCTGGTCTACATAGTGAGTTCCAGGACAGCCAAGAAAGGCTATGTGGAGAAACCCTGTTGAAAAGAAGGAAGGGAGGGAAGAAGGGAGGGAGGGAGGAAGGAACCCAAGTAAACATCATATGAATAAGAATCAATGATAGAAACAGGGAAAAAGCCCAATGAAACAATTACATGTGTGTTCATGTACCATACATAAACACACACACACAAATATATATTCTCTAATTAATGCAGAATGCAAGTTGGGGGACTGGAGAGATGTCTTGATGATTAAGAGTGCTTGCTTCTCTCCTAGAGTAGCTGGGTTCAGCTCCCAGCTCCATGCTGGGAGTCTCATAACCACATGAACTCCAACTCTAGAAAATGTAATGCTCTTTTATATCTCTATGAGATCTGTACACACGTGACATGCACACACATACACACACAAATCATTTCAAAAGAAGCAATTTTGGTGCCCTGGTGTGCAGCTATGATCCCAGCACCACAGAGAAAAAAAGGAGGGGAACTGTGAGTTTAAAGCCAGCCTGGTGAGAATCTGTCTCAGAAAGGATGGGGGGATGCAAATAAGAATTACAAAGTCAAAAGGGGGAGAGCTAATCATAAGAGAACAGGGAAAGAGAAAAGAGTCGAGAAACAAACAAACAAAAAGAAAGCAAAAGCAAAAAGTAAAACTTTAGTGACGTTAGCAAAATAAAACATGCCCAGGAACATGACGCATAGTAAATTACACAAGAACAAGCTATGTGCACTCATTTTTATTTATACTTCATAACACAGGATCAATAAATACTAACAATAAATCTAATTAAAATAACTTCATACCAAAAAATATACAAATAGCCTTTGAATGTCCGAAAAGCTGCCCAACCTCATCCATAATAAATACTTTTTAAATAGAGTGGAGAAAGGAGGCTGTCACTGGCATCCATGCATCAACTCAGAGCTCTCTGATCTTGACTGCAGATGTGTTATGAGTAGCTGCTTCAAGTGATTGCTGCCTTGGCTTTCCCAAAATGATACAGTATGAACTGTGAGTCAAACAGACCCTTTCTCCCTTAAGTTGCTTTTGTCTGGGTGTTTTATCACAGCAACAGGACACTAATACAAGACAAAAGTCATGTAACTGCCTTACATAAGTAAAAAATAACTCATAATTCAATCTCCTCTAAAATCAAAAGCAAACAAAATAAACTTTATTCATATTTCAATTAAGCTTCATAACCATACATAAAGGGATACTTTTAAGTGACTTCAAAACATAGAAAGATAACTTCTAGGAGAAAAAAGAATATTCTTTGAAAGCTAAAATATTCTTTGCAAAATGTATTCTTATAATATGGATATGTATATATTTGAGTATATTAATAAATACATATACATACATATATACACATGAGTAACTTCACTTGTGTGATTAGCAAATGGTTTTCAGTACTGAAAAATGATGCAAATATAAAATCAGAAATTTTAAATTACAGCTTATGATTCTATTTCATAAGTATCAGTACAGCCAATTAATTATACATTCTTTCTGAAAAATAGCTGTTGATAAAAACTGGGACAGACAGACAGCACCTCTAGTGTGTAAACTGCTACCTAACTGCTATTTCCCATAAAGAAGAAGGAAGCTCCAGGACCACAGGCAGAAGATGGGGACTTTATGTGTGAAGAAGTAAAGCCCACTGGGCTTTGTCAAAAGCTCAGGAGCCAGGGAACAATGGGACTTGATTTTAACTGAGATTTTTAAAACGGAAGTGAGAGCAAATAAGTAAACTAAAAAAGCTGAGGAACCTTTTCTGGATTGTTTATGTGGTGAATTACACTGATGGATTTTTGTATGATGAACCATCCTGCATCCCTGGGATGAAACCTACTTGATCATGGTGGATGATTTTTCTGATGTGTTCTTGGATTCGATTTGCCAGTATTTTATTGGGTATTTTTGCATCAATGTTCATAAGGAAGACTGGTCTGTAGTTGTCTATCTTAGTTGTGTCTTTGTGTGGTTTGGGTACTAAAGTAATTGTAGCCTCGTAAAAAAAGTCTGGTAATAATCCTTCTACTTCTATTGTATGGAATAATTTGAGGATTATTGGTATTAGCTGTTCTTTGAATTTCTGGTAGAATTCAGCACTGAAGCCATCTGGTCCTGGGCTTTTTTTGGTTGGGAGACTTTTGATAACTGCTTCTATTTTGTTATGGGTTATAGGTCTATTTAAATTGCTTATCTGTTCTTGATTTAATTTTGGTAAGTGATATCTATCCAGAAAATTGTCCAAAAGATTCTTACTAACCCAAATGTGAGCATTGAAAGGAATAGAAATTACAGAAAAAAGTTGTTAAAATTAGTCCAGGGAAAGAAAAACTCAATAGTCACCTTCCAAAATAGCTAAAATACCATCTATTAGGACCCTAACAGAAACACATGGATCACCCTGGGAAGGAAAATTAGATGAGACCTACTGGGTCAACTGGGGAAGGGGTGTAAAGGGGAGAGCAGGAGGATGAGAACATGAGGAAATGAGATGTTTGAGGGGGATGCAGTAGAAGAGCAATGAAAGAGACATCTTAATAGAGACAGCCACCATGGGTTCGGGAGAAACATGGTGCTAGAGTAATTTCCAAAACTCCCCAAGGATAACCCCAGATAAAACTCCTAGCAGCTTCCAGTGCCTGGGGACTGCCACAGAGCCTCCCCTCCTGGCGGGAGCCTACGCACCCCAGTTTCCTGGTCTTCTTCTCCACCCAGGGGACCAGGACTAGGACCAGGAAGAGGAGAACTATCAGAGTATTGGACTTGCCTGCACCCACTGAAAGGGAACTCTGGTCCCCTAACCACCAGGCCAGTAAGAGGCTCTTTCTGCACCCACTGGAAGAAGGGTTGGGAAAGAGACAATACAAAGACACACTCAGCAACAGAGAAACAAATATGACACTGCCAGATTCTAGAGAGTCCACACCAGCAAGACTCCAACATTCCAAGGTAAATGAGACAGAAAAGAATGACCTTAAAACCACTTTAATGAAAATGATAGAGGCCCTCAAAGATGATATAGGAAAATCCCTCAAAGAAATGGAAGAAAAAACAAACCAAAAAATGCAAGAAATGGAAGAAAAAGAAAACCAAAAAATGCAAGAAATGAAAGAAAAAACAAGCCAAAAAATACAAGAAATGGAAGAAAGAACAAACCAAAAAATTCATAAAATGCAACAAATGGATGAAAAGATAAACCGAAAATTGCAAGAAACAATTCAAACAGTGCAAGGGTTGAAAACTAAAATAGAAACCATTAAAAAAAACACAATCTGAAGGAAGTCTGGAAATAGAAAAGCTGGGCAAATGGTCAGGTACTACAGATGCAAGCATAACCAACAGAATACAAGACATGGAAGAGAGAATCTCAGGTGTTGAAGATACACTAGGAGAAATTGATTCATCGACCAAAGAAAATCTTAAGTCCAACAAATCCCTAACACAAAACATCCAGGAAGTATGGGACACCATGAAAAGACCAAACCTAAGAATAATAGGTATAGAAGAAGGTGAAAAAAACCACCTCAAAGGGGCAGAAAATATATTCAACAAAGTCATAGAATAAGTCTTTCCCAACCTAAAGAAAGATGTGACAATGAAGGTACAAGAAGCTTACAGAACACCAAATAGAATGGACCACAAAAAAAAGTCCCCTCGCCACATAATAATCAAGACCCCAAATATACAGCTAAGGAAAAAGGCCAAGTAACATATAAAGACAAATCTATCAGAATTACACCTGACTTCTCCATTGAAACTCTGAAAGCCAGAAGGTCCTGGATAGATATACTACCAACACTAAGAGACCACGGAAGCTATACCCAACAAAGCTTTCAATCACTATAGATGGAGAAAACAAGATATTCCATGACAAAAGTATATTCAAGCAATACATATCCACTAAGCCAGCCCTACAGAAGGTTCTGGAAGGAAAACTCCAACCAAGGAAGTTAACTACAACCAGAAAAACATAGGCATTAGATAACCCCACCTTACCAACAGCCGAAAGAAAAAAGGGGTGGAATTCTACACATAATTCCACCAACAACAACCATTCCAAATCAAAGAAGAATGAGAAATCAATGGTCACTAATATCCCTCAATATTAATGGTCTTAACTCACCCATAAAAAGACACACACTAACAGAATGGATTCAAAGACAGAACCCATCCTTCTGCTGCATACAAGAAACACACCTCAGCCTCAAAGACAGACATTACCTCAGAATTAAAGGTAGGAAAAAGATTTTCCAATCAAATGGACCCAAGAAACAAACAGGGATAGCAATCCTAATATCTAACAAATTAGAATTTAAAATAAAATCAATCAAAAGAGATGAAGGAGGTTATTACATACTCATCACAGGAGAAATCCACTAAGATTAAGTTTCAATTCCAAACATCTATGCCCCAAATTCAAAGGCATCCACGTTCATAAGAGAAACATTACTAAAACTCAAATCACATATAAAGCCCCACACACTTATGGTGGGAGACTTCAACACCCCACTCCCACCACTAGACAGGAATACCAGACAGAAACTTAACAAAGAAGCAAAGGGGCTAATAGAAGTTATGACCCAATTGGGATTAACAGACATCTATAGAACATTTCATCCAAATAAAAAAGAATATACCTTCCTCTCAGCACCTTCTCAAAAATCAACCACATACTTGGCAACATATCAAACCTCAACAGGTGCAAAAAAAATTGGAATAACTCCATGCATCTTATCAGACCACCATGTGTTAAAATTAGAATTCAACAAAAAACACCAATTGCAGAAACCCTACAAACTCATAGAAATTGAATAATGCACAATTGCACCATTCCTGGGTCAAAGAAGAAATAAAAAAAAGAAATTAAAAACTTCCTAGAATTCAATGAGAATTAAGACACAACATACCTTCCACAATTTTGATGCTCACCAGCAATGAATGTGAGTTTCTGTTGTTCTGAGTGGGAATGACTTTCCTAAGAAACGCTATTTAAAGCTTGCCTTCACAAATAAAATTTTCATTCCACAAAAAAAAAATACCCAAACCTATGGGACACTTTGAAAACAGTGCTACAAGGGAAGTTCATAGCACTAACTTCCCACATGAAGAAACTGGAGAATAATAACTAGAGAATTAGCACAGCTGAAAGCTCTAGACCACAAAGAAACAAACTCACCCAGGAGGAGTAGACGCCAGGAAATAATCAAACTGAAGGCTAAAATCAATAAAGTAGAAACTAGTAAAACAATACAAAGAATCAATGCAACGAAGAGTTGGTTCTTTGAGAAAATCAACAAGACAGACAAACCTTTGTCCAAACTTAACAAACAGCAGAGTGTGAACATGCAAATTAACAAAATCAGAAACGAAAAGGGGGACATAACAATGGATTCTGAGAAAATCCAGAGAATCATCAGGTTATACTTTGAAAACCTGTACTCTACAAACTTTGAAAATTTAAAGGAAATGGACAATTTTCTGGATAGATATCACTTGCCAAAATTAAATCAAGAACAGATAAGAAATTTAATTAGACCTATAACCCCTATGGAAATAGAAGCAGTCATCAAAAGTCTCCCAACCAAAAAAAAGGCAAGGTCCAGATGGCCCCAATACAGAATTCTACCAGAAATTCAAAGAACAGCTTATAACAGTTCTTCTCAAAGTATTCCACGCAATAGAAGCAAAAGGGTCTTTGCCAAACAGAACTAAATAGAGAATTTTCAATAGAGGAGTCTAAAATGGCTGAGAGGCACTTGAGAAAGTGCTCAACATCCCTAGCCATCAGGGAAATGCAAATCAAAACAACTCAGAGATACCATCTTACTCCTATCAGAATGGCTAAAATCAAAAACACCAATGACAGTTTATGCTGGAGAGGTTGTGGAGAAAGAGGAACACTCCTCTACTGCTGGTGGGAGTGCCAACTTACAGCCACTTTGGAAATCAGTATGGAGATTCCTCAGAAAAATGGGAATCAGCCTATCACAAGACCCAGAAATTCCACTCTTTGGCATATATCCAAAAGATGCACATTCATACAACAAGGATATCTGTTCTACTATGTTCATAGCAGCATTATTTGTAATAGCCAGAACTTGGAAGCAACCTAGATGCCCCTCAACTGAAGAGCAGATAGAGAAAATGTGGTACATTTACACAATAGGGTACTATTTAGCAGAAAAACAATGGAATCCTGAAATTTGCAGGCAAATGGATGGCACTAGAAGAAACCATCCTGAGTGAGATAACCCAGTCACAAAAAGACAAATATGGTATGTGCTCTCTCACAAATGGATTTTAGACATAGATCTGAGGAGTGCCAGCCTACAATCCCACTGCCAGAGAGTCTGGGGAACAGAACCATCATTCAATGGCTGATGGAAGCAGAGACAGATTCCCACAGCTAAATGCTGAGCTGAACTCAAGGAACCCAGTGACAGAGAGGGAGGACTGATGAGCAAAGGGATTAAGACTGGGCTGGTTTAAACCCCAGAAACAGCTGACTTGACAAGGGTTAGCTCTTGAATCCCAGACTGATGGCTGGGAATCCAGCATAGGACTGATCAAGATCCCCTGAATGTGGGTGTCAGTGAGGAGGCCTAGGCAATCTATGGGGCCTTGGATCAGTATTTACCCCAGGTATACAAATGGACTTTGGGTGCCCATCCCACAGTGAGAGATGCACTCTCACCCTGGACTCTTAGGGGAGAGTCTAGGCCCTGCCCTGGATGAAATGACAGACTATGGAAACCCCCATGAAGGACCTCACCCTCCCTGGGGAAATGAGGGGGTACTGGAGAAGTAGGTAGGAGGGCATGGGAGGGGGGGGAAAGGGAGAGGGACCTGGGATTGACATGTGAAGCAACCTTGTTTCTAATTTAAATTTAAATTTAAAAATTAAAAAAAAGAAAATTAAAAAAAAACTCCTAGCAATAGTGGCAAGGGTGCCCGAACTGGCCTTCCCCTGTAATCAGATTGGTGAATACCCTAACTATCATCATAGAGCCTTCATCCAGCCATATTGATGGAACCAGACACAGAGATCCACAACCAAGAACCAGGTCAAACTCCAGGAATCCAGTCCAAGTGAGGGAGGAGGGAATATATGAGCAAGGGAGGTCAAGATCATGATGAAGAAATCTACAGAGACAGCTGAACCAACTTGTGGAAACTCATGAACTCTAAACCAACAGCAGTAGAGATTCCAGAGAACTGAACTAGACCCTCCATGTGTGGGAGACACTTGTGAAGCTTGGACTATCAGAAAGGTCCCTGGCAGTAGGACCACAATACAAACCTGGTACATGAACTAGCTTGTTGGAACCCATTCCCTATGTTGGGATGTCATGCTCAGCCTTAATACATGAGTGGGGCACCTATTGTGTCAGACTCTGTTGACTCCTCATGAGAGCTCTTACATGTGAGGAGAGGGCTGAGGGATGGACAGAGAGGGGGGAGGAGAGAGAGGTGGGAGGAGAGGTGGGAGGGAGAACTCTGGTTGAAATATAAAGTGAAATTTAAAAGAATAAATAAATTATAAAAAAATACCACCTATTTGCTGAAATTTGACAAATAGAGGGAAATAAGAGCTACACTTTAGGGTAATTAATAATAAAAAAGATTTTTATAACAAGTTCAAGCAATAAAAATAATAAAGAACTACAGAATGGTTAAAAAATCACTATAACCTAAGTGTGATGATAAATCTAAACAGTGGTCATCAGTGAAATGCAAGACCATTGGGTGAATGTGTAATAAGGAACACTGAAGATCACACACAGACTGAACCCACTAACTAGTCTTGCCCTCCCTAACAATGAGACTTACCAGACACTGTACCTCTTGACAGGATACAGTGGAAATGATGTCACACCACCTGGAAAGTATCCCTTCCAAAAGAATCGAACCTAAATCTAACCAAGCCTCATCTGGACCTAAGCAACAGTTTATTGAAAGGAGGAATACATTGATTTTTCATTTTAGCAATTCTAGAAGATGTTCAGTAATATCTGTAGAATTTAATTAACATCTTTCTAGTGACACTTATTTACTATCTGAAAATGCTTACTATCTCTAGTAACTGGAGAAATAAAAATCAAATTCACAACAGACACTACTGAACATCATCTAGGATAACTAAAATGGAAAAGATTAGCAATATAAGATCAAAGACAAGAAACACCTCAAAATCTCATAGCTAGTGACAACTTCTTTAGCCACCTTAGACAACAGGTTGCTTATGACCCACCAAATACGTTTTTTTTATTTTTAATTGGTGGTGGTGGTGGTGTGTGTGTGTGTGTGTGAGAGAGAGAGAGAGAGAGAGAGAGAGAGAGAGAGAGAGAGAGAGACCAAAAGAAGGCATCAGATTCCCTAGAACTGGAATTACAGGTGGCCTGACATGAATGCAGGAAATAGAACTCCAATCTCTACAAAAGTAATGCACACTCTTAACTGCTGAGCCATTTCCTCCAGCCCATGAGTGAGTTTAATATATATAAACTAGTCCTCAATGAATTTGAATTAAACAAAAATATCTGGAGCATGAAAGAGGGCTTTCCAGGCATGAATGGAGTCCTAAGGTTGATTCCAAGTACAGCAAAAAGAAAGTAGTGGAGAGAAAGAAAATACTGTGCTCTTTGAGCGGGTCTTACTAGGTTCTTTAAACACCTTCACATGAGTTAATCAGCTGTTCTTCAGTACGTTGGCCCCACTTTGATGCACCACTTAATTTCTTTAGTACCCAAGTCTGAATTTACTTCTTTTTTTTCAGGCAGAGTCTCATTATATGTTCCTGGCTGGACTCAAACTCAATATTTTCTTGCTTCAGCCTCTAAAATGTTAGGGTTACAGGTATGTATAGTCACACCCAACACCAAGTTAACTTCTTTTAAAAGCTTTTCTTTTATTGTGCAAGTATGGATGTTCTGGCTTCATGTTAAGTCCACCATATGTGTTTAATAGCAAAGGAGGCCAGAAGAGAGCACTGACCTAGAGTTACAGATGGTTGTGAGCCATCATATGGGTGTTAGGAATCAAACACAGGACCTCTCCAAGTGTTGCCAGGTGCTCTTAACCACTGAGCCATCTCTCCAGCCCTATAACTTGATTACAAACCTATGTGTCCAGGTTATCCTCAATGTCATCCCACATATCTGATTAATTATGTTTATGTTTATTAATTACATATCAATTACAAATATATGCCATTTATTACTCAGTACAGTGGTATCCATCTGATGTGTAATTTTTTTCTCAAAATAACTCTAAGTTGTCCCACATCTGTGTTTATAGTCAAAACTATAGAAACAAATTTTGGAACTGGTTATACTATTTTTAAAAAATTCTTCTTGAAGTTATTTTTGATAATAGAGTATGAAAAAGAGACTAAGATGATTGACCTGGTTCATCAACATTCACATCTGAATAGTCACATAAAGAGCCTTAGCAAAATTTTAACTGCTGCTGTCTTCTTTTCTCAGTATGATGTTGTGCTGTCAGCAGGAGTTTATGCGATCACTTTTTCATTTACATAGGTCAAGGTTAGCATGGTATGAGAAACAGCCCTGAGCACAGAATTCTCAAGACAGCAGGTGTTTGGTGGCTATTTGATGATCAAAATACATTAGGAAGTTTTATCTCAAATTCCTTCCTCCTAGCCAAAAACTTTTTTCCCAATTAGACTGATCCAGTTTTGGCCTAAATGAGTTTGAAATTCAAGTTAAATTTACATCAAAAATATTGTTTTTTGCCTTTGTTAAAAAAAAAAGCATGGGTTCATGACTTTAGCCCCATAACTTGGGAGGCAGAAGTTGCTCTGGAACACACAGAAGTATTTTATCTTACTGTGGTTTCAAAATGAAATGATCTTTAATCCCAGAACCCAGAAGACAGAGGCAGGTGGATCTCTGTGACTTCCAGGACAGCTAGGTTTACATAGTAAGTAAGACCCTGTTTCAGAAACAAAAAGGAGAAAGCAGCTAGCCACATTACAACAATGCATTAGACAAAATACAAGAGCCTTGTACCCACAGATTATGTGAAATCACTAAATATGTTTTATTTTAAAAAGTGACTTGATCAGAGCTGTGCTGATGTGTAGGTGCTTGACTGTACTTAGACAACTCAGTTCCTCCACAAACACCAAGCCTCTCTAATATTTTTCTGGATTCAATAATGGGCTTTTTTTCTTTTCCTTCTCCTAGAAAACCTGAGGCCACATTTATGCCCACATAAATCAGCTGGTGGGTCTAAAGGGCAGGGCTTCCCCACTTTTATTTCCACTGAAACACAAACCATACCATTCTCTCACTCAAGATGCCCCCAGAGCAAACAGGTTTATGTGCATTTCCTTCATAAGACTTCTGAGAACTGCTCCCTTTTTCATTTTTTAGTCTTATTCTTGGCTGGTTTATATTTTCACACTTGGTCTTTTTTCTTTCACACCACATTTAATTTATCTTGTAAGCATCTTAAATCCTTCCTGCAACAGGTCAGGAATAAATAAGCAGTCTTTCTACACATCCACGAAAGTAATCTTGTCTCATTTGTCCTAGATAAAGCTTTCAAACTTTAACTCTGTATCAACATACTAGTTATCAAAACCTATAAGTTCTTTCTGACTTTCCTTTGTCAGTTCTCTCTTTGCAAATACTTAAGGCCTCATACAAGTAATACAAGGAAAACATCCATGCACAATTTAAGTTTAGAGTCTGATAATAGAAACCAAATTGTTTGCACAAATAAAATGCACGCTGAGCAAGTTTTATATTAAAAGAATGTGAAGTCCCCGGTGCCTCACATACAGTTACTCAAGCAGTAATGACTCGGTTACACTGTAGGAATCTGTAAGTGCTCTGATGTAAGACTACTGTAGCTTGAGCACTGGCACATGAGAATTTGTTTTCATGCTATTTTTAATGTCACTATCAAGCACTCCAAGTAGCGGAATCCAGCTTCTACTCAATTGAGTTAGCCTGAGTTGTTACACAGGAAAAAAACTGTGCTCGAACATCAAATTTTATCTGCATCTGAAAAGCCTCCTGATCTACTCAGAACAGTAGACTTTTAAAATCTGAGCTTTCATAAAGTAGTCCAGAGTTCAGTGTAACTTAAAGAAAAATTACCTCATAAAAGTAATAAATGCACAACATAGTTTCTAGTCATCCCATTTTAGAGAAATAATGTCCCATCATTTCCACCAAAGTTATCTAACTTAATGACAAATAATCTGCACTTACTAGGGTTGGCCTTGTAACTAAGTTTGATCTTAAGAAGTTGACACTTCACTCACCTACGGCAGGACAGAGTATTGGCCACACACAGATACTGACCCGACGCCTAAGCAATGCCTTGTGTTTAGGAAGTCAGTACCACTGTTACAGCTCACAGTTTGGCTTATGATGCATTTGTAAGCAAACAGCCTGACAAGCACCCTAGTGTATTTCAGGATGACTGACAGGGCACAGTGGCTCAAGCAAGGAGGGGGATGGGTGCTCTTAAAGCAACAAGCCAGTAGAGACCAAAACTAAACATTAGATTCTGATCATTAAAGGTGCAATGAAAAGTCATCCATGATCAACTCGAATACAACTTCCATGTACTCTGTACACCCAAATCACTGAAATACAAAATGATATTTATACAAGCAGAAATAAGGAATTTACATCAGGTGTTCTCTATACACTTATAAATTACTTAAGAATATTCCAATTCCTTTTTACAGAAATCAAATAAAGGTACCCAGAGAAAAGATATCACCATTAGGTATTATGCTAAGAGATCTTGCAACAGTAATATAAAAATAGCTAGTTAAAGTAATTTAAACCAGGTGTAGTGGGGCATACCATTAATCCCAGAATTCAGGATACAGAGGCAGGTGGATCTCCGTGAGTTTAGGGCTAACTTGGTCTACAAAGCAAATTTCAGGTGAGTCAGAACTAAATAGTGAAACCTGTCTTCAATTAAATAAAGTAATTTAATGGAGCTGGAGAAATGCTTCAGTAGGTAAGAGCCCTGGCTGCTTTTCCAAAGACCCAAATTACAGGTCTATCTGTAACTCCAGCCCCGTGGGCACTACCACACACATGGTGCTCAAACATACATGTGGATAAAACACCAGTAAGATAAATAATCTTTAAATTTTAAGTAATTCAAGTATCACAAATTAATCAAAACTGTTATTGGAGATAGAGACAAGGGATACATGCATTCTTTCCCTACCATCTATTTATCTGGTTAAAAAGTAAAACAAAATACTAGGAAATTCTAATTGTGGTTATTTGCATACTTATAAAAAGTAAAACAAAATACTAGGAAATTCTAATTGTGGTTATTTGCATACATAGTTTCACTTAGGAAAATATTTAATTGATGCACTAGCTTAATTCTTCACATTTGCAATTTTTCTATATGATTTTGCAATACTTTCTACTTCCCAAGTCTTTGATGATTAATTCACTTAGTTTATTTTTTATTTTAAATGCAATCCCTTACTTTGCCAGTTGAGGGTGTCACTAGATTCTAAATATCCTCAATATTACACTGCATATTTATTTTCATACTTCAGTAGGAACTGCACTAGAACATCTCAGTGTTCCTTAGAAACCTTACTTTGTTTAGCCAGTATAAATTCAACTTGTAGCCTGTTTAACTTACATTTTCTAACTTCCATGTTTAATTATTACTAATTGTCCCTTACATATGAGAAGCTACAGGTTAATTATAGGAAAGATGGTTGCTGCTATGATAGCATAATTATGTGTCTCATGAGTGTGCAACATTATGACTAATAAATTTCTCATGCAACCTGCAAGCCCTCATTTTACAACTAAGCACTCAGTTTGGCCTGATTCACTCTAAAAGTAAAATTTTCACTATGTATCTAACCAAAATCACTAGTACCACAAATTTTTTTTGTTTTCTTTTTCCTTTTTTTTTTTTCCTTGAGAAAGGAATCCTGGCCATCCTGGAGCTTACTATGTAGACCAGGCTGGCCTCTAACTCACATAGATCCTCCTGCCTCTGCCTTCCGAGTGCTGGGACTAAATGTGTGCACCATCAGTCACGCCCAGGAAAATATTGGTTGCTATCTCTGAGCGACATTCCCAGGCCAAATATATCTGGACTAACAATAAATTTTTCTAGACTTCTCTGAAACTACTATAACACATGAATCAAGTTTACTATGGCAAAAAATCAAAACTGAAGCCAATCTACAGGCTCAAGGGAACCATTCTCAATGACATTAAAGCAGGAAATGAGAGCTTTGTTCCCTTTAAAAACTAATTCTCCTGCTCCTGATGAAAGCAGAGAGAAGGTTCTTCACTGAAATCATCTGCTCTATAAAAATCTCAGTGGATAAAGTACTTGCTGCTCAAGTGTGAGGACCATCTTTTGGAGCCCAAGCACCAAAGTAAATGTCTGAGCATGGCAGCCACTGCACTGGGAAGGTGCACACAGGGGTTCCCTGAGCCAGCCAGCTAGCTATACTGAATGTAAAGGTGAACTCTGGGTTCAATTGAGAGGTCCTGCCTCAGTGCATATGGTAGGCAACAGTTGAGAAAGACATCTGATGCCAACCTCAAGTCTCCACATTCACACACACACACACACACACACAATTTCTCAAATCTTAAAATATGGGGTTTTTTTTTTACTTGTGCCATTTTTTGACTTGTGTAGCAACAACTAACAGCTAGGCGAAAAGCATGTTTTCCATTTGAAAAGCAAGTGTAAACGTTATTGGTTATCTTACAAAGTTTTATGGCATTAACTTTCTAAACTGACATCTTCTCAGTAGTATAGATGCTTAAAGTTGTTTGTCAAATTAACCAGTAGGATAATTATTCAAAAGAAAAATGAAAAGTCAGTGTTGTCAGTAATTAGCTCATTCTTTTTGCCAATCAGCCATACAAGTCCAGAGTATACAGCAACTGATTTTTTTCCTGCTTTCATCTAACCACTTAGTTCCACTTTAGTTTCCAACAAGTCTGCTTCCTGATACAGGATCTCCGGAGCCCTGTCCCACCTGGCAGATTTGGTTTGCCAGGATGCTTTAAAACTCTACGTCTAAAGATCTTTTTAGTTTCAGTTCTACTTAAAATGGCTTAAATTTTTTTAAGTTAATGATAATGTTGAGAGAAAGAAGACTGCCAAATATATATTACTTATTTAGGATACTCCTTTGTACTTTCAGCAAAAAAAAAATGCCTTCGTATGTTTTACTTTTCAGCATTTCATACACGTGTGCATGTGTATACACTTTCCTTCAATGGAACCCACCACTTCCCTAACTATTGCAGCAGCCTTATAAGAGGGAATGCTCAAGCAGTGGGCAAATCCAGAAGTGTCTCTGATCCTGGCATGTTTCAGATAGTGTCAGTGAGTGACACACACACGTGAGTTGTATCTCACAGGCATCTGCACATGCAGAGTCCAATAACTAAAAGGAAATATCAAACTAAAAGATAAAGTACGAGAAGCATCCATCTAGTTCTCCTGCTAATCCATGAGACTACATTGAGCTTTCCAAGAGAAATCACAGAGGAATAACATGGTGGTACAAGCCTGTGATGCCGAAACTTGAAAGGTAAAGTCAGGAGAAACAGGAGTTCAAGGTTATCCTCAGCTGTCTATGGAGTTTGAGGCCAGCCTGGGTTACAGGAGATCCTAAACAAAAGAGACTAACAAGATGAATATTATGGGTATGATCAGAGTATATTTTATATGTGTGTCCAAATGAAGCACAGATTTGTTTTAATGAAAATCACTGAGTTGGCATTCAAACTCCATCCCAAGGCTTTATCCATGGTGGCCACCATTTATCTGCTTTTCTCATATTGTGAAGAGATCTGTAAAACTGCCATGAAGAGGAGTCACTCATAAAATCACACGGCAAATATAAAGGAATACTGACTGCTATGCTAATGTCTCACTGACCCATCATCAGTGTTTTACGAAAGACACTTCTCTGCAGAACTCTGTTCATATCAATCTTAGAGGACCACTGTGGAAACCAGCAAATGGATTGCTCTTCTGATTTCAAAATGGTCAGTCATTGAGGTCACACATTTTTATTTAGCAAGGTGCATCTGTTTCGCCCAGGAACGTCATCTACTCCATTTGTGATAAGTTATAATAAGAAAACAAAGAAATGTGGCCCTAAAATAGAAGCACTTCAAAACTGCTCCAAAAGTTTTAGCAAATGCTTCACAAGGAAAATGAAAGAAAGACACTCTGACACATATTAATAAGTATGTATTTTTTAAGACTGGATATGGGGTGGTTAAAAGGATATCATACTGAATCCAAAGCAAAAGAATGACAGTAAGTTAAAAAATAGAAATTTCTGTATCTTGTTCCCACATGAGACTTATGGAATCGTGCCAACCTGCTTCATTCCAGAGCAGGGAGCCACTTGGTTGCTGAGCTATATTAGAAAGAGGGGAAGGAAATCCTTTCTCCCACACTCTGTTACAAAGATAATAACAGAAAACCAGTGATGGATTTCACCACCAAGTAGCCATGTTTATTTTACTATTGTTTATTTTAGCCATGTTTATTTAACTGAGTTTACATAATAACACAAAAGAAATACGTGCATAAGAGAAAATCAGTTTTGCAAGAATCATAGTATCTCAGGCTGGGGATACAGCTCCATGGGAGAGCACTTGCCTAACACACACAAGGTCCTTTGCCCACAGTTTTGCAGTCCTTGCTTCAGATGCTTCTTGGAGAGGAAATTCTGTGAACACCATCTGCTGATGCTTTGGATGTGAGCCTAACCTTAGATAGCTGAGCCATCTCTCCAGCCCTGAACACTGTTCTTTGGACAGAAGAGTTCCCTTTGCTTTCAATTTTTTTACATTTATTTATCTATTGGGGTGTGTGTGTGTGTGTGTGTGTGTGTGTATGTATGTATGTGTGTGTGTATGACACAGCACATGTGTGAAGATCAGAGGACAACTTGCCAAGAGTCAGTTCTCTTCTTCCACCATAAGGACTTGGGGAATCAAAGTTAGGTCACCTTAACTCATTGAGCCATCTCACTGGCCCCTTTCTAGTCATATGAATACATAATCTAATAGGCAATTCTGTATTAAATATTGCACCATTTTTGTTTTAATTTGTACAAACCCAATAACTGGTGAAATGAGCTAATGAATTTTTCATTTATTTATTGGTCACATATTGACTCCTTTGGATTCTTTATTTGATTATTTTCCTTTCTAATTAAGATATATATATTTTTTTTTTCAAGACAGGGTTTCTCTGTGGCTTTGGAGGATGTCCTGGAATTAGCTCTTGTAGACCAGGCTGGTCTCGAACTAACAGAGATCCGCCTGCCTCTGCCTCCCGAATGCTGTGATTAAAGGCATGCACCACCACCACCCAGTGAGTTTTTTTTTAAGACAGGGTCTCTTTCTATCTAGTCCTAGCTTGCCTGGAACTTGCAATGTAGATCAGGCTGGCCTGGAACTCAGGAGAGGTGAAGCTGCTCATGCCTTCTAACTAAACACATGCCTAACCTTGGGAGGAAGAAAATGTGACCCAAGGCCTGGCATTGTGATGTGGCCCTTTAATCCCAAAACTAAAGAGGGAGAGGCAGGTGGATTTCTGTCAATTAAAGGCATCCTGGGTTATATAGTAACACCAGGACAGCAAGGGTTGCATACAGAGACCCTGTCTCAAAAAAACAAACAAACAAACACCAACAATAAAAAAGAATTACAGATAAAAAAATTAATATATTCCACCATTCCTCAGCATGCATCAAATTAGTATATCTTTAAACTACAGCAGAATGTTCAGTTTTTCTGATTTGCTACTTAAGTTGTTGATTTGAGTTTCATAAAACCTTAAATGCATTTTATCTTTGAATTAGGTCAGAATTTCTAATGATTTCTGGAACGGCCCTAAACATACTTCTGCCATTTTGTACCATATATTTGTGTAAAGTGGTATTCTCAGCCTTAACAACATGTTGACAAGTTGGGGAAAATATTGACGAAACTCTGTGTCCTGTACCATATATTTGTGTAAAGTGGTAATCTCAGACTTAACAACATGTTGACAAGTTGGGGAAAATATTGATGAAACTCTGTGTCCTGCAGTATAAAATATTCAGCCAATATGTAATTCTTTATGTAAAAGTTAGCCATGTACATCATCTTACTCATATATAAGTTTACCATTATCTTTAATTAGATATATATGCATACATATATATATCAAAGAATTGTCCTAAAATAAATTTATTTATGCTTTATTAGTAGTAAATGTTTGATTTGCACAACTGTTTTGTAAATTTGTATACCAGGAAAATTTCTCATGTAAAATGGATCACAAGTACAAAAAGTTTAAGAAGCCCTGAGACACACAATGAATATATGCAAAGCTGCAAAGAACAAGACCATAGAAAAATAGAAATATAGTCTCCTGAGATCGTACCATAATGGAAAACCGTCTTTTGCAGAATTTAATGACTATAAAATAATGTGTGAAAATGTCACATTTGTAAAATACACATGGTAATCGTAGGGACTACTTTAATAGTTTGAGATAAAAATGAGATCATATCTAAAATATTTCAAGTTAAAAAAAAATCACTCCGGTTACTAAATTGTCCCTTAAACTTTTCAAAAGCTCTGGGGGCGATTTACATGCCTGGGAGGGAGAAAACAGAGCGGTGGCTCAGAACACAAGTGGGCTCTGTTCAGATGCTGTGCTCTGCCCCCAACACAAGATTTACTGGTGGAAACTCCCCCGCACCCCAGGGTGACCTTTTCTCCTCTTCTGGGTCCTGTCAGAGGCCACAATGACTTCAAGACAGAGCAATTCGCTCCCTCGGATGTAAGGCACGGTATCCATAGCTCCAACTTTTTAGTTTACCAAGCATGGTGGCTGGGTCAGAAGAGCGTTCCAGCTCAGTGACACACAGACCCAAAGACGCCCCTCTTGGAGTAAAGCAAGAAACTTAAGGTTCTTTCTCCCCACCCTGGAGTTTCAGGCATTAACTGCCGTGCCCAGATTTCTAAATGGGTTCTCGGGATTTGACTCAGGTTCTCACACTTGAGACACCTCTCTAAGTCTTCCCTAGTAAATCCTAATCAGGGCCAGTTTTGATGCTTTTCTGGGTTTTTTTGTTTCTTTGGCTTTTTTTTTAATGTTCTTAGGTGTTGGGTCCCTTGGCCCTTGGAACTAGAGTTACAGGCAGCTCTGCAGCCATGTGGGTCCTGGGAATTGAACCAGGTCCTCTGGAAGAGCAGTCAGTGCTTTTAACCTCTGAGTCCTCTCTCAATTGGTGCTTACACAAGAAAAAAAGATAGAGTGTCTCAGCAGAAAAAGGTGCTTACTGCTGCGCTTGACAACCATATCTGAATCCCCAGGGACCACATAATGCAAGTTGGACTCTAAGCTACACGCATATGACATGGCACATGTGTGTGTCCATACACACACAAACACACAAATACACACACACACAATAAATAAACAAATAAATAATGCAATTTCATTTTTAAATTTTAATTTTTAAACATTTGTTAAAATATTATAAAATAAACTTTCTTTGGCCAGGGAGATGGTTCACTAGGTATAGGCGCTTGCCATACAACCTTGGAAACTTGTATTCAATACCAAGTCCACATAAAGGTGAAAGGAAAGAACAGAGTCCTTGAACTTGTCCCCTGACCTCTACACAAACACCATGGCCCACAGACATACATAATGCCCACACACACAATAATAATAAGTAATTTTAGACGTTTCTGGGACTGGGGAGCTGGCTCAGTGGGCAAAGTGCTTGCTGCTCAAGCATGAAGACCTGAGCTTGTATCTCAGTACCCACGTAAAGCCAGGCATGGCAGAATGCACACAACGCCGCTGTTTGAATGACAGATACAAGGAACTCTCTGGAGCTTATGACTAGTCAGCCTCAACAAAATAATGAGCTCCAAGCTCAGTGAGAGATCCTGCCTCAAAAAATACAGTTAAAAAAGGAGAGTGAGGGTGACGTCCAGGTACCAGTATCTGGCTTCTACATGCACCCTCACCTTCCTGTACCCTCAAGTGCTGCTCTTCCACAGATCCTGAGTTCAATTCCCAGCAACCACATGGTTGCTCATAACTGTCTATAATAAAATCTGGCACCTTCTTCTGGCCTGTAGGCATACATGCAGGCAGAATACTGCATACATAACAAATTAATAAATACAATTTTTTTAAAATAAACTTGTTATTATCAAGTTTTTTGGGGAAACAAAGAAGTCTTGGTTTTCACTACCATTTCTGAAGACTTCTAGGCCCTCTACAAACCTCTGTGGTTTTCCAAGTTTTGATGAGCCCTGCTGTGGAAAAGACTAGAAGGGACAATCTTTGTGAAACCAGAAAAGGACCCTGTCATACCCTCTGAGACACAAGAGGATGAAGATCCCATTGATGATTTGCAAACATGGGGAACATAGTCTCTTACTATGTGGGAATAAGTTAGAACACAAATACCCACTTTGATTTCATGTGGATAGTAAATAACCTTCTGGCCTAAGTTATGTCCTGTGTAATAGTTGAGACATAATCTTACTAAAAATAAAATACTTGTTATCTTCTTCAGTTTCTAATTAACTTCATTTATCATACTTTCATTTTGTAAAATCTGTCTACTTCCTTATTGGTTTCATGAATAGTACAAATTGGAGTAGAATAGAAACAAAACTCTGTTGTCTGAATATAGCAGCCGTGGGAGCCAGACGCTCACAAGCCACCTGTATACGTTCACAGCCTATCAGAGACTTGAGGATAGCATAGAGAGCCAATAGGGCAACTCACACCCCTGAATGCATAAGAACTGCTTTTTAGATAGCCAGTGGGATGTGTTTGCCACCTTCCGGCACTACATCTCTAGGAACCTTCAGTAAGAAGATTATAATTTCTAGAAATAAAACACAGTTAAGCTTGCCTTGAATTCACTATGTAGTTAATATATTAGACCCTAGGATGTGAGGGCCTAGTTGGTAAAAATAGACACAAAAATTATGTACACAGAAATATGAATTTCTAGGATTCATGTACTATTTAAATTAGCTAAGATTTCTAGGAACGAACTTGCCTCTTAAAAAAATGACTGAGTAAAAAGAATAGAAAAAAGTCCCAGTGGATATATGCCTTCATGGCCCAGAAATATGATAAACATGTTTGCCCTCTACTTTAAGAATTGAGGCAGGGTTCAGGCAGTGATGATGCACACCTTTAATCCCAGCACTCAGGAGGCAGAGGCAGGCAGATCTCTGTGAGTTCAAGGCCAGCATAGTATACAGAGTGAGTTCCAGGACAGCCAGAGCTACACAGAGAAACCCTGCCTTGAAAATAATAAAAATAACAACAACAACAACCTGGGTTTAATACCCAGTGCCTATATGATAGGAGAGAACCAACTACCATAAATTGTCCTCTGACCTCAACATGCAGGCAGCAACATGCACACACACACACACACACACACACACATGAATAATGTTAAGAAAAAGGTTTAAATAGAAGTAAAATCCCTTTGATCTACAGCACCAGTTACTCAAGAGGCTGAGGCAGGAGGATTGCTAGTTCAAGGCCTGCCTGGGAAACAGGATGAGTTCAAAGTCTGGGTAACATAGTGAGGACCTATCTCACAAATAAAAATTAAATAATTTTAGAATAGATTAAGTAATAAATCTAACAAGGATTTAAATATCCAAGAATTCAATATAACCAAAAGGATAATTAAGTAATTTAAGTCTGAACTCCAGGAATCATTCCTTTGCAGTTTCTTCCACCCCTCTCCCAGAAATTTTATCATTCAGAGAACAAAAGAAGCAAAAAATGAAACTGCCACCCTAAACCAAAGACTTAACAACAAAGAAGAATATACTACAAGAGTGGAAGTGACAGAAACCTTGAGGGAAATGAACATATCACCTTGGAGTTCATTATAGCCAAGAAAAGAAACACAGCCAAAGTAAGACAAGTATCTCAGGTTGCTTAGCAATTCACAGAAGATACAAGACTCTAAAGTCAAAAATAGGTCAAGAAATAAAATCACTGTTACAATCACAAATGAGGAAGAAATGAGGTAGACCATATATGAATAGCTCACTTTCTAAGAATCTAGAAGTTTCAACGGACATAAAAGAAGAGAAACAACAGCTTGTGTGGTATTGGCTACAGAAGATGGGGGCTAAACTCAGAATGAGAGAAGACTTATGTGAAAGGTAAGAAAACCAGAAGCTCTCCTCCCACACAGGTAGAGTTCACAATGTTAACAAGTGACGGGGAGGAAGAAAAATGCCAATATTTCACTTTGTTTTTATCTTGTCTACTAAAGAGCATGCTCTTTAAAATGAAAAGATCATGCCAACAATCTGAGAGGAAATTAAGACTGGGGAGAGGTAGTAAAGTAAATGGTGTTTGGGGTTGGAAAGATGTCTCAGTTAAGAGCACTGGCTACTCTTCTTGCAGAGGACCTGAATTTGAGTCCCAACACACACATGGCAGCTTACAACCATTCATGACTAGTTCCCAAAGATCCAGAACCCTCTTCTGGCCTCCATGGGCACCAGATACATATGTGGTATCCTTACATACATTCAGACAAAACGCTCATATACATAAAATAATAAACATAAATATAATAAATAATAAATCAATTCAAATGTTTAAAAGAAATTATACTTACTTGTTGAATAATTACTTATTTCAGAGTGTATTATATTAGAGCAAGGTTTATCTAACTGACACTTTGAACTAAATAATTCTTTGCTGTGGTGGCTTTTCATAGCATGGTAGGAGTTTTAAGATCATCCTGGTCTCCAATCACTAGACACTAGTAGCACTTGTCACCCAGTTATGAAAATCAAAATGTCTCCAGATACAGCCAAATACTTCATGGGGAGCAAAGCATCATGGGTTGAGGATGACTGTGTTAAACAGCAATGGAAATGTATATGTCTTATCAAAAAGTTCTTGCTGGACTCTCTGGGTAACAGGGAAAATGGAAGTGGGACGGGATTCAGAACAAGCGAGAAAGACAGAGCCAGAGAGAGAGTCAGAAAAGAAGTATCTGAAAATTAAAACTGGGAAATTTTATATTGATCAAAGTATCAGAGTATTTATTATAGCCAGCAAGGTAGAGTAAGGGCTAAAGGTGTTTGCCACCAAACCTGACAACCTGAGACTAATCCTAGGACCCACATGGCAGAAAAAATACAATGACTCCCAAAGTTGTTCTCTGACCTCCTCACATGGGTAGTAACATACACACACACACACACACACACACACACACACACACACACCTATTCACATCCATGCAAAATAAATGAATGTAATGTAATTTAAAAATTAAGTAAATTTATATGAGACTCTATAGATTGATATATTAACACTTTAAAAAATTATGCCACAAAATTGTGTCAGTTACTCTGTCAGTGGAGGTTCAGGGGCTGAGGGGCAGAAGTTGGGTCAGGAGGAAATTGGCTTTTAGTATACACTCTTCATGACAGATATTATAGGTTTACTCACTTAATACTCTTTCAATGCCAGCTCAACACAGAAGTTGGAAGGGAAGGAGAATGGAGGATCGAGTACTAAATCAGTGAGTCTGAAGCATCTACTACAAAACGTATGTGTTTGAAAAAATAAAAAATAAACAGACTCAGTGAAATGGAAGTCAGATTTCACCTGCTAAATGTAACTTGAGTGGGACTATAAGTCACAGTTCAGCCCAAAGTAGCTGGAACCCAGAGTAGTGGAAGCCAGAACCTCTGCCTGAGTGTAACTGTGATTCAGCTAGATGCTATTGTTGGTCTGCTGTCTTGCACTGTTTCTCTTTCTCTCCTGGAGGACATGTGAAGTGCCTAATGTAATTTAGGAAAGACTTTTTTGCTTAAGCCAATTATAACAGACTTAGTGTAGGTACTCTGTTATGGTAAAAAATAAATGGATGTAACTTCTTCAGCTTAAAAAAAAATCATGAACATTGTAGCTGGAAAAATGACTCAGAACTTTAAGAGTGCTTACTGCTCTTGCAGAGGACTCAGGTTCAGTCCCAAACATCCACTTTAGGTAACTCACAACTGCCTGTAACTACAGTGACAGAATCCAACACTCTCTTCTGGCTTCTACAGGTACATGCACACAAGTCGTGCAAATACAAACAAGCAGGGACACACATACATAGCTAATAACTTTTAGATCATTCTTTAAAATGTGTATTTATTTATTTTTAGCTGGGAGTGATGGTGCAAACCTTTTTTTTTTTTTGGTTTTTCAAGACATGGTTTCTCTGTATTGTTTTGGAGGCTGTCCTGGAACTTGCTTGGTAGACCGGGCTTGGTCTCGAACTCACCTGCCTCTGCCTCCCAAGTGCTGGGATTAAAGGCGTGCGCCACCACAGTGCAAACCTTTTATCCAAGCACTTGGGAGGCAAGTAGATCTCCGTGACTTTAAGGACAGCCTGATCTACATAGTAAATTCCAAGCCAGCTACATAGGGATATCATGTCTCCAAAAAATTAATTAATATTGACCAAAAATCATTTTAACGGATGAGGTTGGGAAGTAAGAAGCAAATCTCAAAGAGCCATCATGGTGACCCGGGTCTCACAGCTCATAAAATGCCAGCTATGCCTCAGCCACCAAGACACAACTGAGGGGCAAGATCAGCAGTTCTCCTTCTTACACATAATTTAAAACATAGAAGGAAAGAGAATATGGTATCAGACTTTGTAAATACGATGTGAGGACAACTTTAAAATTCTACAAAAGACATAAAAGAACTATGGAAACCAAAAAAAAAGGAAAAAGAAAGATGAGCAGATCTCTATGAGTTTGAGGCCAACATGGTCTACAAAGACAGTTTAGGATAGCCAACACTACATAGAGAAACAATGTCTCAAAAAAAAAAACTCATAACTAAGAAAATTTTGAAGATGTAAAAAGGATAAGGACAAAAGCTAATCCACTTTTTAAAACAAGAATATGAGGGGCTGACGAAATGGCTCAGGGGTTAAGAGCACTTCCTTTCTTCCATAGGACCCAAGCTCAGACCAAGCACCCATGTGGGGCAATGTACCTTACACTCAGGAGGCAGAGGCAGGTGGAGCTCTGTGAGTTTGAGACCAGCCCGGTCTAGTTCCAGGACAGCCTCCAAAGCCACAGAAAAACCCTGTCTCGAAAAACAAAAACAAAAACAAAACTCTAATTTTTTTAAGATTTATTAAATTTATTCATTTTATTCTATGTAATTCCAGTCCCAGGAGATTTGACATTACCTTCTGGCCTCCACCAGGTACCCACACACAGGTGGCAAACATATATGACTACACATAAATAAATAAAAATAAACATTAAAAACCAAACATATTGTGAGAGGCTGAAGAAATGTCTCAGCAGCAATTAATAGATCTTCTACCTCTTTTTCATGGCACCTCCTAGGCAGTCGGCTGTGTCAAAATGAAGAATATCTCCTTCCCTGCCACTGGCTGTCAGAAATCCATAAAAGTGGACAATGAATGTAAGCTTCATATGCTCTATGAGAAACAAGTAGCACAGAAGTAGCTGTTGATGCTCCAGGTGAAGAGAAGGATGGTTATGTGGTTCAAATCAGTGGTGGAGATGACAAACAAGATTTTTCCATGAAGCAAGGCATTTTGCCCCATGGCAGAGTGTGCTTGCTGTTGCATAAGGAACATTCTTGTTCCAGACCAAGGAGAACTAGAGAGAGAAGGGGCAAGTCTGTTTGTGTATGCCAATCTGAGTATTCTCAACTCGATTATTGGGGAGGGGATACTCTTGGACTGACAGATACTACTGTGCCTCATCAGTTGGGACCTAAAAGAGTTAGCAGAATCAGAAGACGATGTCCCCAATAGGTTGTCAGAAAGTCCCTGACCAAAGCACCCAAGATTCAGCATCTTGTTACTCCACCTCTCCTGCAACACAAACACCAACTGACATACTACTCTGAAGAAACAACAGACTAAGAAAAACAAGGAGGAGGCTGCAGAATGTACTAAACTTTTGGCCAAGAGTATGAAGGACGCCAAAGAAAAACTCAAGGAACAGATTGCCAAGAGATGTAGGATGTCCTCAATGAGAGCTTCTTTTTTTTTTAAAGATTTATTTATTTCTTATGAATACAACATCCTGCCTCCATGTATGTCTGCACATACCAGCAGAGGGCGCCAGATCTCATTACAAATGGTTGTGAGCCAGCATGTGGTTGCTGGAAATTGAACTCAGGACCTCTGGAAGAGCAGTCAGTGCTCTTAACCTCTGAGCCATCTCTCCAGCCCCAAGAGCTTCTATTTCTAAGTCAAAAAGTCCCTAAAGAGTAACAAGCAAATAATCAAACCTCAAGAAAAAGAGAGAGAGAGATCTCACTACTCTTCCAGAGGATCAGAGTTTGGTTCCCAACATCCACATGATGCAGTTCATGACCATTAGTAACTCCAGCTCTGACAACTTCTGGTTTCATAGAAATACACATACACACATACATACACATGCGCGCATGCACACACACACACACACACACACACACACACACTAAAAAGACTCTTTTTTGAAAAGCATAGTATGAGCCGGGCGTTGGTGGCACACGCCTTTAATCCCAGCACTCAGGAGGCGAAGGCAGGTGGATCTCTGTGAGTTCGAGGTCAACCTGGTCTACAGAGTGAGTTCCAGGACAGCCAGGGCTACACAGAGAAACTCTGTCTTAAAAAAATAAAATAAAATACTATGAAATGAAATTGTTTTAAGAATAATGATTGGGCCAGGCACATGGTTGAAAAAAAAACTTTAGTAATACTAGCTCTCAGAAGTCCAAAGCAAGAGAATTGCTGCCAGCTACATAGTGAGATACACTCTCCAAAAATAGTAGCAAGAATAATAAATGGAGGGGAAACAGACATCAATATTAATAGAAGAAAGATAAAAACCTGAGATGTGCGCTCCAATATAAACTTCCGTTATGATAAGAATAGCATTTTGAAGGGCTGGAGAGATGGCTCAGCAGTTAAGAGCACTGGCCACCCTTGCAGAGGACCTGAGTTCAATTCCTAACACCCACATAGTAACTTTACAGCAGGCTGTAACTCCAGCTCCAAATTTGATGCCCTCTTCTGGCCTCCATGGGCACTACATGCATATGGTGTACATACATGCATACAGACAAATATTCCTACACATGAAATAAAAATCAATCTTAAAAAAAAAACTGTTAGCCACACGGTGGTGGCCCACACCTTTAATCCCAGCACTCGGGAGGCAGAGGCAGACAGATCTCTGTGAGTTCAAGGCCAGGCTGGACCGACAGCCTCCAAAACAATACAGAGAAACCCTGTCTCGTAAAAACCAAAAAAAAAAAAAAAAGTTAACCCTATAAATTTCAGTGGAGACAATTTACAAGCTTCAACCCTAAAACTAAAGTTTACCTGGCTGGGGGGTTGGGGGGAGTCTCAGAATAGATTTTACTTAATCTTCACACACACACAAACACACACACAGAAACACCATGAAGGCAGGATCTTTGTTTCAATCTATAGCATTTAAATTCCAAAGTGAATGTCAGAATAGGCCCCCTATCCCTCTAGTCATCCTGCCTCTGAGTCAATTTGTAGGCTTCTCAATGAGGCACATCAGGGACTCTTGGCATTCATCTATTATGTAATAACCGGATGCCTTACTCCCAATTCTCTGCCTTTACATATATAGGGGAGATCAGTGCTTGCTTTAACTTAAGCAATGCAATTCCAGATGAATTCTGCAAGGAGTTGCCATGAAACTGTAAATCAATAACAGCTTCATTCATCTGCAGAGCCCTTCTACAAAATGCTTCTAGTATGGCTGATTTACACTTTGGCACAAGCTCTTTATGTCCTTGCTGGGACCAGTAACAAAGTGAGAACTGCAGATCATACTTTGAATAGTATTGGATTAAAGGAGGGTTGAGACACCCACCCCTCAACATGGGAGAGTCTTTCTTTATATTAACCATTGCTCTATCTATATCAAATCAGTTTTCCCACTGGCAGGAGAAACTGTAAGTACCCAGGTACAATGGTTAAAGGCAGGACAGTGAGATGGCTCAGTGAGTAAAGGCACCTGCCCCCAAACCAGACAAGCTGAGGCACAGTCCCAGGATCCATGTCATCATGAAAGGAGAGAACTAACTCCCAGTAGTGACCCTCTGCCCACCATACATACATCACAGCACATGCACACAAAAAAAGTGGCACCTACACACCCAAAAAAAGTAACTTAAAAAAAAAAAAAGAAAGGAAAGGAAAGAAGATAGGAAAGGAAAACAGGCACCAAGGCAACAATTTTGCACATGGGAATTTTAAGTCACATCCCAGTCCCAAAAATTAGCTATTATATTGGTTACAGATCTCTGGCTGAGTTCCAGACAGCAGCACTATAGTGATAAGGCACTATAGTGATAAGTATGTGAAAATCAGGAGCGGTGGGTAATAGTTCTCACTTTCAAAAGTTCTGTAGTCCCAATTGTCTGTCATTTTCCATTAGATTAACGACTTGGACAAACTTGGGGTATCCACCCCACAACACACTGTCACTTAAAATCCAACATTCAAAAGAGAATGAGAAAAAACAAAAACAAAACATGCTTTTGAAGCTCTGGACTAACATTCCCATGAGCCTATGATTCACAAGTAAATACTATTTTTAAGTCTTCTTATGAGGCCGGGCAGTAGTGGCACATGCCTTTAGCCAGCCTGGTCTACAGAGTGAGTTCCAGGACACCCTTCAAAACTACAAAGAAATCCTCTCTCGAAAAACCAAAAAGAAAAAGTCTTCTATATGAGATGCATCGTATCTCTACAGGCAAGACTGGGCTGCCAGCTTCTCTCCCTAAAGATGAATCCTTTCCATTCCAAATCAAAGGGGAAACATGCAAACCAAAGTTCACAGAGGCTAGAGAACTCCTGCCTGCCCTTGGTTAAGGAGCCCCTCTACATACCACCAAAAGAAAGAGGCCATGGTTGAAAGCTTTAAAAAAAAAAAGGCAACAAATGTCCTTTAAGAATTCACGACTCTACACCTCATATCCCATCAAATATTCCTAGGGATATCTTCCCCCACACCTGAATTCTCTGTACAAGTCACCACCTCTGACACTTTTATTATCATCCTTAGCTTTTCCCTTCAATCTACAATCATGCTTCCTTAGTTCAACTATTTAAAAAATTGAAGCTCTTCTTTCGCAGCTCCCACCCAATTGATGCCTTATTCCATGCCTTTACTCCTTTTTCTTTCAATTCTGCAGCCTATAGATTTGCTCTAAATAATTATAACTTCCCCAGCTGTCCTATGACTGAGGCATTTACCGACTCTTCCTGGTTTTGCTATTTATCTCTCACGGCTGACTCATAAATTTCTATAAATCAGTGTTGTGCATACGTGGTTTTCCAGTGGGATTTACAAATGCTACTGTTCTACAGCCAATGTGACAGAAATAATCAACAAAATAATATTGGTTTCAGGAAGAGCTGAAGTTCTTTCAACTCAATGTGTAGCTTTGTTGATGTTTATAAATTGAAATTCTGTAAGTAGAAGGGTTTGCATCCTTACATATACTTAGTATGTTGTTATCTGTCTGCCTGATATTGTGTTTACACATCATAAACACTTAATAAATATTTTATTTGGCTGACAAGAAATTTTATAATGCTTTAAAAGAGAAACAGTAAAAACACATCTTAAAAATCATAAGCTTCGCCTTCAAGTATAACATCCTGCATTCCAACAAATCCACACTTAGGAATGAGGATTAAGGAAATTATCTTAAATATAAATACATAATAAAATGCACATAAAAGCATGGGAAAGTCTTTTTTCATATCACCTGAATGTTCAGTGATGGTTAGCAAAATTATATTCACTGAAAGGTTGTGACACAACACAACAGTAGATACATAAAACAAGGAATGTTTTATATGTAAACATGAAAGCTTAAGGTTAAGTGAAAAAGCAAGGTTATAAATATGATGCTCCATATTATAGCAATTAGTCTAAAGCCAAGGAAAAAAGGGCTAGAAGGAAATACATACCAATAAAATCACAAACAACAATTTTCCTGTTCTTTCAAAATCACACAATGAGCACTGATTACTTTATAATAGAAATAATTGTTACTCTAAAAAAATCTCAATCTTTTACTCAAATAATAAGGAACATCCAAACTATGTGTAAGATGTAACAAATATAAATGAGTATGACTGCACTGTCTGTATTTTAGGTTCCTTCCTACATCACTGTTGAGGTTTTTTTTATAATGAACACTGAAATTTTAATAGCATAGCCAAACATTCCATTCACATTTGACTGTTGACAGCGTCAAATCCTAAGTATTGTCTCTATGTTGATCCTCCAATCTAGCTGAATGAGCTAGACACAAACCCAGAACCAAGGCTCATTTGAATCTTTGCTTTTCCCATTTCTGTGTCTTAAACAAGTCACTGATCCCATGTATCATCAGACATGCTACAAGTCTTTCATAGTGGCATAGATCTGTGATTCAAAACCTCATCAGCCAGTGAAGCTCCTGGTCTGTCCTGGGTTCCCCCTTTCCTTTCGAATTCATTTCTTCCAGTCCTGTTCTCAATTTAGGTGACAGCAGCTACTTGTAGTTACTCACACCCATTCAACCAGCAACCTTCTCTCTGTACAGACACTACATCCCAAGTAAAATAAATCAGTCTACACTACAGTTGTCACATGGTTAGAAATGCCAAAGAGCTCTGAGATCATTCCTCAACCTCCCAATATTACTGCCAATTACATAAGCAATATCTGACCAATATTAAATGCAGAAACTGGTGCTCTTTGCTGCTATCTCATTCAAAACACCTTCCATGTACTGTGAATAAACTTTCGGTTGAAAGCAAAGCCCCTTCAAACACTTTCAACTTTGCTTCCTTTTCCCCAGCCCCAAGCCAAAGCACAAGCATCCAGGCCATATTTTATCTTTCCCTGAAGAGCATCCAATTGGCTTTTTATAGTCAGAGACTCTCTGAATGTTAAGCATGACCTTGGCTACTAGCTTTCCCTGGCATACATAGTCTGAAAGTTATTTTTAACTTTGAAATTAGCAAGAAAGCCTACATTTCTCATCGCAGCTAGTCAAAATATCCCCATTTCCTATAACAATGTGATCTTCCTCCATTCAGAAGAAACCCCGCATTATAATCCCGTGACGTATAAAGGAGACACAGAAATCCAGGGGAGAAACAAGAGTGCACTGAAGCCGGGCTCTTTGCTTCCTAAACTTGTCTCTTACCTTTTTGCTGCCTCCTATGAAGTAACTGTACTTTGAGTTCAGTTCTTGAAGGGAATTTTCCAAGCAGGGCTCTGAGGGTAGGGAAAGCCTCTTGATAGACACAGAGCTACAGAAGCCCAAACTGAGAGACAGTGACGGTGGGGCAATCACTTTAGCTGAGCTGCTACTCACCCAGGACAAGAAAGGAAGGGGAGGTTACAAGCCAGGGTGGGTGGTATCTAATCCTGGGCTAGTCAGTGACCTTGCTGACAACTTGTTACTGAAAATACTTTGTTGAAAAAGGCCAGACACATACTTTCCCTAGAGACCTACATACTTCTTAGGAAGCTCTAAATAAGTTAGATTTAACTTTCGGACCAAAATAAGGAACTGTTTAGAATTCAAATTAAAGGTTGGAATTACTGAAAGTGAGAAATTGTAAAGCAGGGCATAAAGAAAGTCCAGGAAATTCTTGTAACCATTATTACTTAAACTTCAGGGTCTCCAGAGCCATGGGTCACATCTGAGATAGTATTTTCCCGTTGAAATCTTACCATCTCACACACCCTTATACCGCCTACCATACTTTCTGCTTCTTGTATGTATGAACCACCACATAGCAGTAAGACACTAGACAGAAGGGGTATCAAAACCCCTTTAGAAGAACAGTTATTCTGTTTACGGCACCAGAAAACAGGTTTATCCCTGAACTTTTCATTTTTCCTACTTATGGAGATATTTTTATGTATTTCTTTCTATATATACCATGAATTCTTACATGAACATAAGAGTTTTATTCACCAGAACCGTATTTTAAGCTTCACTACAACAATACTGCACCTCGCTGCCTAATTCTTTATTATGTCATCAATTCCTTGAGTGTATGGCATATTTCTTTAGCTGTTCATGTTTTTTTGTTGTAATAACACACAAAGTTACTATAACATGGTGCTAATTACAACATGAATGACTTGTTGGAGCTTTGGCAGCCCCGTTCTTAAGGGACTGAATTCAAAATAGAAGAAAGGATTTATTTATTAGCTCTACAGACACTCTTGGAACAAATATCAGGGAGCCAAGAGGAAAGACAGGATCTGGGAATTGTCAGAAAGAATCAACTATGAAAGGGGGTTCATTTTATATGACTTCCAAGAAAGCGTGCAAAATAAGAGTATTTTCACTGTAGCTTCCTGTAAAATGAACATAATGGACATTTATCTAAAGAGTCTTAGTTACTAACATGATGCCCTTCCAGATTTGTTTTAAAGCCTCCTTTTTCCTGGAGAGGATCTCAGAATGGTTTCTTTTCACAGATAAACAAAGAGTGAGTTTTACATCTCACAATCCATCTTTTCTGGAATAAAGAGATCACTTGACACTTACAAAATAGCAGGTTTTGTTTTAAGAGCTTTAATAATGAATGTTTTCTAAGCCAGGACTACTAAACTGAGCCCAAGATAAGATACCCAGGTTCTATTGTAAACTTGGCCTGCCTAGCAGGAAAACCACTGTACCTTCCCTACCTTCTCTCTAGCCCCCACCCATCCTTCTGCAAATAGATATGAAAACTCCTATTCTCTACTTTTCCGTGGTTATGTGATTTAAACTGATAAAATCTGGAGTGTTTAAAATTATACTGAACTCCTCAAAAATATAATGTACATAGAACCTCATTACTGTGTTTGGTGTTATCAAAAACAAAAAACAAAAAGCAAAAAAAAAGACCAACAAGTATATACTCTTAGTATCTTAAGTGTATCTTTAAAGAGTTTTGTGAGTTGTTTGGGGGGGGAGTTGTTGACTTGCTTAGTTTGTTGTTTCTTTATCCAAAAGACCCAACCTTGATGTTAGGCTTCCATTGAAGTATTCAACACTCTCGCCACAAGGGGTCCTCTCTAGGAAGCATTAAGAGTGCCCCACGGGCCTCTACATTTATATCTGTTTGCCAACAGAACATACAGATCACCTAAAGTCAAATTTCCACAGCTGTCAGGCAGCAGAGAAAACCAGAGCGATCCGGCTGTCTCTGTATGATCGCTGAAGCATGCTGAACACTAGACAGTTTCTGTAAACTACACAGCCCTGTGTTTTTTGCACCCTGGCACCCTTCCAAACGGCCGCAGTAATTCCTGTCTGTCACCTCACCTAGTCTTGTTCAGTATTTATGTTCCTTCCCTTTTTGCTTGTTTCCTTTCTTTATACTTTTGAAACTTGAAGATTTTGGCTCACATTCCACTTACAAATGGGCAAAGCTTAGGAGCAGAAGAGAGAATAAAAAAGAGAAGATAAATCAGGGCCATTAGCAGCAATCCTCCTGAGGCAATCAAGAGTATGGCTTTGATTTTGACTATCGGGACTGGTCTCCCACCAAAAAAGTCACTGGACTGAGTATTCCAAGAAGCCCTTATTGTGGAGATTCTGAGCCAGCTAGAAGATTAGAGACAAGGAAGGACGTTCCAAAAAGAAGACAATTGTGTTCCAATCCGAAGTCCCTCTTGGAAAATAAGCCTTCCAACACACAATCGGTTCTGTGCTCAGAATGAAATAATGTTTGTGTCATTCAACCCCTTAAGAATGAAAATAGCTCTTGCATAAATCATGAGTCTATTTATTTTGTATGGGATACCTCCAAATGTTGGCAGTTTGGTTAGGGCTTTTTAAAAGTTCATTATTTTGGACCAGCAAGATATCTCAGTGGATAAAAGCATTTGCTGTGCAAGCCTGAACACATTTGTTAAATCCCAGGGACCCTTGATGGAAGGACAAGTGGTGAAAGGAGAAAACGGACTCCCAAAGATTGTCTCTGGTCTCCACACATGCTCCTCATACACAATAATTATACAAATCTAACATACCTTTTCTTGTTTCAAAGATGTAGTACAGCAGAAAGATGTTTCTCACCCATTCTAGCATATACTGCAATCTACTCTCCTGCGTGGTTTGGGGAAAACAAAAGCCATTCATGAAGATGCCCCCAACTTGCTACCATTAAATCTGCAAAACCATAAGCCATAAACCCCATCCCCCACCTCTTCCCTCCTAACTCAGTGTTTCTGCTGAAGCCAAACTCACCTCCCTGGATCCCACCTCCTTACTGCCCCACCTCCTCACTGAATCTGCCTGCCATCTTCACTTCATCTACGGTGTTATCACCAGTTCTATGTGATCAGAACATAAGCAACACGAGTTTGCCTAAAGAAACTATCAAACAGAACCTGAGGGTACAACTCAGTGAGAGAGTGCATGCTTAGTATGCATCCTGGGTTCAATCATTGGTACCAAAATTAAAAATAAAGAAGTTCAGTAAACAAACAATAACATACCTACACCCTATCTTTCTCTCCAGTTACAGCTACAATCCACTATTGCTGTATTTTCATCTCCCGTGTAGCCAACTACACATCCAATGTGATTTTTTTACTTATTCAACCTAGAAGGGTCAATGCCCTTGGTAAGTTTAACAATGATCTCCATATGGTCAAATTTATACAATCATCTTATTACATTTTTAAAGTGTGTGTGTGTGTTTGTGCACACACATGCACATGCACAACAGCATGCATGTGGAAGCCAGAAGACAGCTCCAAAGAGTCAATTCTCAGCCGGGCAGTGGTGGCGCACGCCTTTAATCCCAGCACTCGGGAGGCAGAGGCAGGTGGATCTCTGTGAGTTCGAGGCCGGGCTGGACCGACAGCCTCCAAAACAATACAGAGAAACCCTGTCTCATAAAAAAAAAAAAAGAGTCAATTCTCTCCTTCAACCATGTGGGTCTCAGGAATGAAACTCAAGTCAAGTTTGGTGGTAGATACCTTTACCCAAAGAGCTATCTCACCATCTCCCCCAAAAAGTCATCTGAAGGAATATCACTCAGAGCCATAATCAGCATACTAGGATGTGGAGTAAGAATTTTCCTGTTCCCCAGAATTGATAACTAAGGCTCAAAATGAAAGAAAAAAAGTTAAGTCATCTACATAAACATGCTGCAGAATTTCCAAGATTTGAAGACTAACATTCAGTTATCTTCTCCACTTGGATAGCTAATATACATTTCAGATTGAATATGTCTCCCCACACAGGCACAAAAAGAGCTTTTTATTTTGCATATCAAATTTATTTCCTTCTGCCATGCAAATCCTAGTGTAGTAATAGGCACTCTGACCCAACTGCTTAAACAAAAACTTAGGAGTCATCCTTCATTTATTCTTTTATTGCATCAAGAATTCCCATCCGTGTGATGGCATCCATAAAGCCCAGCATTTGAGAGGGTAAAGCATGAGAAATACAAATCTAAGGCCAACCTGAACTACCTAAGAAGACTCCATCTCAAAAGATAAAAGAAAACTGGGGAATATAACTCAGCTGGTAGAGTGATTACCTAGCATTACCATGTACAAGGCCCTGGGTTGGATCTCCAAGACCAGATAAACTAGACATGGTAGCACACGTGAGTTTAAAGCTAACAAGGACTACAGGAGACTCTGTCTTGAAATAAAATGTCTTCAAATCCACGCTCTATCTCTATCTTTACAGCTACTACTCTGGTATAAACTATTCCTGTATCTTTCTTATTTTTTGTATTGTTCCAGTTAATTTCTTCCAATATAATTTTATATAAACCTAAATATGTCATGTAGAAGCTAATCAGGTTATATGTAGTTGCAAAATCTTTACACTTCACTTTAACTATTTCAGTACAAACTACTTCTCAGACGAATTAAAGTGACTCTTTTACTCAGTTTTCTTAAGGTTTTGTAAGAAATTCTGGTGGACCATCTTGCTATTAGTCAATAACCTCAACAAGTATAGCAATTATAACCAGTCATATCTGCTTCAGTTCACTGATTTTATTTTTCATTTTGAAAATGAAAATTCCCAGAACACACCTTCCAAGTGGTATTTTTATTTGTCAGCCACCCCAACATTCCTATATTATATTAATTATATTGATAATCCAGAGCATTTTGCATTGGTTCTAAAAAGAACCTGCTCGTGCAACTTTGAAGCTCATAACCATTTTCAGAGACATGGAGCACTCAGGGTAAAATTTACTAATATTGTCATTGAAACTTATTTCATTTCTTTTAATTTTTACTTTTATGAATATAGATGTTTTGTCCGCATGCATGCCTGTGCACCATGTGAGTGCCTGGTGCCCACAGAGGTCAACAGGGGCCATCAGATCCCCTAGAACTGGAGTTATAGACAGTTATGTGTGCTAGGAACTGAATGTGAGTCCGCTGGAAGAACAGCCAGTACTCTTTTTTTTAACACTTTTTTTTATTAATTTTACATTCCAACCCCAGTTCCCCTCCCTCCTCACCTCTTGCTCCCCCTCCTACCTCCACCCTCCCAACTGCTCCACAGAGAGGGTAAGGCCTCCCCTAGGAAGTCTAAGTCTGCCCCATCATCTCATTGAGACACGACCAAGGCACCTCTCCACCCCTACACCCCTGTGCCTAGGTTAGACAAGGTATCTCTCCATACAGAATGGGCTCCACTAAGTCAGTTTGTGCATTAGTGTTAGATCTTGGACCCACTGCTAGTGGCCTCATATATTGTCCCAGTCACACCATTGTCACCTATATTAAGGGAGTCTAGTTTGGTCTTATGCAGGTTCCCCATTTGTCAGACCTGAGTCAGTGATCTTTCACTAGCTCAGGTCAGCTGATTCTGTGGGTTTCTCCATGATGGTCTTGACTCCTTTGTTTATATTATCATTCCTCCCTCACTTCGATTGTACTCTGGGAGCTTGGCCCATTGATTAGTTGTAGATTTCTGTATCTGCTTCCATCTGTTTCTGAAAGACGGTTCAAGATTCTCTGGGGTTATAGATTGTAGACTGGGTATCTTTTGCTTTATGTCTGGTATCCATTTATGAGTTAGTACATACTATATTTGTTTTTCTGGTTTGGGGCTACCCCACTTAGGATGGGTTTTTTTTCTAGTTCTGTCCATTTGCCTGAGAATTTCAGATGTCATTGTTTCTTACCAATGAGTAATACTCCATTGTGTAAATATACATTTTCTGTATCCATTCTTCAGTTGAGGGGCATTTAAGCTGTTTTCAAGATCTGGCTATTACAAATAATGTTGCTATAAACATAGTTGAGCAACTGTCTTTGTGGTGTGAACATGCCTCCTTTGGGTATGACCAACAGTGGTATTGCAAGGTCTTGAGGTAAGTTGATCCTTAATTTTCTGAGAAATCACCATACAAATGTCCACAGTGGCTGTCTAAGCTTACACTCCCACCAGCAATGGAGGAGTGTTCCCCTTTCTCCAACCCTCGCCAGTATAAGTTGTCATTTGTGTTTTTTATCGTAGCCATTCTGATTGGTGTAAGATGGAATCTCAGAGTGGTTTTGATTCCCATTTCCCTTAAGGATGTTGAGCATTTCCTTAAGTGTCTTTCTGCCATTTGAGACCATTCTGTTGAGAATTCACCATTTAGATCTGTACCCCATTTTTTAATTGGATTATTTGGTAGTTGGATGTCTAGTTTCTTGACTTCTTTGTATATTTTGGAGATCAGCCCTCTGTCAGATGTGGGGTTTGTGAAGATCTTTTCCCATTCTGTAGGGAGCCATTTTGTCTTGTTGACTGTGTTCTTTACTTTACAAAAGCTTCTCAGTTTCTGGAGGTCCCATTTATTAATTGTTGCTCTCAGAGTCTGTGCTACTGGTGTTCTATTTAGGAAGCAGTCTCCTGTGCCTATGCATTCAAATGTATTTCCCACTGTCTCTTCTGTGAGGTTCAGTGTGAATGGATTTATATTGAGGTCTTTGATACATTTGGATTTGACTTTTGTGCATGGCACTAGATATGAATCTATTTGCATTCTTCTACATGTTGACAGCCAGTTATACCAGCACCATTTGTTGAATATATTTTCTTTTTCCATTTTATATTTTTCAGCCAGTGCTCTTAGCCACTGAGATATATTTTCAGCCACATTATTTCAAATTATTTCAACAGGGAAGTATAACACTTCTTTTTTTTTTAAAGATTTATTTATTTTGTCTATGTAAGTGGTTAATCTGCATGTACGCCTTTATGCCAGAAGAGGGCATCAGATCCCACTACAGATGGTTATGAGACACCATGTGGTCACTGGGAATTGAACTCAGCATCTCTAGAAGAGCAGAGTGCTCTTCACTGCTGAGCCATCTCTCCAGTCCATAACACAACTTCTAAAGGACTTGAATACTTAGCTTTTATTACAGCATGAAGTTGTTTTGTAATCCTAATTTCAAGTTTTACCTCTCCTGAGAAAACAAAGATAGTTTTCTAGTTGTGTAAATGTCAAGTAAATCTTCCCTAAACTGATGAACAAAATGTCTATAAATAATTCTCAAAGAAATACCTTGACATATTTTTTAAGATTGCATTTCTTAAAGAAATTGCTTGTTTTCTCTGTATGAATTTGCATGTTCCTCAACCCATGAGAACTTCCACCCATTTTATAAAATATTTTTCAGAGGCTCCTCTTAGCATGCTGAAATGTTATCCATAATTACTAACAGCAACCTGAATATCTATACTGAGTCATTAAAATCAATCCAAGGCCTGGCAAGAAGACTCAGGAGGTAAACACTTGCTTCACAAAACAACCTAAGCTCAATCCTAGAAACCTAGTACAAGTATAAAAAGAGAACTGAATCCACAAGTGACCTAACCACACACACACACACACACACACACACACCATACATACACACAATAACAATATATTTAAAATAAATAAATAAAACATATCCTATATTGTGGTGGTATCTTGCTTGTACAAATAAAACCTGTCTGAAGGTCAGAGAATGGAGCTTGCCACTAGCTAACCATGGAAATCTGTACAGACAGACAGGAAGTGAGCTAGCTAGGTGGAAACAGGATACAAGCAGGGAGAAACAGGAACTCACACTCTTGTCTGCTGAGATGCAAAAGAGGTAAAGTGTGGCTGTGGCTTGCTCCTACTCTCTGGTCTCTCAACATTTTCCTCTATATCTGACTCCAGGTTTTATTACTTAGAACAATTAAGAACTCTATTTACACTATGTCTTTTATGTATAATAATATCTACATACAAAAAGTTAGCCACAGATATGAATTGATTGATAAGGATATGTTGTGCAATCAATTAAAATATTGTAAGCAGCATTACAGAAATGATATAATATTTCTGAAATGGTGTACAATTTTTGATACACTAAAGGATAAAAACCAAAAGCAATCTTCTTATAATATATTTAAGCAGCTGCAGCTTTAGAAAAGTGAGCAAAACTAATATTTTGTGATTATTAATAAAATCAGATTTAATTTCTAGATTTACAAAAATCATAAATGAGGCATACAGAAATATCCACCAAGCTCTTTGAAGGCTACATAGGATGTGAAAAATCCTCCATCTTTGCTTGAGGAGAATTTCCCACTTGTCAAACATTCTAAGCTTCATTGGCCTGTAAGATTCTTTGATTGTTCCAACTAAGGTCAGGTTTCTGTACCTTCTCCTAATTCCAACTGGGTAAGTTTCCCATAAATTTCAGTTTCAGCAAATGGCCTTAAAATAAAGCCAGTTTACCAGAAACATTCCATTCCTCTCCACACAACTAATCATCCCAAATATCTGATCAGGCTTCTTACCCTCCCCCACCCCCAGGTACGTGGCATCATCTAAAACTGTCTTCAACAAGAATCACCTTACATAACTTTAGCAGAATCCCTGCTAAGCCTAATGCTTTCTGTTCTAATCTGCATTCTGTTGTTGTGATAAAACACTGACCAAAACCAACTTGGGAAGAAAATGATTTATTTCATCTCACATCACTGAGGAAGCCAGGGCAAGAACCTGGTAGGATCTGAAGCACTTCTCCACTCTGCCCTCTGCAACACACAGCTTGTCTTCCAGGATCCAGCTGCACCGCTGATGTTTTTCTCGGTGGTAATTTCATGGTACCAGTTCCAAAATGCTGGGGTCTTCTGTCACAATGGGGGCTTCATTTCCACCAACAGCATCTCCTGGACTACCCTCAGGGACCCCAACTCTACCTCACGATACCAAGCCTCAATTGATCTCCATGACCCTCTTACACCTTCAAACCAGCACCATCTGGGTGACTCAGACTACCAAGTTCAACTTCCATCACAAGGTACAACGCTGGCCATGTCTGGAACACACCTTCTGTGTACTGACTCCCAAGAAACGCTTTCCAGAAGATTTCACCTCAATGATAGTGGTCTCTTCTTAATCACTGATAGTTTTTCAGCTCCATCTGACTAACATTGAATGTCATAGCAAAGCAAAGTTTTCACTTTAAGGATTCTGGTGTCTTGTTAATCACAACTGATTCTTCAGCTCCAGCTAACCAGAACCACGGAATTTAAACTCAAAATAACAAATTAACAGAGTCTTTAAATTTCCCTCTGAAGCTTCACAAGCCAAGCCTCCATCGTCTTCATTGCCCTCAACATTCCTATCTTCCAAGTCCCTACAAGCTCCTACAGAACAGCCCTCTGAGCTCTCAACACTCAGTAATTTATCTAGCCCAAAGTTCCAAAGTCCTTCCACAATCCTTCTGAAACAGCATGGTTATGTCTTCCACAGAAACCCCACTATTCTGGTGCCAACGTGTCTTCTTAAGGGTTAGAATTGCTGTGATGAAACATCATGACTAATAGCAATTTGGGAAGGAAAGGGTTTACTTAGTTTACACTTCCACATCACTGTTCCTCATCAAAGAAAATCAGGGCAGGAACCTGAAGGCAGGAAACTTAAGACACGAGCTGACATAGAAGTAATAGAGGGAAGCTGCTTACTGGCTTGCTCTCCATGGCTTGCTCAGCCTGCCTTCTTATAGCAAACTCAGGACCACCAACCCAGGGATGGCCCCACCCACAATGAGCTGAGCCCTCTCCCATCAATCACTAATTAAGAAAATGTCCTACAAAAAAAGAAAAAAGGAAATGCTCTACAGGTTTGTTTACAGCCCCATCTCAAGAAGCATTTTCTTGAGACTCTCTTCCCTCAGATGACTTTAGCTTATGTCAAGATGACATACAACTATCCAGCACACTACTTACTGGTAGACTTCCCTTTCTTATACAACTCAGGTCCACCTACCCAGGACAGCACCACCTACAGTGGCCTGGGCCTGCCCACATCAATGAGCAATTAAGAAAATGTTTCACAGATTTGCTCACAGGCCAATCTGATGGAAACAATTCCTCTGTTGAGACTCTCTCTTCCAAGGTATGTCTAGGTTTGTGTCAAGTTGTCAAAAACTATTATTCTTTCCTTCTGTCATTTTTTCATCCACTGCCCCCCACCTTGTTCTGGGGCTATAAATTTACACTTGCCCTTGAGATATTAGAAATTTAGCTACATTTCTCTTCCCACAAAATACCCTATTACAGTAGTCCCTTAAACCTATTGCAATGCTCCAAAATAAAGCCTTCTTTAGTATGCCTTAAGAAATATTACTGAGCGGGTCATAACTAAAGTACACTCCTTTAGTCCCACCCATGGAGGGCAGAGGAAGGTAGGTTTCTGTGAGTTTGATGCCAACCTGATCTCCTGATCTACATAAGTAATCCAGTACAACTACATAGAGAAATTCTGTCTCAAAAGGAAAAGGAAAAGGAAAAAAAGATCATTATTTTTCTCCCAAGACATAGACAGTCAATAATGCCAAGTATACCCTAATGAATACTGAGACAAACAAAACTGCTCCAAGGTGCAAAGAGAGAAAGAGACCTGAGAACCACTTCTATGTGACACATTACGTGTTTATTAAGAGTCCCAAGGCTAAAATGAAAAAGAAAAAGAAGACAGGGAAAGAGAGGAATGAAGGGGAATGAAGAAGAGAAGATGAACAAGGAGGTAAAAGGAAGAGAGAAGGACAAAAATCTGTAAAAAGCCCCATGGACTGGCATAGCACAACCTAGAATGGATTACTGAGGTTCCAGACATGGTGTTAAAAGAATAATTCCAATTCCTTTAAGAAAAAATTGAAGGTTAGCCAGTAGTGGTAATGCATGCCTTTAATCCCAGCACTTGATAGGCAAATTCCAGCAGACCACTGTGAATTTGAGGCCACCCCGGTCTACAGAGTGAGTTCCAGGACAGCTAGGGCTATACAGTGAGACCCTGTCTCAAAAAGAAAGAAAAAAACAATAAAAAAAGAATGCAGGTACCAAGTTTTCAGACAAAAACAGGAGTGGAATATCCTCTTTTTCAGTCTTCTCTTAGTTTGGGTGTCTAGACACCAGCCAAGAGAGATAAGCAGATACTCCACAGAGAAGCAAAATAACATGGCTTTTGTTTGTTTTTCAATTTCATCACCATAATTATTAATGAAGTGAAGAGTTTAAAACTGTAAAGAGGAGCCGGGCATTGGTGGCGCACGCCTTTAATCCCAGCACTCGGGAGGCAGAGGCAGGCGGATCTCTGTGAGTTCGAGACCAGCCTGGACTACCAAGTGAGTTCCAGGACAGTCCCCAAAGCCACAGAGAAACCCTGTCTCGAAAACCCAAAAAAAAAAACTGTAAAGAGGGGCTGGAGAGATGGCTCAGAGGTTAAGAGCACTGGCTTCTCTTCCAGAGGTCCTGAGTTCAATTCCCAGCAACCATGTGATGGCTCACAACCATCTGTAATTAGATCTGGTACCCTCTTCTGGCCTGCAGGGATGCATGCAGACAGAATACTGTATACATATAAATAAATAAATAAAATTGTAAAGAAAAAATAGGAATTGGATGACAAAATCTTAACAGCAAAGTGGCTAAACAAACTGAAACTGTTAATGTACGAACACTAAAATACCAACGCATATATGTTCCATGTAAAATACAGTAGAGAACCAGGAGGTACAACACCGTGACTGGTGCTTAACAGAAGAAATGTTTAATTCTGTTCTTCCCAGAAGTACATACACCATTCATTCCCATAGCATTTCCTAAACAGACAGCAAGTTATTTTCCTCAGCTGTTCAGACCTGGCTCCAACATGAATTGTAAACTCAGTAAATCTGAATATTCATTCACAAAGAAATTGGGTACTTCTATTTCAGTGACAAAAAGGAATTTTTAAAGTTAATAGTCTGCTCTAGAAGTCCAAGTTTAAAAATCAGGGATAAAGATCATCTGTGTAACAGTCTCCAAATATAAAACAGTAAAAAATAAGACTTAAAATTGCTGCTACTGCGTCTGGTTTTACATTTAGTTCATCCAATTGATTTTTAGTACAGAACTAGTAATAACGTCTTCTTCATCTATAGTTATCAACATATTTTTCTTCTTTTCAATATAAAATAGTACTTCAAGATGATATTTATTCATAATGTCATCAGTTCAAGCTGTCATATAAACATAAATGCCTTCCTTAAAGAAAAATATTCTTTCTAAAGATTATGTATACAGTGTTCTGTCTGCATGTATGCCTGCACACCAGAAGAGGCCATCAGATCTCATTACAGATGGTTGTGAGCCACCATGTGGTTACTAGGAATTGAACTCAGGACCTCTGGAATATTCTTAACCTCTGAGCCATCTCTCCAGCACCATATTTTACAGTGTTATATATTCATTGTTAAGTTTGATCTGGAGCAAAAGAAGAAAGGTAACACAAGCTTAAGTGTGCCATACAAAATGAGCAGTACAGAAAGGACACTGGAAACCTGCAGAGACAAGAAACTGCAAATGGTAATGTGATTTTCATTTTCTATCACTTTGGAAACTTGAAGCCATAAAAAATAAAAGGTACGAGGCTCAACTTTCCCCCACTAAGGGAATATTCTTATATAATCCCTCACATGGTTAGAGGTTTAACTTAACACTTAAAAATATAAATAAAAAGACAATTTGACCCCAGAGTACTTTTAAATGGAGTGTTAGAATATGTATCATACCACTTTGTACATCAAAATTCCTGTAATACAAGTGCTCTGGGACAAGAATGTGATGTACAAGCTCTTCCTTTCTCAATGGTGGATTAAATACTTTCCTGGGAGAGTTCTGCATACATTTAATGCAAAGTAATTTTGCTTCTAGCTACTCAAAATAAAATGATATGCAACTGATAAATGAATATAACATGTTCTCAACAGCAACAGGTGGAAAGAAATTCCAGGAATACTTTGTGTGTTGGGGGGCAGGGTGGTTTTTTTTGTTGTTTTTGTTTTTGTTTTGTTTTGTTTTTTGTTTTTGTTTTTTTGGTTTTTGAGACAGGGTTTCTCTACATGGTCCTGGTTGTCCTGGAACTTGCTATGCTGGCCTACAACACACAGAAATCCACATGTCTCTGCCTCCTAAATGCTGGGATTAAAAGTATGCTCCACCATGACCTATGGAATACTTTTCAATGATGCCTTGAAAATGACTCAGAATTTGGACAAGAATCTACAGTGATTATTGCAAACTTCTTCCTGTGATATCTTTTCTACAGTCAGCCTCTTTCTGTATGTAAACTCTAACTAAAATGTTCTATCATGATTGCTGAACATAGAAGTGCTCACCTCTAACCCAAAACACTAGAGGCCAAGGAAGGAAAGCTATGCTGTAGGAAAGTAAGGGAAAGACCTGTTGCCCTTGTTACCATGGGATAATAGTCTAAAAACAAGGAGCAACACAGTGATGCAGCAACAAGACAAGGTATCCACAACAACAAATATGATGGACCTAATCCTAAGCACAGTTGAGACAGACCTAGGGATACCTCAGAAATAGCCAAGAAACACTGTAAGAAGCTATTTATATATGTATATATGTGTGTATATTGCATGCACAGTAGATATATAGTATATATGTAATATATAATATGGTGTGTGTATAGTGTGGTTGTGATATGATATATAATGATACATATATATATATGCAGGATCTCACCGTGTACCCAAGGATAACCTTGAATTTCTAATCCTCCTCCCTCTACTTCCCTAGTGCTACAGTTACAGGCATGCACCATTATACTCAGTTCTAATACAGAGCTGGGAATAGAACCCTGGGCTTCCAGCACACTAGACAAACACTCTACCAGCTGAACTCACCCCTAGCTCTATGACCTTACTTTATAAAGCAGATGTTAAGTCTCAGGCATTTGAACTATACAGTCAAATCATCAATAGGCAAGAGGCTGTTTTAATCATGTTAACTACCAGTACATGGCCCATAGTTCATATTACATCTTAAGCAGATCCCACACCAATTTTAACAGTGAGAAAGTACAAAAAAAGACATGGGACCACATAACATTAGGATACCAAGAAAGAGTAAAACTAGAATTCAGCCAGGCATGCTGGCGCACACCTTTGATCCTAGCACATAGGAGGCAGAGGCAGATTAATCTCTGTGAGCTTGAGGCCTGCCTGGTCTACACAAAGAGATCCTGTCTTTAAAAAATATACAAAAAAAGCCGGGCGGTGGTGGCGCATGATTTTAATCCCAGCACTCGGGAGGCAGAGGCAGGCAGATCTCTGTGAGTTCGAGGCCAGCCTGGTCTACAGAGCGAGTTCCAGGACAGCCTCCAAAACAATACAGAGAAACCCTGTCTCGAAAAACCAATAAATAAATAAATAAATAAATATATACCAAAAAAAAATCCTAGAACTCATCAAATGATGAGATGAACTCCCCCAGCCAATACCTTGGGGTTCAGAAGATATCACAAACTTGTATTTAGTTAAATTGTTACAATGCCCAAGAATTCACAGTCCAGAGGAGTTGGCACTACAGCAGGATAATGTTAGTGGGCTACAGCAATGCCTTATTTCAGAATTGATTTGCAAATTTGGCAAGAATTAGACAGGAGATTAGAGCCCTAACCAAGTGCATTGAGGAGAAATATTCACCTAAATTGAACAGTAATAGTCAGAAAGAAGACTGTGGTTCAAAGGCTAGCTTTGGAACTAAACTTACAGATTTCACCCAACAGGTAGAATGACTAGAGAGTTGTGTCCGGCTGAGAGTTAATATTACAAAAGGTGTCTACACAAGTGAAAAGGATTGGGATAAGCATTGTTTACACAGTGCAAGTTTAGACTTCTCCAACAATCTGCCCAAATGCTTGTGATGGCCTGAGCTGTGCGGTACCTTATAGTATAACTAATGACAAACAGCTGGAAAAGCAGAATCTTTACTACAAAGTGCCTGGATTTGCAGGAGTTTGAGATCAACCTATGATACATAGTGAGATCATCAAATGGAGGTCATTATACCAAGTAAAATAACCCAGACCCAGACAGATAAATAGTGCATGTTTCTCTCATTTGTAGATCCTACATATCACATAGTATGAAACCACAAGATCATAAAAGCATGTACTTGTCCTGGCAATGTGCCTGAGTGCCATTCCCAACACCCATATCTGGCGGCTTACAACTGCCTATAACTCCAACTCCAAGAGAATCTGATACCTCTGGCCTCCACAGGCACTTGCACATGTATGCACATATCCACATATCCACACAAAGACACACGCATACATAATTTAAAAATAACAAAATAAAATCTTTCTTTAGAAATATAAAATAATATATAAACGACTTGTCAGACGTGTGATGTGAAAGTAGAAGTGAAATGGGGGGGGGACTAGAGGGAGAAAGGGCCGAGAAACGGAAAGATGCAAGGGTGACTATGATCAAAGTACTTGATATGCTTAAATGAAAATGTCTTCATGGACCCGTCACAATACACGACATATGGCAACAACTAAAAGAAATAAAAATCAACTGGATATGAATGATCCTTGTTTGGATATACTACCCTAACATAAAAGTTTAATGTTTTACTTTTTAAAAATAATTCACATTATCAAACAAAAGAATGTTATGACTTACCATGGTATAAGCAAGAAATTGGTTCTCAGAAAGTATCTAAGGCAACTAGGTATATGAGAATATTAATGCTTAGAGCTGAAGAGAGGCTTGGAAGTTAAAAGCACTGGCTGCTCTTGCAGAGGACATGGGTTAAATTTCCAACACCCACCTGGTGGCTCACAACCATCTGTAACTCCATTTCCAGCAGACCCAGTGCCCTCCTCTGACCTCTGGGATCACTCACACATATGCATACTGACACACACATAAGCATGAATAAAACAGTTTTTGAGGTTTTTATTTTGTGTGCATGGGTGTTTTGGCTGTGTGTGTGCGCGTGCGTGCGTGCGTGCGTGCGTGCGTGCGTGCGTGCGTGCGTGCGTGCGTGTGTGTGTGTGTGTGTGTGTGTGTGTGTGTGTGTGTGATATTCATACAGTATAGACAGCTCAAAGGGTTGGAGTGTCCTAACCAGGTGGCTCAGTAAGTCTGAGCTTTGTCCAGTCATTAGACTGGTTTCTGTTTTCTCTAGGCAGGTCAGCTGGGCTCCACTCCTCCCAGGCTACTGCTTATCTAAAAGTAACTCTCAGAAGTTTTCACTGCTTATGGGCTTTGGGGAGAGAGAGGCCTGGTGAATCTCATCGGTTTATTAGTGTGTTTTGATATCCTGAGTATTGACATCCTTTCCCAAACAAGCATGATATGATAACTCTCTGGTCTCCAAGTTCAAAGTTCTTATCTCCTTAGATCAGGCAGGTCGAGACATTTGATCCCCAGATAGAAAGAGTCTATGTCTCCGCTCAGCAGTAAAAAGTTTTCAGAAAATGATATTCAGCTACATCAATCCTTAAGATTAAGGAATCAAAGTCTCAGAGGTAAAGTAGAATGACAGGGAAAACTCAGGTTCACTGAGCGCCAAGAACTTAGAAAGAACTAACAAAATTCTCTGTGTAGATTGCCTCCACAAATATGACACCCATGTTTTCTTCAAATTCAGGGTTTTTAAATGTATTCATTTATTTTCACTTGGCTCTGTGTGTCAGTATATGTGCACCTGTGTGCAGATACACATGGAGGTCAAGGGCCAACCCCAGGTAGGTTCTTCCTCTACTGCTCCCCATCTTATAATTTGAGATGATGTCTCTTACAGAACCTGGGGCTCACTAGTTGAACTAGATGGGCAGGCCAGAAGATCACAGGGATTTCCCCAATGCTGGGATTACAGGTGCGTGTTGGTAAGCCTGGCATTTTATGTATGTGCTGGGGACCCCAAATCAGGTCCTCATGCTTGCTTGGCAAGCATTGTATTGACTGAGCCGCTACCCAGCACCAATATTCCCTTTTTACAGACATATTCCGAATTAGAATGTTAAAAACAACACGGTTGTGCTTAACGCCAAAGCCTTAAATTTAATCTTACTCTTTCCCCAGAGCTAACCCTGTAACCCTCTGAGAATCTCACAAGCAAGATTATAAATCTTGCTTTTCAGTCAAAACATGTCTTAGCTTCTTCATCATAGTACACTCTAGATTGCTCGTTTTGTCTCTTATCAGCCTATTCTGACAGTGCTCCTCAGAAACTATCCTATGATCTCATTTCCTAAAATAAATAGATAATGTTCCTACATTGGTTTGCTTACTTTTTCATGTATATGGATGTTTATGCACCATCTTTGTGCAGGTGCCCACAGAGGGCAAAGATAGCACCAGATCCCCTGGGACTGGAGTCCCAGCATTGTGAGCTGCCATGTGTGTGCAGGAACTCAAATCAGGCTCTCTGTAAGAGCTAGTACTCTTAACCACTGAGTCATCACGACAGCCCAAGAACAATGTTTCTTAGAAACTCTTTGAGCTTTTGACAAAGAAGCTAAAATTATACAATGGAAAAAAAAGAAAACATCTTCAACCAATGGTTGCTAGCATGTAGAAGACTGCAGATAGATCCATATCTATCTCCATGCACAAAACTTAAGTCCAAATGGATCAAAGGCCTCAACATCAATCCAGCCACACTGAACCTCTTAGAAGAGAAAGTGGGAGGTATCCTCGAATGAATTGGTACAGATGACCACTTCCTGAACATAACACCAGTAGAACAGACACTGAGATTGACAATTAATAAATGGGACCTCCTGAAATTGTGAAGTTTCTGTAAGGCAAAGGACACAGTCAACAAAACAAAATGGCAGTCCACAAAATGGAAAAGGATATTCACCAACCCCACAACTGACAGAGAGCTGATCTCTAAAATTTATAAAGAGCTCAAGAAGCTAGTCACCAAAACACCAAATAATCCAATTAAAAAGGGGGTACAGAACTAAATAGAAAATTCTCAATAGAGGAATCTAAAATGGCTGACAGACACTTAAGAAAGTACTCAACATCCTTAGGCATCAGGGAAATGCAACTCAAAACAACTCTGAGATACCATCTCACTCCTGTCAGAATGACTAAAATCAAAAACACCAAGGACAGTTTATCCTGGAGCTGGTGCAAGTGTCCACTGGTACAGTCACTTTGGAAATCAGTAAGGAGATTCCTCAGGAAAATGGGACTCAGTCTACCACAAGACCCAGCAATTCCACTCTGAGGCATATACCCAAAAGATGCACATTCATACAACAAGGACAACTATTCAACCATGTTCATAGCAGCATTATTTTAATAGCCAGAACCTGGAAGCAACCTAGATGACCCTCAAATGAAGAATGGATGGAGAAAATGTGGTACATTTACACAATGGAGTACTACTCAGCAGAAAAAAAAAATGAAATCTTGAAATTCACAGGCAAATGGATGGAACTAGAGGAAACCATCCTGAGTGAGGTAACCCAGGCCCAAAAAGACAAACATGGTATGTACTCACTCATATATGGATTTTAGACATAGAGTAAAGTATTAGTAGCCTACAATCCATACCGCCACAGAAGCTAGGAAACAATGAGGACCCTAAGAGAAACATACATGGTCCCCCAGAGAAGGGGAAAAGGGACAAGATCTCCTGAGCTAATTGGGAGCATGGGGGGAGGGAAGAGGAGAGGAGAAGAGGAGGGGAGGGGAGGACATGAGAGAGCAAGAAGATCGAGTAAGGGGAAGAACAGAGGAGAGCAAGAAAATAGATACCATAATAGGTTTAAAGAGAAATCTGGCACTGGGGAAATGTCCAGAGAGCTACAAGGATGACCCCAACTAACAATCTAAGCAATAGTCAAGAGGCTACCTTAAATGCTCTTCTCCAATAATGAGATTGATGACTACTTTATATGCCATCCTAGAGCCTTCATCTAGAAGCTGATGGAAGCAGAAACAGACACCCACAGCTAAACACTGAGCTGAACACTGGAATCCAGTTACAGAGAGGGAGGAGTGATGAGCAAAGGGGTCAAGATCAGGCTGGAGAAACCCACAGAGACAGCTGACCTGAACAAGAGGGAGCTCATGGATCCCAGACTGATAGCTGGGAAACCAGCATAGGACTGATCCAGACCCTCTGAACGAAAATGTCAGTTTAAAGGTCTGGTAAACCTATGGGGCCTCTGGTAGTGGACCAGTGTTTGTCCCTAGTACACGAGTGGACTTTGGGAACCCACTCCACATAGAGGGATATTCTCTCAGCCTAGACACACCAGGGAGGGCCTAGGCCCTGATCCAAATGATATGGCAGACTTTGAAGATCCCCCATGGAAGGTCTCACCCTCCCTGTGGAGCAGAAAGGGGGTGTGATAGTGGGTCGGTGGGGGGCAGGGGAGAAGGGGAGGGAGAGAGAACTGGATTGTCATGTAAAATGAGTTTGTTTCTAATTTAAATTTTTAAAAAGGGAAAAAATGTTTAAAAACTCTTTGAGCAATATAACTTCAGAAGCCAACAAGTATCTCCCTACACAAGACTATGGCTAAGACATTTAATTGTGCAACGTTTTCCCTTCTACTCACACCCACTCTTGGGTATATACTGGCCTGTCCATAAGTGCCCCTATCCTAAGACCTGTGTTTAAATATATATTAAAAACTTTTCTTAACAAATCCAATTTTGTTTCCCAGAAAAAGGAAATAGTATGAAAAATGCCCATTATTTAAAAAGATAATTAACGTGGGGCTGGAGAGATGACTCAGTGGTTAAGAGCACTGCCTGCTTTTCTAGAGGGGTTCAATTCCGAGCATCGAATGGCAACTCACACCTGTCTGTAGCTCCAGTTCCAGAGCTTCTGACATCTTCACACAGACAGACACACATGCAGGCAAAACACCAATGCACATAAAATAGAATAAACTGTTTAAAAAATTAACACAAGTCAAATAATTAATTGAAATGGAGATACTAGCTCTTGCTTGTTGCCAAAGGCTTAAAATAATCACAGCATTAAGAAAGCCAGGACTGTATGCACAGGGATAAATACTTCTGCTGTGAACGTAAACTCAGAAACTTTATCTAGACAACAATTTAGCAACAGTCAAGGAAATCCTTTTAAAAATAAATACTTTTTCTTTGAGACAAGGTCTACTGTAGATCACACCTGTTGTTGAGCATGACCTTGGCATGACCTTAAACTTCTGATCCTCCTGCCTACCCTCCAAGTACTAGGGTCTGTTTATGTGTGGCTAGAGGTTAGACTCATGGTTCCATGCATGCTTGGCGTCTTAGCTAGGACTTTTGTTTCTCTGAAGAGACACAATAACCATGGCAACTCTCATAAAGGAAAGGAAAACATTTTATTGCAGACGGCTTACAAGATCAGAGGTTTAGTCTGTTATCATCATGGCATGCATGAAGGCAGACATGGTGCTGGAGAAGGAGCCAAGAGTTCAAAAACAGAGAGAGAGAGAGAGAGACAGAGACAGAGACAGAGAGACAGAGACAGAGGGGGGGGAGAGAGAGAGAGACAGAGACAGAGAGACAGAGACAGAGACAGAGGGGGGAGAGAGAGACAGAGACAGAGGGGAGAGAGAGACAGAGACAGAGACAGAGACAGAGACAGAGACAGAGACAGAGACAGAGACACTGGGCCTAACTTGAGCATTCAAAACCACAAACACAAAGCCCACCCGCAGTGACATACTTCCTCCAACAAGGCTACACCTCCTAACAGAACAACTCCCAATGGGGGCCATTCTCATTCAAGCCACCACACTTGGTAAGCGTTCCACCAACTGAGCTACACCTCCACCTCCAAATTTAAAAACATTTTTTAAGCCAAAGTACGAGGATTAAAGACAATCACCACACCTAACCATTTATCACTGATTTTAAAGATAGGCAGCATCACTGCCCCCAGATACTCTGATCCAAAAGATGTAGGGTAAGGTGTGGAACTGCAAATTTAACATGCCCACCTTCTACATGCATGTGCATGCAAATCACACATACCTTGATGCAAAAAGTATATGAGTATCTTTATTTTTATTTTTTTATTTTTTATTATTTTTTATTTTTTTTATTTTTATTTTTTTTTGGTTTTTACGAGACAGGGTTTCTCTGTATTGTTTTGGAGGCTGTCGGTCCAGCCCGGCCTCGAACCACAGAGATCCGCCTGCCTCTGCCTCCCGAGTGCTGGGATTAAAGGCATGCGCCACCACCACCCGGCTATCTTTATTTTTAATAAATATTTTATACCTATATTCTTTGACAATTTCATATACATATGTAATGTATTTTGATTATTTTTACACACATACCCATTGCCCTCTCTCATTACCCTCTCTGTTCCACTGAACCCTAACCCTAGCCCCTAATCCTAATCCAACCCCTAACCTATAACCCTCATCATAACGCCTAACCCTAACCAGACATGTACATGATACTCATGTACATACAGGCAAAACAGACATATAAAATAAAAATAAATAAATCTTTTTGTTTGGGTTTGGGTTTGGTTTGGCTTTTGTTTTTTAAAAAACATGGTTTCTCTGTGTATCCCTGGCTGACCTGAAACTCACTCTGTAGACAAGGTTGGCCTTGAACTCAGAGATCCCTTTGCCTTTTTCAATATACAGGGCTGAAACTTGGATCAGTCAGTCACCTATCCTCTTCATCAGAAAGTCTCAGAGACCCAAAGTTGAACCCTGACCAGTGTGTAACCTGTTGTTGAGTCACTGGAGAAGAAACAATATTTCCCTAATATTTCTAAGGGAAATAATATTGTCAGTGAGACCCTAACTCCTCCCAGCAGATAGCAAAACTAGAAGTAATAACAAAAAAGACTAACTGAGCCAAAGGGCTCCTCATGAGGCCTAAAATTAACCTCTGAAAGGGTCTCAGTAGAACTACGGCTTAAATGAAAAGCATAGCCAAAGAGTGAGATCAATGGTATTGATGCAAAGTCAATAGGACAAACCTGGATCTGAGAAGAGACTCTCTGAATAGCATGTCAGCAGCTATGGGGTCTGCATAGGAAAGGCAGCAGAAGCCAGCATTCTGGGAGAAAAATCCAAGAAATTCTAGCAAGTCTCTGCTCACACTGTGGTGTCCTAACCCACAGTCATCAGAAGGCCTGTTCATGGTGTCCTAACCACAGTCATGAGGTGTCCTGTTCATGGTGTCCTAACCACAGTCATGAGGTGTCCTGTTCATGGTGTCCTAACCACACTCATGAGAAGACCTGTCCATGGTGTCCTAACCACAGTCATGAGAAGACCTGTCCATGGTGTCCTAACCACAGACATGAGGTGTCCTGTCCATGGTGTCCTAACCACAGTCATGAGGTGTCCTGTTCATGGTGTCCTAACCACAGTCATGAGGTGTCCTGTTCATGGTGTCCTAACCACACTCATGAGAAGACCTGTCCATGATGTCCTAACCACAGTCATGAGAAGGCCTGGTCATGGTGTCCTAACCACAGTCATGAGGTGTCCTGTCCATGGTGTCCTAACCACAGTCATGAGATGTCCTGTTCATGGTGTCCTAACCACAGTCATGAGGTGTCCTATTCATGGTGTCCTAACCACAGTCATGAGGTGTCCTGTCCATGGTGTCCTAACCACAGTCATGAGGTGTCCTGTCCATGGTGTCCTAACCACAGTCATGAGGTGTCCTGTTCATGGTGTCCTAACCACAGTCATGAGGTGTCCTGTTCATGGTGTCCTAACCACAGTCATGAGAAGGTCTGTTCATGGTGTCCTAACCATAGTCATGAGGTATTCAGTTCAGTCCCAGTGGCTTCTAGAAATGTACCACTGACTGTTTTGACTAATTACCATCATTGTTTGGTTATATGTTTGAGAATCCCTCTGATAAAGATTAACTTCTTGAACTGATCATATTTATAATCTTAGCACTCCAGAAGCTAAGGCAGGAGAATTGTAAGTTCAAGAGCAGTCTGGGCAGAATGAGTGCATGTTTCAAAAACAAAAAATTTAACTTCTTATATGCAGTGGTTCTCAACCTTCCTAATGCTGCAACCCTTTAATAAGGTTCCTCACATTATGATAACCCCAACCATAAAATTATTTTCTTTGCTACTCTACAACCATAATTTTGCTATTGATATGAATCACAATGTAAATATTTAATGTGACCCCAAAGTGGTTGTGACCCAGGATGAGAACTGGTAGTTTACAGGATGGAAACACTCATGTAAATAGTATGACTACTAAAAATAATGAAAACAAATTTTAAAAGTATACATCCTATTAAGACTTTGCACATTAGGGATTATCTAAAGGCAGCCATTATGAAAATCATTAGGTGTGCAGGATGAAGGTCAAATCTTGGGCCCTTTAATAAAAGTTGTATGAAAATATTTGTGCTACTTAATGGACTCAGGGATTGAGACCCTCCAACTCTGAATGTAGTCCAAGACAATCTTGCCCAGCTTTACAAGGTGCTGAGGATAAAACCCAGGGCCTCCTCCACGCTAGCTAAGCACTCTACCTTCAAAGCTATGTCCCCAGCCCTTTCTCTGCAATTTTTAATTCTTCTGAAACTAGGATTAAAGATCTGACTTGTTTTGACCTGACTGGCTGCTGGCTGGCTGGCTGTGGGTTTATGGGTTTTGTTGGTGGGTTTGGGGTGTGGTTTCCTTTGTTGTTGTTGTTGTTGTTGTTGTTGTTCTAGACAGGGTTTCTCTGTGGCTTTGGAGGCCGTCCTAAAACTAGCTCTTGTAGACCAGGCTGGTCTTGAACTCACATGATCCGCCTGCCTCTGCCTCCCAAGTGCTGAAATTAAAGGTGTGCACCACCACCACCAGGCTTGCTTTGTTGTTTGTTTGAGACAGGTTCTTACAGTTACTCTAAAGCCCAAAGGGCCTTGAACTTCTGATCCTCTTGCCTTAAGTTCTGGGGGCATACACATGTGTCAGTTGCTAGACTCTAGGAACTGTTGCTTTTACATAAATTCTATGAAGACATACAACAAGGAGCCCACAGGCTTTTAAAAGACTATCTGTCTAGCCAGCCAGAGCTACGCAGAGAGAGATTCCATCTCAAAAAAGAAAAACAATAAAATATAAGACAGTCTAGTTCTAAGACCAAAATCAGCTGTATCCATCTCAAGCTCCACCTTTGAAGGGACTCATTCTTATAGAAGCCATTTGGGAAAAAAATCACATTCCTTATTCATTGGGGTGACTTCCATTAAGAAAAATACTAAAAGCTTTAACTAGAGCACTGTTTTTAAAGGATGTAAAGAGTATAACAGATTGTGCTGGCTGACCCACCACTCTAAATTCCTTAGCCAGTGTTGTGGTAAAAATATGCAAACTAGGCATGGTGGCAAATGCCTGTAGTCCCAACACTAGGGAGGTGGAGTCAGGTTATCCTTGGCTACATAGAGAACTGAAGGCCAGCCTAGGCCAAGTGAGACCCTGTCTCAAAAAACAAAAGCAACACACACATACACACACACACACACACACACACACACACACACACACACACACACAGAAAAAAAAAGTATGACAGGGAGAATCTTTGGGGTCCCAAGCACCACCTGTTTTTATTAACTCTTGTCAGTTTTTAAAAAATCGGTTTAGTTATGACATTTTCATGTATGTATATATGTATGTATGTGTCCTTTGATTTAATTCTCCTATTACCTTCTCTTTTATCTTTTTTACTTATTTTCATTTTATGTGCATTGTTGCTTTTGCCTATATGTATGTCTTTTGTGAAGGTATCAGATCTTGAAGTTACAGACAGTTGTGAGCTGCCTGGTAGGTGCTGGGAATTGAACCTGGGTCCTCCGGAAGAGCAACCAGTGCTCTCAACCACTGAGACATCTCTCCAGTCCCCATATTACCTTCTCTTATCCATTCCTACCTCAATTCTTCCTATTATAGTAAAGCAGATACTAATATTATGGAGAAATACAAGAAAGACAAATGTCTATGTTCTCCTTTGTTTTTCTGTTGCTGGGATTAAAAACTGACCAAAAGCAACTTGGGGGAGGAAAGGGTTTATTTCAACATATAGGTTATAGTCCATTGTAAGAAGAGCCAAGGTGGGAATTCAGGGCCGAAGCTTGAAGCAAAAACCACAAAGGAATGCTTTGCTCATGGCTTGCTCATGGGGTCACCTGCAACTACCTTTCTTATGCAGACCAGGCCCACCTACCTAAGGATACTACTGTTCACAGTGGGCTGGGCCCTCCTTCATCAGTTAGGAGTTAAGAAAATGTCCCGAGAGACATGCTCACAGACCAACCTGATGGATACAATTCCTCAGTGGGGGTTCCTTCTTCCCAGGTGTGTCAAATGACAACTGAAGCTACATAAATATAACCAAAAGGTAAATTTCATGTAACTTTTATTATTTTGGTGACCATTCCATTTTTCTACCTTTTTAAAGTCGTATTTATTTTATTTTACGTGTTTAAGTGTTTTGCCTGCACATATATATGTACATGGTATGCATACCTGAAGCACACGAAGATCAAAAGAAAGTAATAGAGTTCCTGGAATTTGTTGGGATAATCTTTTTATACACTGGGTGAGGATGTGTCTTTGTCCTTCCTCACCTGCCTAAGACACCTTCTGATTGGTTTAATAAAGATCTGAGCAAACAATAGATAGGCAGGAAAGGATGGGCAGGACTTCCAGGGAGAGATAGGAACTTCAGGAAAGAATCTGGGAGATTCGCCAGCCAGATAGGGAGGAAGTTGGACATGTGGTACTGAGGCGAGGTAACGAGCCATATGGCAGAACATAGATTAATGTAAACGAGTTAATTTAAGTTTTAAGAGCTAATTGAGAACAAGCCTAAGCCAAGGTCAAGCTTTCATAATTAATTAAAAAACAAAACCTCAGTGTCATTAGTCAGGAACTGGCGGTCCAAAGAAAGACCTGTTACAGGAATTAAGTTACAGATGTTGTGAGCTACCATGTAGGTACTGGAAATCAAACCCGGGTCCTTTGCACAAGCAATAAGTGCTCTTAACCACTGAGCCATCTCTCCAGCCCCACCATTACTTTACTTCTGTTTTGACCTTGAACTCTGTTACTCTTTTATCTCCTGAGTGCTAGAATCATGGCACAGGTTACCACAGTCAGTTCCTACTTTGATATTAAGCCCCTCCTTGCTTAATATGCTCATAGAATTTGTGTCTTCCAGATGTAACCAGTTCCAGGTCAACATGATGTTCACTACTGGCTTCTCAGACCAAGCATATATACCCTCAATCTTCTCCCCATTGAATCAAACATCAAGAGATTTATAGCGGGGCATGGTGGTGCATGCCTTTAATCCCAGCACTTAGAAGGTGAAGACAGATGAATTTCAGTGAATTCAAGGCCAGCCTAGTCTAGATAGTGAGTTCCAGGACAGTCAGAGCTTCATAGTGAGAACCTGTTTCAAACACTTAAGAGGAGCCGGAGAGAAGACTCAGAGGATAAGAACATTGACAGCTCTTCCAGAGTTCAATTTCCCAGCAACCAAATGGTGGCTCACAACCATCTATAATGGGATCTGATGTACTCTCTGGCATGTAGGCTCTATATGTAGACAGAGCACCATACACATAAAATAAATGAATTTTCAAACATTGAAGAAAAGAGATCTCTATGATGTCCAAAGTTAAGTATAGTCAATACTACTGTATCAATTTGAACCACTATATAAGATAAAGGACCTCCATCCCACTCCTCTGTTAAAGTTGAAAGCAAAATTGTGGGAGAATGAAGTAGATGAAGACACTCACGGAGACAAAACAAATAGGTTCTGGTTTTTAATTAATATTCTATGAAAGTAAAAATGTCTCTTCCTTCATCAATAACACATGAGCTGTGCCTTTCCTTATTTTTTTTTTTTTTTTTTTTTGGTTTTTTGAGACAGGGTTTGTCTGTATTGTCTTGGAAGCTGTCCTGGAACTCGCTTTGTAGACCAGGCTGGCCTCAAACTCACAGAGATCCACCTGCCTCTGCCTCCCGAGTGCTGGGATTAAAGGCATGCACCACCAACGCCCAGCTTGTCCTTCTATTCTTATCTCAAGGGCAAAACTCTATCAGGATCTGGGCAATACTTTGATGTTTCCAAAACTGAACTGGCCAGTGAACTGTATCTAAACATGACAAAAAAAATCTTACAACATGAAAAATAAATGTTTTTAATTATGTGTGTATGCATGCACATGCACATGCACATGAATGCACACATAAGTGCAACTGCCCTCAACGTCTACAAGACGGTGTCAGATCCCCCAGAGATGAAATTACAAGGAGTTATGAGCCGCCCAGTGTGGGAGCTGGGAATGACTCCTGGTCCTCTGCAAGAGCAGTACACATTCTTAATGGCTGAGCCATCTCCCATCTCAAAAAGTCTTTTTTCTTTGTTTTAAGTAAGTATCCTCCTCATGCCTAGTGGAAAATTACCAAATGAAAAGTACTTAACCCTGATAAAAGTGCTATTTCTTCCTATGATTTTGGACAACTTCAGTCTCTCGTAATCAGTACTGCCCCTTCTCCTTGACCCATTTTTCCTTTTCACTAAAGCTTTTGCCTAAGAGTTTGTGTTGTATGACTCATTTGTCATTTATCTAATCATTGGAAGCATAAAGTTAATTGCCTCATATGTTTTACCAGTGAGAGGGCCTAGTCAACATATGACCACACTATTAACATTCAGAAACTTTATAAACTTGTGGGGGTTTTTTTCTACTCTGTATTTTAAGATTATAATTACATCATTTTCCCGTTCTCAAGCCCTCCCATATACTCCTCCTTGTTCTTTCAAATTCATTTCCTCTTTTTTATTGTTGTTACATGTGTGTGTGCATGCATATGTCACTAAACATATATACAGCCTGTCCAGTTGGTATAATGTCATTTGTATGTATGTTTCCAGAACTGGCCATTTGGTAACTAGTGTGCTCATCCCTGCGGAAGATGATTTCTCCCACTCTCAAAATTCCTTAGCTGCCTGTGGTTCATTGTGCAGGACTAAGGTCTCCTGTTAGCATGAGGCCAATTCCCTGTCCATGTTAGAATGTCCATTGGTGTCATCCTTGTTCAGCTCTTGTTTAGGCATTCATGTTGGTGATACTTTATGGGTATAGCTTCTGACATTCCAAGGAGACACAATCTCCTCTGGCTTTTACAATCTTTCTGCCCTCTCTTCCACAATAATCTCTGAGTTGTGTTCAGGATATAGCTGTGTTGCAGATCTATCAGTTGGGGAACTCTTCACTTTGATTAGTTGTGGTTTTCTGTGATGGTATCAGTCTATCACAAGGAGAAATTTCCTTGATGAAAAATGAGGACTATACTTATCTGTGGGTATAAAGACAAATACTCAGAATGTAGTTAGGGATAATGCAATTTTAGTAAAAAGTGTTCATTGTATGTTCTCCTCCAAGCCCCATGACTTCACATTCCCTGGATAGTTGGCTAAGTTTCAAGTAACTTGTGTCCTTTTAAGCCGCTAAATTTATGCTGATTTTTGTGCAGCAACACAAAAGTAATACAAGTCACATACTCATTCCTTAGCCAGAGGAGGCTGAAACACACTGTTTAATAGCTAAAGGAAGTTTCTGTTAATGGTATGTGGGTGGAAATCCTTAAGTTCAATTGAATTGTCACTCAAGAATGGATGCTGGGATAGAGAAGAAAAATTATCCACCTCAAAAACATTCTGTAGGACTGAGAGATGACTGAGTAGATAAATAGCTTACTGCACATGCATCAGAACCTGACTTCAGATCCCCAGAGATTCAAAAACCCCAGAGCTGGCTGGGTGTCAGGTAAAGACTGGCAGTTGGAGGTGGGGACACTGCTTGCTGGCCAATCAATCTAACCAATAGCTGTGTGGCAATGTGAACGAGAATGGCCTATAGGCTCATATATTTGAATGCTTGGTCTTAGCTGATGGAACTATTTTGGGAGGGAATAAGAAGTGCGACCTTGTGGGAGGAGGTGTGCCACTGGGGGTGGGCTTTGAGGCCTAGTCAGTGTCAGTCTCTCAGTCTCTCTCTCCCTCTGTCTCTCTCTCCCTACCTCTTTCTCTGCCTCCAACTTTCAGGTAAGACGTGAGCTCTCAGCTACCGCTCCAACACCATGCCTGCTGCCGTGTTCCCCGTGTTCCCCATCATGATGGTCATGGACTCCCCCTCTAAAACTGTGAACAAGCCCCAATTAAATGTTTTCTTTTACAAGTTGCCTTGTTTGTGGTGTCTCTTCACAGCAACAGAAAGGAAAACTGAGCGTTGCTGGGTGTTGGTGGCACATGCCTTTGATCCTAGCACACAGGAGGCAGAGGCCAACCTGGTTTATAAAACTACACAGGGAAACCTTGTCTCAAAACAACCCAAAAAAAAAAGTTTCATTGTTCACAACCACATGTGCCATCGCTCCCCCTAAAGTCTGCCTCTGAAAATATCACCACAAAAAGTTTTCTGAGAAAGCCACAAAGTATTACCTTCCACACTTAAACGAGCAAGCCACCTCACAAGGGGACAGAAAAAAACTAGGTATGCCCTCTGAGGTCACAAGAGAGGATCAGTCCCTTCCAACAGTTATGAGTCACCATGTGGGTGGTGGGAATCGAACCCAGATCCTCAGGAAGTGTCGCCCATATGATCTTAGTCACTGCGCCATCTCTCTAGCCCCTGATATTTCATATTTTAAGTGCTACAGAGAAAATTCCCTCAATTCTCTACAAATTAGCTTTAGAATAAAATTTTATTTTGCAATCTTGATTTCTTCTAAAACAGTGGTTCTCAACTTTCCCTAACCCTTTAATACCCTCACGATGGGATGACCCCAACCATAAAATTATTTTTACTACTTAATAACTGTAATTTTCCATTACAAATCATAATGTAAATGTTTGATATGCAGGATGTTTAATATGCAACCCCTGTGAAAGGGTTGCTCAACCCCAAATGGGGGTCACAACCCACAGGTTGAGAACCACTGCTTGAAAATAAAAGCAAGCCACAAATCTCAAGGGAAAAAAATTATCTCTGTAAGGTAGCGTCTCGTGGCATAGCTCAGCCTGGCCTTCGGTACTCAATCTTCTTGTCTCAACCTTGTCAGTTCTCATTATTATCAATCTAAAGTGAGAAGCAATCTTAAAAGGGGAATGGGCGACTAAAGACATCTTTTACTAAGTAAGGAGGCCCACACTGGTGAATTCGGTGAGTGATGGTTGGGGGACCTTCGCGCAAATACATCACCCTCATCTACACCCAACATGAGGGCACTAAGGACGACCATGTGAAGATCCTGCCCGGGCACTTAAAACCTTTTGAGACCCTGCTGTCTGAGAACCAGACATGGTGGACCTTCATCATGGGTGACCAGATCTCCTTCACTATCTACAGCTTGCTGGACCTGCTTCTGATGCACCAGGGCCTTCCGCCTACGCAGCTCTTCTAAGAGCCCGGCTCATGATCCCTACCATGTGAACCATTAAGAGCAAGGGCAAACAGTGAGGGTCACAAGAGACAGGAGCTGCCTGTCCTCCTCTCCCCAGGACCTAAGTTTGTATCACAGAAAAAAAAATTATCTTAGTTAAATAAAACTAGTAATAAATCGTTCACCTACATGAATGATCCAAAGGGATAAAAATACAAGAAAAGATGATCAAGATACAGCAAAAGTATATTCTGTGTGGGAGCATTATGTAGAATCGGAAAACAAGATAAGCAAAATCCTATTATCCTTAGCAAGGTAAACTGGGACAATAAAAAAAATCAGTGATTGTCACAAACCGGGTAAAAGTGATGCCTGGGGGTGTCGAGAGTCATTCGTTTCCATGCAGCCTGGGGCCCCTCCTGAACCCCAAATAATTTACCTCAGAAAATGTACCCTTGGGGTTCCCGGGTCTAAGCCCACCCGGGGACCAGCACACGGTGTGACAGCGCACGTTAGCAAGGAGAAGGACCCGGGGACTGCACACACCTATCCCGAGGTCGCTCAACCCCTGGGCTTCTGGCCTCCTCCTCCTCCTGAGCAACGCGCGCTTCGCGTCCCGGCGGGAAATTCAAACCGGGAGGCGAGGCGGCGCGGGTGGGAGCTGCGCATGCGCGCCGAGACGGGCGCGAACCGCCGCGCTCCTGCCGTGGGAGGCGCGCGCACGCGCGCGGGCGCCCTCGGGGAGTGGGCTCGCCCACGAGGTCACACAGACGCCAAAGGCCCCGGGGAGGGGGGAGGGGGCGGCCCCCACGTTCGCTTCGCGGTCCTCCAGCCACGCCCACACACACGCCACGGGCGCCCCCGCCTCCGCGAGGGGGGACCGCAGCCCGCGGAGGGCCACGCAGAAACTTCCGGGCGGGCGGGCCCCCCACACGCCGCGAGACGGCCCTGTGTTTCACAGCCCTCTCGCGGCGCCACTGGCAAAGCGGGAGGGCAAAAGCCAGGTTAGGCCGCCGTGGCTCCCCGAACTCAGCGAAGGGCGGCTGCGGGACCCGGACGGACGCCTTTTCCTTCTTCTCCCCGTCCGCGCCGAGGGTCCACCCACTCACCGCCGCAGCCGCCTCCGCACAAGAAGTAGAAGGCAGCTTCCGGCCCCGCCTTCTCCCGGCCCTGGCGCCAGTGAGGCGCCTGTTACACTATAGTGTCTCCGCCTTCCTTCTGCCTCCGTAGCAGCGATGGCCGAGTGGTTAAGGCGTTGGACTTGAAATCCAATGGGGTCTCCCCGCGCAGGTTCGAACCCTGCTCGCTGCGGAAGCAGGTGCTTCACTTTTTTTGCACCAGCTACTTCAAAATCCTTAATCTTCCTGCCTCCTGTACCAACTGCAAAATCCTTACTCTCTGCGGGTTGATCTACCTACCAGATAAGTCTGCGAAATGCACCCGAAGACTAGGAAGTGTTAGGTCTGCAGAGCCGCAGTCTGTAAAGTGGGAAGAAGCCTTTCATAAAGGGCGAGGGAGCAGTTTTAGAATCTTGGTGTCAGCACGAGGTGCACATGTAGACATAAGAACGATGGAATTCCTGCCTTTCCCAGGTTGACGAGCTGTTGGTGTCCAACTGTAACTAAGGACATCTTCCCCTTCCCTTGAAAAGCCCCGAAGTGCTGTGCAGTGGGAAACTTTGTGAAAGTAATTCCACTCATAACGTTATGGGGTGCCGGGGTTGGCAGCTGCTCAGCCCATGCGTTAGGCTGATTTTGTGGCACTGCAGTGCTGTCCTAGATCCTGCCAATAACTACTACGGCTTCGTTTTCAAAAAAAAAAAAAAAAAAAAAAACGATTTTGCAGGCTTCCTGGCATATCAGACGCTATTCCGTGTTCTTCCAGTAAACTTCTCTTTAAGTCGTCCCCCATCGTTATTTTTCCTTCCAAACACCATTTACGAGCTCTCTCTTTACCCCACTGTCAGTTGGCTGGAGAAACTCAAATTCTGTTTTCCAAGTATCACCTCCTGGATAAAGCAGTGCTCGGTCTCTCAGACTGAAGTCCCTTTTTAAATTCCTTCCTTGCAAAAGGTCAGGCTAGGCATAGCGAGTGACACCTGCTGTGTTCCCAGGACCAAAAGGATCTTGAGTTTGAGGAGTCTGTGAAGCACCGGAGAGTTGGTCACCAAAAATAAATAAATAAATAGTTAAAATAAGAGTCACATTGCATTTTTCACACCCATTTGCCTGAGCTGTGGTTTGGACATTCACACCAAAGCAATTGAACGCTAACCCCCCATTGTGAGGAATTAAGAGGGAAACACTTAACCTGACTATGCATTTGAATGAAGGTAAATCCTTTGGAAACAAAGGCTAAATGAAGCCAGGAGGGTGGGGCCCCAGCCCAACGGGATTGTGCCTTTATAAGAAAATTCAAGAGCTCAGCTACGGTGCTAGGTCCTCCCACCGTGTGAAGTCCTGCAATGTCCACACCAGCAAGAAGGACCTCACTAGGGGGCGTCTGTCAAACATTGAACTTCCCACCGTCAGAACATAAGCTGAAAGAAGCTTCTTTCTCTAAAAATTGCTTCATTTGTGCCATTAGTAATGAGACCAAAAAAAAAAAAAAAAATAGCCTGAGGTTTTTTTCCACTAGATGGTTTGTTTACTAAGAATATATAAAGGTGCCATATCCCTCATCTTAGCATCCCTGACTAGCATAGAGAATATACTTTAAATTTCGATGAAGGAATGAATACATTTCAGCAATTAGTTACTTGTATGAACAAGTGCTCTCTTCTGCATTTACGCCTGCACGCCAGAAGAGGGCATCAGATATCAATATAGACCGCTGTGAGCCACACCATGTGGTTGCCCAGAATTGAACTCACGGACCTGTGGAAGAGCAACCAGTTCTCTTAAGCCCTGGAGTTCAAAGTCCTTAAGTGTAAACAGTAAATATTTTTGCCAATTACATTCAGCTCGTCTATAAATAAGTGGCAAATTCACAATTGTCCTCCTTTGCTAAGGCTGAGCAGCCCCTCCCCACTTCGGTGTCCCTTAATCCAGTCATGGGGAAGGACGGCCCGGTAAGAGTTCTGCCTTCATCCCAGTTCCTACCTAAGCTCAGTGCCACAGAGTGTGCCCCTAAACATGCTGACAATCCCCATTGTTCTCTATCCACTCTCCACCCGGTCTAAACCGACAGCACCTCCCATCCGAAGGGTGTCCTCCATCCACCCTTCTTCAACGTCTATCTCTTCCTTGCAGATGTGCTGTTGGGCTCCTAACATTCCTCTTGAAAACCCTTCTAGACTCCCTGTGTGCTCTTTTTATGAAGACTACCCCTCTAGGACTAGACAGATGGTTCAGCAGTTAAGAACAGGAATTGTAAACCTGGTGCTGGTGGCACCTGCCTTTAATCCCAGCCCTCGGGAGGCAGAGACAGATGGGTCTCTGTGAGTTCAAGGCCAGCCTGGTCTATAAGTTCCAGAGCTACACAGAGAAACCCTGTCTCCAAAAAAAGGAAGGAAGGAAACCAAGAACACATACTACTATTCCAGAAAATCAGCGTTAATGTCTCAATAACCACCTGTAACTCCAGCTCCAGGGGCTATAGCTCCTCTATCCTTCTCAGGCACCTGCTTACTATGTGTACAGACAAACACATATACATAATAAGAAGACACATATACATAATAAGAACAATGCCAGGTGTGGTGGTGCACATCTTTAATTCCATCATAGTAAATTCACGGCTAGACAGGACTATACAATAAAAATATTATTATTATTATGTATAATTATTATTATCACTCTCTAGCGGGCCCTACGGATCTCTGCATAATCTTTCATGACACACTCCTGGTGCCTCCTTTATGTGATGGCTTGAATGAGAATGGACCCCATAGGCTCAAATGTTTGAATACTTTATGCCCAATTGGCAGAGCTGTTCGAGAAGGATTAAGAGGTATGGGCTTGCAGGAGGAAGTGTTAATAGAGGCAAGCTTTGGGGTTTCAAAACACTGGTGCCATTCCCAATGCATTCTCTCTCTCTCTCTGTCTCTGTCTCTGTCTCTCTCTCTCTCTCTCTCTGTCTGTCTGTCTGTCTCTCTCTCTCTCTCTCTCGTGTGTGTGTGTGTGTGTGTGTGTGTGTGTGTGTGTGATTTATGCAATCTAGTGGGCCCTCAGTAAGTAACTTTGTAGAGTAAATTTTGTGGCTATGAAAGTCAGAAAACAAGAAGTCTCAGACCCCAGAGCAGAAGGGAGGTGAAGCATTGGATGAGTGACAAAAGGCTGATCCCAGCTTTGGGGGGAATGAAGCAACACCTTCCTGAAGATGTGTGTCCTGACTGCACACTGCAAGGATTCTGGGGCAGAACCACCCGCTGTATTGCAGCATTGCTCAGCGGGATTTACGAAGCTGATACTTTGTTGTAACCCAACATGTTCAGAGTAAAAGGGCATCATCGCTGGAGTTTCCGTCAAGGCAGCCATTCTTGTGCAGTGGGGCTGGGAAAAGAATGGGAGATAAGGCTGGCCCACGCCGAGAGCACAGTTTGTGTGTTCTTAGCCCCAATGGAGGGGTGCTGCTCCACATTCCCACCTGACTTCAGGCTGCCTCTGTGTATTATAGGGCAAGGAATAATGGTATTTCCTATGCCTCAGTGGTTCCAGGGAGTAAGGGAAATGAACTCTGAGCCTGGAATCATCTGGGGAAATGTTCAACCTGTCTGGATAAAGGACTAGAGAAAACTGAGAAACTCTGCTCTTGTTCCAAGGTTTAGTTTCCCATTCTGCATAAAGATGATGGATGAAGTTCACCCAAGCTTCTAGAAAAGCCATTGAAGCTGCTTCCTTGTGACCTGCTTCCAAAGACAGCAAGGACCGGTCTACAGAGCAAGTACAGGCTCCAAAAGCTACACAGAGAAACCCTGTCATGAAGAAAAAAAAAATGAAGAAACTTTTTCCTGCCACTAATGATTGATTTGAAATATACATGCCCACCAACATGCATGCACAGACATAGACAGACAGACAAAAACACACGCACAATAGATTTAAGAGCATACCCACAAATAAGCTTAAAATATGTGCTTATAAGCAAAACACAATTTATGTTACTCCCTTCCTGTCTCATTTTCAAGAAACATTACAAAAAAGCTTACAGGAATATCAGGAATCTTATTTAACTGATGAGAATTATACACATGAGGAGGTACACACACATACACAAACACACGTGCACACAGACACACAAACATACACACACCCCTTTTTTAGAGACGGAGTCTTGCTATACATCAAGTTGACACAGCGTTTGTTGGCTCAAGCAGTCCTCCTGCCTCAGTCTCCTATGTAGCTAGGACTACAGGCAACATGCTCAGCTAGAAATATTATTTTACAATAAGGCAAGCCAGAAACCTTTTCATCAAATGATCTGCTTAGCGGAAATATGAAAATAGATTCATGATTACTGTGGCTCCCTCTCCCCTTATCCTGCCACTAAGGGTCCCTTCCTGGAGGACAACGGGTATGTTTCTCAGTTTAGTGTTCTGTGACTTTTTATTTATTTATTTTGTTTTTAATTTTAAATTTTTGTATTTTTGTGTGTATGTCTGTATGTCTTGTAAATAACCTAAGAGGGCATCAGATCCTTTTGAACCAGAGTTCCAGATAGTGGTTACCTATGTGTAGGTTCCGGGAACTGAACCTGGGTCCTCTGGAAGAACAGTAAGTGCTCTCTAGCTCCTCAATGTAGTCTTGTTTTGTTCTGTTTATACTTTTTGGTTGTTTTAAACAGAGTCTCTTTATTATATATCTCTGGCTGTCCTGGAACTCACCATGTAGACCAGGCTGGCCTCAAACTCACAGAGGTCCACCTGCCTCTACCTCCCAAGTACTGGAATTAAAAGCGTGAACCACCACCATCGGCTCTAAATGTATTATTCTTTATGCACCCCCTAAGAACACACACGAATGTCAGCTTAGCTAGTGTACCAAATGTTTTGAACTGAGCTTTTGTTGTTAAAAGAAACCCCGCCTTTCTATCGGAAGAGCTTGCTCCTTAGGAGTGGCTCTGCTGACTCAAATGCCCCAGGCAGGTAGAGCTCCCTGAGTCAGAATGGACAGAACATAATTTATTCAACCAAATCCCTATTATTGACCATAAAAGTTGATGCCAGTCTTTTTATCCAAAACAATGCGGCGGGTGGGGGTGGGGGAGGAACTCAAAGAAATCTCGACATTTATACATGACTTTTTCTAATTTATTTACAATCCAACACGACATTTCTGTGATCAAAGCCTCTGCCCACCCAAATGCGTGTAGCACTGGTTGCCTCGGGCTCCCAAAAGGAATGCAAAAAGTTGGCGTGACAAAGGATGCAGATCTAGAGCCTTCCCTGCAGAGTGCAGCATGTCATCACTAAAGCAAGGTACTGAAGGGAGGAGGTTCGTGAGACCCAGTATGCCCCTGCTTCTGCCTGAGATGGAGAACACGAAGCCTCTTTTTTTTTTTTCTCAGTACCTACGTGAGGGTGCAGTCTCAATCCCTTGCGAGACTAGTTTAAGGGTGGATTATTTTAGAAGCTAGTTTACTTCTAAAATGCAGGTGAAGAGGCTCGCAGATGCTGTTATCGATTGGTTTTCCTGTCCCTGCTTTTCATCGCGGAAAATTAGCCATGGCATGGCTCAGATCTGCTTGTGACAGTTTGCATTCATCTAGGCTTGAAAAATGACAGCTCTCGGTCCTGAGGCACGCAGCTCTTGAACAGATTGATACGTCGGCATCTTCTTCAAGTATCGAAGTCTTTCTGATCCGTCCTTGTTGTCCCCGCGACTCTTTAACCTGCATTAAAAAATAAATAAATAAATAAGCCTTTTGGCGCCGGGCGGTGTTGGCACACGTCTTTAATCCCAGCATTCGGGAGGCAGAGGCAGGCGGATCTCTGTGAGTTCCAGGCCGGGCTGGACGGACAGCCTCCAAAACAATACAGAGAAACCCTGTCTCGTAAAACCAAAAAAAAAAAAAAAAAAAGCCTTTTGGCCACGTTTCTCGAGTTTGTCTCTATCTTTCATCTACTCTACTACAGGCTAGGCTGTGCGTTCACATTTGGGCTTTTCAGTTACCCCTTTTTCATTGTCTATTATTGTTACTACAGTATTTGGAGACTTCTTACTGGGAAGAGAATTGGCTACTGGGAAAATAAGTTTTTCATCTTTTCAGCAAGAACTCCCCCAGCAAACCTAATAATACACTTTCTATCCATGTTAGGTTCATTGCTCACTGCTCTAACCAAAAACAGGAGACAGGAATTTGTGGAAAGAAATTGATTCTAGTTACAGTTTGAAGCCAGAACTCTCCCCCCCCCCCTCTCTCTCTCTCTCTCTCTCTCTCTCTCCCCCTCCTTCCCTCCCTCCTTCCCTCCCTCCCTCCATGCCTTCCCCCCTGTCTTCCCCACTCACCCCTTCCAACTAATGCAAAATGATCGCAAAGGGAGCTAGCATATCTTAAATACACCTTTTTTTCTTAATTCTATTTTTAACTGAGAATTTCATAAATGCACATATGTTTTTATCAAATCTACCCCTCATTCCCTCCAATTCTCCCCCTATTGCCCACACCTCACTATTCCCTCTAACCTTCATATGCTGTTTTTAAACCCACTGAGTCCACTTAGTATTTCCAGTATGTATGTGCACGGGTGTAGGACTCCCTACTGGCATGGGAGGTGTCTTAGTTAGGGTTTCCATTGCTGTGGAGAGACCCCATGATCATGGTAACTCTCATAAAGGAAAACACTTAATTGGAGCTGGCTTACAATTTCAGAGGGTTAGCCCATCACCATGAGCATGGCAGTGTGCAAGAGACAAGATCCTGGAGAAGGAGCTGAGAGTTCTACGTCTTGATCAGCAGGCAGCAGAGGGAATCTGTGTCACTAGGCCTAGTTTGAGCATATATGACCTCAAAGCCTGCCTCCACAGTGACACACTTCCTCCGAGAAGGCCACACCTCCTAATAGTGCCCATTCCCTTAGGACCAAGCAATCAAACTCATGAGTCTAAAGGGACCACACCCGCTCAAACCATCACAGGTAGCCTCTCAAGGGTGGCATCCCTGAAGAAAACTAACTCCCCCTCCCCTAGTAGCCATCATTGCCAATAGCTGCTAATCTACAAGTGGGGATCCATGCCCCATGCCCAGCCTTGATGGGATTTCAGAAATAGTCTTCTCGTTTACCTCATTGTTTCTTTCACACCCTAAAATGTGTTGACTAAAACTGTGGACCCCGAGTTTGCATTTGGTTAATTAAATAAAACCAACCTTGAGTCAGGAGGCAGAGCCAGCAACTAGTTGACAGAAAGTAAACAGAGGCAGTCAGAAGACGGATAGAGAAAGTAGCAGGGAGGGTCTTTGAGTGTGGAAGTCTTTGTTGGTTTGGTGGAGCGGAGCAGAAGGAAGTTTCTGAGACACCAGCCAAGAGGGAAGTTCAGCTGGTTGCTCCTCAACCTCTCTGAGCTAGCAGGTTTCCACCCCAGCCTTTGACTGCCGAGTCTTATTGATAAATACAGCAACAGAGATTTAGTTAAAAACTACATTTGGGCCGGGTGTTGGTGGCGCATGCCTTTAATCCCAGCACTCGGGAGGTAGAGGCAGGCGGATCTCTGTGAGTTCGAGACCAGCCTGGTCTATAAGAGCTAGTTCCAGGACAGCCTCCAAAGCCATAGAGAAACCCTGTCTCAGAAAAACAAACAAACAAACAACAAACAAACAAACAAAACCTACATTTGGTGCCAGTGGCAGGAGACAGGCACAGAGGGACATAAAGGTCTTTTTAAAAATTTAAAAAATAAGTAAATAAATAATAAAAAAGATTCTCCACGACCCTAGGCTTTATACATAAAATGCCTATAGTGGACAAATTCCTCGTCAGATCCCATTGCAGAGGTGGAGAGACAGCGCAGCAACCAGATCTGGGCTTTGCACATTCACAGACAAGACCAAAGGCTTTCTGGGTGGAACCTTCTGCTGCTGGTAGCCCAATGCCACCATCTAGTGGTGATTGGAAGAAAGACGGCCTGCGTTTTTGTTTGTTTGGCTTTTTGAGTTTTTGAAAAGGTTTCTCAGTGTAAAAGCCCTGGCTGTCCTGAAACCCTCTCTGTAGACTAGGCTGGCCTCAAAAGCACAGAGACCCACCTGCCGTAGTCTCCTGAGTGCTGGAATTAAAGGCATGTGTCACCGCCCAGCTGATGACACATTTTTATTTGTCAGGGTCTATGTGAATGTATTTTGTAGTGGGGAGAAATTTCTATTTCCTTGTCATTTTCCCCAGTGATCTTTAATCCAGTTTAATCCAGGTAGAACCCATTTTCAGAAGATTTCAAAAGTAGACTGCAAAAAAAAAATTCTCAGAGCAACATTAGTTTAAATCTTTTTTTTTTCTTTTTTTAGATCTTGGCTGGGGTTGGAGATATGACTCAGCAGTTAAGAGCACTGGCTACTCTTCCAGAGAACCCAGGGTTCGATTCCCAGCATCAACATGGCAGTTCACCACCGTCTGTAACTCTGGTTCCAGGTAATCTGACACCTTCCTTTGATCACCACAGGCAAAGCACAAACATACACGCAGGCAAACACCTAGACACATAAATGAATAAAATTAATGTTTAAAAATTTTCTTCAAGACAGGATTTCCCTGTGTAGCCCTGGCTGTCCTGGAACTCATTTTGTTGAACTCATGGAGATCCACCTGCTTTCCCCTCCTGAGTGCTGGGATTAAAGGCATGTGCCACCTTGCCCCACTAAATATCTTTAAAAATCATCTTGGTGCTGAAGAGTGGTTAAGAGAAATCCTCACTTTTGCAGAGAGCCTGGGTTTCATTCCCAGTGCCCACCCAGTGGTTCACAACCATCTATAACTCCAGTCCTAGAAGATCTGATTCTCCTCCTCTGACCTCCAAAGACACCAGGCATGCCTGTGGTGCACGTACACACATGCAGGCAAAACACTCATACACACAAAATTGTTTTTAAAAATTAAATCATCTTGCACAGAAATGGCTCAACTTTTGCAAGACAAGTTCGCTGAAATGGGAAAATCATGATGCGTGTTATTCGGCTAAAATCACTCAGGGTGGTTTCCACATTCTTCACATGGAAACTTGGCATCCTAAAATTCTCTCATCTCATCTAGAATTGACCATAGGGAATTGCCTTCTCCATAATTCTCATTTTTCTCAAGGGCTTCAACTGTCACATCTATCGAGAGTTCTGGTGCCTTCCCCTGAGTGATGCTTCCTTCAATTCCTTGTTAAACAGTCATAGTACTATGTCACTTTTGTTTCATCTTCTCTTAAGCCAGCTATAAAAACTAACCCTCATCATGAAAAAGTTCACACTCTCTGATGAGCACACAAGATCTGCCTTGGACGAGTTGTCTTCGGTTTAATCTGGGCATTTTACCAAGCGCGCGATCATGCCAGAGTAGGGGAGATGGACCTCTCAGAGAACAGTCCCCAGAGCAGCCCCAGAGCGAAAACCAGAATAGAGTTAGAATAGAAGACACAGAAAAATGGCTTCTTCCCTCGTCCTCTGAGGGAGAATTTTTACCATGTTTGCACCAACTTACCACAACGGGAGTGTCGGTGTGGTGGGCTACTTTTGCTGAACATCTGCGCTTCACAGGAGCCAGGTGTTCTGAAAGGGGATCCAAGGGTGAACAAGACCGCGTCTTCCCTGAGGAGCTCACATGCTTGCTATAGTGACAGACAAGATACTGCCATGCCCGGAGCCTGAAACAAGGAAGGATTTCGGGGGTGACCCGACCCCTCACTCCACTATGAAAAAGTAAGTCCTTCATATGTGAATAGCTTGCCCAGCATCTCCCAGCTGACAGAAGAACCAAAAACCAGGTCTCCTGGCCCCCAGAGAACTGGACAACGGCTCAGCGGAGTGGAGTTACAGAGGAATGCAAAAGGCGGGGAAGTTCTGTATGTGTGAGAGTTGATATTTACACACTTGGCTTGTTTTCTGTGACTAGAGCCTTCCTTCTTGCCCCCTTCAAGCTTTTGAGTTTTAGTCTGTGTTCTCCCTTGCGGTGGTCTGAATACGAATGGCCTCCATGGGCTCACATATTTGAATGCTCAGTGGTCAGGGAGTGGCACTACTTAGAAGAATAGGGAGGTGTGGCCTTGCTGGAGGAAGTGTGTCACTGGGGGTGGAATTTTCATAAAGGACCTCTGACTCCCCAATAATTACTCGGAGACTTGTTATTAATTATGAAAGCTTGGCCTATAGCTTAGGCTTGCCCAGCTTCCTCTTATAGCTTAAGAACACATTTCTATTAGCTCGGTGTTGCCATGTGACTCGTGGCTTTCACCTTTTCTCCTGCATGCCTGCTCCCTCTACATCTGCTGGCAACTCCGCCTTCTTCTTCCCAGCGTTCTCTCTGCCCCCAAAATCCTGCTTCACTATTGGCCACTTAGCTTTTTATTAAACCAATCAGAGTGACACATCTTCATCGCATGCAAAAAGATTATTCCACAGCAGCGGGCTTTTGAAGTTTCAGAAGGCCAAGCCAGGCCCCACTGTCTCTTGCTCTCTTCCTGCTGCCTGCAGACCCGGATGTAGAATTCCCAACTACTTCTCCAGCACCACGTCTGTCCGTGGGCCGCCATGCTTCCTGCCATACCGACGATTGACTAGACCTCTGAAAGACCCAATGAAATGTTCTCCTTTATAAGAGTGGCTGTAGTCGTGGTGCCTTTTCACAGCAACAGGACACTGACCTAGACAACCCTATTCAAATAACGGGGCACCGTGCCTCAGGTGGGCACACAGCAAAGATTAGGACATAGTAGAAGAATTTAAACTATGACATAGTAGAAGAAACAGAGAAGAAAGCAGAAAAGGGGCCAGCCTGGTCTACGCAGTGAGTTCAAATACAGGCAAAACAGCTGTCTCAAAAAAAGCAGCACAACAAAAATGACTATTGAGTATTTAAAACATCACTAGTGTGAATAAATTGCATTGCCAGTCTTATTTCATTGTAATGAATAATAGTCACGTATGGCTGCGGACTATCATATTAGTGATGTATTTTCTAGCACAATGTTTCTCAGGATGGAAAATGTAATAATATGCATAGAAAAAAAAAAACCTAGGATCTCTTTCAAGTACATATTCCAATTTAGATCCACTGTGGCGTTCACAATGCCGAGTTCTCAAAACGCCCGTTGACCACATCTTGGGGAGTGAATTGGGCCACAGTCCCTCTCACTCTAAGTTAAACAAGTGTCAGAATCCTGGGGGAGGCTGTGAAGACAGGCCATGCAGCTTGTCCCTCACAGGGTCTGACTCAGGGAGCCTGGAGTATGTTCTAGAAATTTGCAGAGCTTTTTTTTTAAGATTTATTTTACCTCTTAATTGTGTATGTCTGTTTGGTGTGTGTCTATAAGTACAGGTGCCTGCAAGAGGCTGGAAGAGGGCTTCAAATTCCATGGGGCTGGAATTGAAGGCAGCTGTGAGCTGCCTGACATGGGTGTTGGGAACGCTTGCAAGAGCAGTACAAGCTCTTAATTGCTGAGCTGGCTGTCCAGCCCCAAGAATGAATTTATAAAAAGTCCCTGGCTAATGCTGGAGCACCATCATAGGAGTGATGGGCAAGTATAGTTTTAATCACTCTAATTTTCTTTCTCAGTTGCTGCTTGCAGTAACTTATTTGTGCTACTGTAACAAAAATACTGCAGGCTGAGTGATTTTTATAGACAGCAGAAATTTATCCCTTACTGTTCTGAAAGCTAAAATAGAAAGACAATTGTTTGAGGCACACATATATACATATACATATACATATACATATACATATACATATACACAAGTGTGTGTGTGTGTTTAATTGTACTCTCTCCCTGTCTATTTACTTATGCAATAGGGCTGGAAAGATGACTCAGTGAGTAAGAGAGCTTGCTGCTCTTCTAGAGGACCAGGTTTGGTTTTGTGAACCCACAGCCATCTGTAACTCCAGTTCCAGAGAATCCAGTGCCTTCTCAGGCCTAAGCAGAGACCATGGAGGACCACTGCCTACTGCCTTCCTCCCCTTGGTGTGTTTGGCTACCATCCTCATACTACCCAGGGATGGCATAGCCCACAGTGGCCTGGACTGTCCTAATCAGTTAGCAATTAAGAAAAGCTCCCACCAACATGCACACAGGCCTATCCCATGAGACAATTTCTCTATTGAGCTTTCTTCCTATGTGTGTCAAGTTGACAATGAATATTAAGCCATCACACTAGCCTACCCTAGGCCCAGGCCTCAGCTGAGTTCTTAAGGTCTCCAAAGCGGAGTGTAATGTTTAGTCTTCCCGCCTGGGTCCCATGGTCACTTTAGCCCCCAAATAACACACAGGATACTATATTAATTATAGAGATGTTGGATGCTTGCTTGGTTTCTTACTGGCTAGCTCTGACTTAAATATTAACCCATAACTGCTAATAGTAGTTCCATGTGGTCCACTCTTACTGGAGGAAGGGTCCACATGTTGCTTCGTCTGCATCCTACATTGTGACTGACTGTGCCTCTCTTACCAGAATCCTCCTCGACTCCTAGTCCCACCTATCTTGCTTCCCTATTGGCCAACAGTGCTTTATTTAATAAACCAATAAGACAACACATACACAGGACTTCCCCCATCAGAGGATATTGCTTTGTTTGTTTTCAATCCACCAACAAACACAAGAAACCAGATCAGAGTTAAAGTAATTTGTCCTAAGTCCCACATTAGGTCACAGCCAGAAAAACATCCAGCTCTATATAATCCTAAAGCATTAGGAGAAACAAAAGAATCCACTGGGAGAGGAAAGGGTGAGAAGAGTGGCCTGACACTGTGTCCCCACCCCTAGGAGAGTGAGCTGTGTCCACACCCCTAGGAGAGTGCGAAGACTGGGAGCCCAGAAGCAATAAAACCAAATGAGGTCGGGCAGGCGACCACAGAACCTGAACCGGAAGGGAGCTAGAATCTCCTTGCCCAGCATTTCATCCTCTTTGCAATATTTCATCGGTTTTATAATTCCTCCCATCACACTCCCCAGAAGTCCCTGCAGCCCGTCTTTGGTGTGGGGGGGTAGTGGGTAATGGTTTTTGCCTTCCAGGAAATTAAAAGTCCCTCTCAATAACCACATTAATCATCAACACTTGCTGCTGCGACCCATCTTATAACCCATAAGATACTGGCAAGGAAAAGATATGAATATAAGCAGGAAAGCAATCTCCTCCTCATCTTCCCCACCCCTGACTGTCTTTCTCTCTGTGTCTGTCTCTCTCCCTCTGTATCTCTCTCTGTCTCTTTTTCCTCTCTCTTCCTCCATCTCTCTCTCTCTCTCATCCTTTTTGCATTTCTAATGTTCTCATCATCAGGGGGATGTTTCTGGCAGCTGGGAATATGTCCAAGGGGCAATGGGAAATAAATGGATTTAAAAGAAACAGAGTACGCTGCCTCAGTGTTCCGAAGCAGCTCTGTTGAGTCACTTTAAAAAGAATGGAAGGTCTCGGAATTTATCTCTACATTTCAGTGCACACAGAAGACAAGTGACCACCATGACACAGATGAGAAAGGCCCTGTTATCCTCTTTGTGTGGAAAGTGCCAGAAGAAATGTGTACTCTGACTTTATTATTGCTTCATATCTTGGGCACTGCTTCCTATTAAGGGTGACAGGAGGCGATTGCTAAACTGTTCTGTCAACACAGTGCTTCTGATGCAACAAAGCCTAGGCTAGAGTAGAAAAAAACTGAAGTCAAGAATTCCAATGAACAAACACCCTTTCCTAGTGTTTTTCAACACTATGGCCCTAAGATCTGTGAAAACTAGCCATCTGCATCTACTGTGCGATTAAAAAACAGAGTAATTAGCCAGGTATGACAGCATGCCCCTTTTGAAAACAGAGGTAGGCAGATCTCTGTGAGTTCAAGACTATTGAGGGACAGATCTATCAAATTCAGTTCCTAGCACCCACATGGGGTGGTTCACAACTGCTCCAGGGGGGTCTGACACCCTCTTCTGGCCTCTGCAGGTGCTGACATAATCATTTTTTATGGCAATAGTAACCAAATTCCAAATGCTCGCCCATTCTCATTGACACAAAAAAATCCAGAGCTAGATATTTACCCCACAGGTGTACTTCACATACTAGAGACATTATATGAAACTATGCATCACAGTGTTACTTGTGGTTACAGAAATCAAAAGACAATAAATACCGAGGCATGGTAACACAAGCCTATAATGTCAACACTGAGGGAGACAGGAAGACTATGAGGTCAAGGTCAGCTGTGTGAATGGTGAAACCCTGCCTCAAAAAAATCAAGGGCAGTGGTGGTGCATGCCTTTCATCCCAGCACTGGGAGGCAGAGGCAGCCGGTGAATTTGAGGCCAGTCTGGTCTACAGAGCCAGTTCCAGAACAGGTTCCAAAGCTACACAGAGAAACCCTGTCTTAAAAGACCAAAATAAATAAATAAGTAGATGAAAGATAAACCGCCTGAACAGGAATCAGTCAATAAAGTTCAAGTGAAGTAACTTATGGTTCAAACCAGGCGTAGTAGAGCATGCTTGTAACCCCAACAGTCAAGAGGCAGAGGCCGTGTTGAGTGAGGCCAGTCCGGGCTACTTAATAAAACCCTGTCCTTTAAAACAAATAAATAATAGATACATTCACTTCCACGAGGAATTTTTTATTTTGTTGTTTTTGTTTTTTGAGATGGGGTTTCTCTGTGTAACAGCTCTGGTTGTCCTAGAACTTGCTCTGTAGACCAGGTTGGTCTTGAACTCACCAAGATCCGCCTCCCTCTGCCTCCCAAGTGCTTGGATTACATGTGTGTGCCACCACCGCCCAGCAGACAAGGAATTTTTAGCGTCCGTTAAGAAGAATAAAATAGCAGATGCTTTAGGAAGTTATCCAAGGTGTAGAGAGTGAATAAATGAAGGCTTGGGTTTCCCATAGCTCTAGCGGTTAGACTCTGGGCTTTGAGTAAATGGATGTTATGTTATATTATGTTATCTTATCTTATCTTATGTAAAGCACTGTCCTTGATTCAAGGAACACAAGTGGTTATAACTATATAGAATACATACTCCAATATGTGTTGGAGTACCCTGCACTGTACCATGCCTGGACAGCTCTCTGAGTTCAGTGCCAGGCTCCCTCCCTATTTGGATAGTGTCTCTAGGCTCTGAGACCTGACCCTGTCTGGAAGCTGTCCCTAAGCCTGACCTATCTCAAGCATGACCTTTGACACAGATCCCTACAGATGCTCTCCCCCTGCTTCCCATATGATAATTAGGTATTGTGCTCAAAACACAAGTCAGGTGATGATCCAGTCGCTGTATTCATCCCATATATCTCCTCTCACTCTGGAATACAGCTGAACTGTGACTCTGAAGCTGTCTCCTGCAAGCCATCTGAATCCTGCTCAATCGCTACTGCTCCCTCCTCCCAGAGTCCCCAAGGAAGAAGGAGACCCACAAGAAGGGAAGAAAATAGGCAAGAGCCCCTGCGCTTGGACCAGCTCTTGATATACAACCCTGACCTGAGTCCCAGAAGCCCACATACAGAGAAGAATCAACTCCACAAAGTGGGCCTCTGACCTCCGCACTTCAACAGTGGCACATGAGTGCACAGAAACACACGCACGCACGCACACACGCACACACATACACATGATAATTTGTTTTCAAAAGAAGTACCTCGAGAAACAGAACTAATGAGAAGGACTTGAGAGAGGATACAACTCAATTAATTAATCCACGACTCAATACATGATAATTTAATAAGAATAGTAACTAATGCAATGGTACATACTTGTCATAACCACCCTACATAAACTAATTCAGTATTCTCCTTTAGACATAAACGTTCACATATGTGTCTTACTTCACTACAGTAGCAACTTCTTTTATCATTTTAATTGCCCCCCCCGTGTGTGTGTGTGTGTGTGTGTGTGTGTGTGTGTGTGCACGCGCGTGCACCATTGTGGGATGGGTCTGAGAGATGGAACTCAGGAACACAACTTAGCAGTGGGTACCTTTGCTACTGAGCCATCTCACTGGTCTTCAACTTCTCTTAAGAGAATAAACATAACTGAAGCATTTTTATATACTGCTAGTACAACTTTTATCACATTATGATGCTCTCAAGACTATGTGTCCTGAGCTGGAGAGATGGTTCAGCAGTTAGGAGTACCGGCTGCTCTTGCGGAGAACCCAAATTCAATTCCCAGAACCCATATGGTGGCTCCCAACCAAATGTAACTCCAGTTCCAAGGGACCCAGCACCCTCTTAGAATACATGCTGCTGCAGATACACCTACATAATGAGGAAGAAGGAAAAGCACCCTGTAATGTGGACTCTGGACTATTAGAAGAGAGAGAGAGAGCTGTGTCTGCCCTCACCCCATTCCTGGCTAGGCCAGCATCGCTGACTCATAACAAACGTAGACACATCAGCCTCTATCATGCGAGATAAAACTTTTTAAACACTAAATAGACAGGTTGATCATGACCTATAGGTTTTTTTGTTGTTGTTGTTGTTGTTGTTTTTGTTTTTTGTTTTTACGAGACAGGGTTTCTCTGTATTGTTTTGGAGGCTGTCCTGGAATCGGCTCTGTAGACCAGGCTGGCCTCGAACTCACAGAGATCCACCTGCCTCTGCCTCCCGAGTGCTGGGATTAAAGGCGTGTGCCACCAGCGCCCGGTGACCTATAGGTATTAAAATCTCCCATTTCTGAGTTAAAACAACAGTTAGATACCTTTGTAGAAGTGGTCCTGGAGCCGGGCGTTGGTGGCGCACGCCTTTAATCCCAGCACTCGGGAGGCCGAGGCAGGCGGATCTCTGTGAGTTCGAGGCCAGCCTGGTCCTACAGAGTGAGTTCCAGGACAGCCTCCAAAGCCACAGAGAAACCTTGTCTCGAAAAACCAAAAAAAAAAAAAAAAAAGTGGTCCTGGAAAATCGGAGAGGCTTAGACTTCTCATAAGGGGGACTATCTATGGCTTTGAGAAAAACCTGTTGTTTCTACTTTAGTTGATCAGGAGTAATTAAAAAGATAATAATCCTGCCATTTTGTTGGAAGAAAAACTCAAAAAGAAAAAAGAGACAAAGACAAGAACCAGCTCATTGGTTGCACCCTCTGTTCTCTTGATCCCTAGCTAACTGACGTCAGCACTGGCTGGGTCTTCAAGTCTCACTCTGATTGGATTCACAGCAGTGGGAAGTGGGAGGGGCTGCCTCTTAAACAATAGGGCCAATTACGTAGCAATCCGGTAAAAGAATTATCCTTAGAGCCAACCACGCCAATTCGACTCATTCGCTAAGATCACTGGGGCCATGCATCTCAGCATGCAGACAGCACCATCTGCCAAAACGAAGAAAACAAAGACCTGACCCATCAAAGTCCACAGTTCTGGGAAAGTCTCTGAATGCACTAACCTTGCTCTTTTGGCTTCTGTAGTTCCGATTCTGACTGTTTTTGTTAACTGAATTATAGCCACAACCCAGGATACGTTCTTTGTGCTTAAAAGCTAACCTTGAAAAAAGCTCAGGACTACATTAGGATCCCAAACACCCAACGTAGTCATGACTGCCTAATAAAGACTTTCTGTTGCCTTAAGCCTATACATGAGTAGGCTTCTCTGGTTGCTACCCCACATTTCTCCAAGGGCACCAGGAGATATATTGCAGGAAAAACACACACACACATAAAATGAAATAACTTCGGGGGTGGGGTTAGAAACAGGGTTTCTCTGTACAGCCCAGGCTGTCCTAGAACTCACTCTGTAGACCAGGCTGGCCTCATTTAGGGATCTTCCTGTCTCTGCCTACTGAAGTACTGGATTAAAGGCATGCACCACCACTTCCTGGCACATAAAATAATTCTTAAAAATAAAAATAAAATATGTGCTTCATGATTCAGTATCAGACTTTAGGGAAACTAACCATCACCAATATTCAGAACTGATTTAAGAGTCTATTAATCTCACATAAGATTATCTTTCTACAGTCAGTTTCCTAGGACATGTGCAGAGCCACAATTCACAAACGGTGGCTTTCAAATTGCACAATTGTACACACAGTCAACTGTGGTCGTCCTGGACATGTTGGACAGTTCAAAGTATTGAAACATAGACCAAATTTTCTATCTAGTCTCCATTTAAAGGACTGTAATATCTAAGCACAGACTGATTAAACTTAGAGTCCGGTTGGTACCCAGTGGTTTATGTGTAAAGGGTCCGAAAGGGTTAAATGGAATTGTGTGTGTTAGTCTCTTCCCACAAGGCTGACCCATCATGAGCAGCCATCAAGTGCAACTCTTCCTTAAGCAACAGCAGCGGGTCAACAAAACCAAGATCTTGTCAATAATGGGAGAGGGGGTCTATAACCAAAATAGAGCTACTCATAGAACTGGGAGGGCTTTCCCCTTTGATGTGTTGCTAAAAGATAAAAATCAGTCTAGGGATGGAGCAGGGGGAAAAATGGAAGTGATTCTTGGGATTAAAGGCGTGCACCACCACTGCCCTGCTGGAAGTGATTCTTTCTTTTTTAAAGATTTATTTATTTACTATACATACAATATTCTGTCTGCATGTGTGTCTGAGAAGAGGGCATCAGATCTCATTACAGATGATGCCCTTGGTGGTTTTGAGCCACCAAGTGGTTGCTGGGAGTTGAACTCACGACCTTTGGAAGAACAGTCAGTGCTCTTAACCTCTGAGCCATTTTTCCAGCCCCTGGAAGTGATTCTTGAATTGAAAACCTGCCTATAGGCTGGGCGGTGATGGCGCACGCCTTTAATCCCAGCACTCCTGCCGCGCCCGTTGCGCAGCCAGTGTCGGAGAATGTGCGGAGGGTTTTGGGGATTGACAACACAGAGACTCGTTCAACGGTGTAAAGAAAACTTTACATTGTAAAATATTGATAGAAATTATTCTCTAAATTGACTTATAGATGACAAAACAGCAAAAATTCAGGTAAAATCAAGGGACTCAGCACAAGGTCATACTCTTTTATTTATTTATTTATTTATTTACTTACTTACTTATTTTGTTTTTTGACTTTTCGAGACAGGGTTTCTCTATGTAACAGCCCAGGTTGTCCTGGAACTCCCCTGCCTCTGCCTCCTGAGTACTGGGACTAACGGTGTGCACCACCACCACCCAACGACTTTTTTTTTTCATCATTTTTTTAAGTGAATTATGTTCTCCAAAAAGACAAGTTGAAGTACCAAGCCCTGGTACCTTATTTGGAGATCCATTTTTTTTTAAGATAGAAATAAGTTAAAAATGAAGTTGCAAAAAATGTGTCCTTATCTGGTATGACTGTTGACTTCATATGAAGAGGTAGAGACAGCAGGGACTAAAGTGAACAGAAGAAAAGCTTACGAGAGTGCAGCCAAGCCAGCCGTTTGCACAGCAAGGACAGCCTCAGAAACGAAGTATCCATCCCTAGCATTTGGACCTTCAACTCTACAAAGCATAAGGCATGATTAAGCTACCAGTCGTGTTTTGTTATAACAGCCACCGAAAAGCAATACTGTCTGCACTGAAATTTCATTAAAATAAACTTTTTTTTTTTTTTTTGGTTTTCTCTGTATTGTTTTGGAGGCTGTCAGTCCAGCCCGGCCTCGAACTCACAGAGATCTGCCTGCCTCTGCTTCTAAAGTAAGCATTTTATCACTTGCTTTTTGCTTTGGTTTGGTTTGAGACGGGCGTTTCCTGTAGCCCATGCTGCCCAGTGGCTATGTAGACACAGCTGGCCTTGAACTCCTGGTCTTCTGCTTCCACTTCCCAGCGGCTGATATGACAGGTGTGTGTCACCACATCTCACAAGGAAACAGTTTCTTTGAAGTCTTTTTTATTTACTTCATATATATATATATTGGTGTTTTGCCTGCTGGTACGTCTGTGTGAGAGTGTCAGATCTTGGAGTTGTAGTGTTGAGTTGCATGTGGGTGCTGGGCTTTGAATCCCGGTCTTCTGGAGTCAGCGCTCTTAACCTCTGAGCCATCTCCCCAGCCCAGGAAACACATTTTCTAAATTACATGTATTCATCCATTGAGTTTGGGTGTGGGTGTGGGTGTGTTCATGCCACACTGCATGTGTGGAGGTCAGAGGTCAACTTTCCAGAGGGTCCTGAGGATAGAAATCAGGCTGTCAATCTTGGTAGCAACTTCCCTTACTTGCTGAACCATCTTGCCAGTCCACAGGAAACAAAGAAAGAGGCGGGATGATTTGAAGATAAACTACATAGAGAATTCAGGGCTAGCCTGTGGTATACATGATGAGACTCCACTCAAAAATCTACATGAAAGAATGAATGAATACAGTTGCATTATAAACACATTTATGAACTTTGGGGGAACTGTTTATTTCAGTCTACAAAATTCAGACAAGTTATTCTACATTTCATTTTAAGCCAAAATCCAGAAGACATTTTGTATGTCTAGCACGGCTAGAGATCACAATACACCAACAGGGAATGATTTTTAACAGATATCTACAAACATTAACAGGAAAACACATATAACACAAACTACTTAGATCTAAAAGCCTTGGTTTACTAAAAAACTTGAAAGAAACGAGGTTTATAACAACTTTCTCACTTAAACAACATGTCAAGGTGCAGAAGGCAAGAGTCAAAGGTACAGAGAGTACAGGAGGTCCTGGGTTCAATCCCCAGCACAAAATAAAACAACATACATGTGAGAATGGATTCAAGGATGGAGGACCCGACCGTCCTGAGCAACTCACAAACATATTTCTAAGACGGGAACAAAAGCTGCACGTCAGCAGCACAGACAACCACCTTGCCTCTCACAGAGCAGCGACACTTCAGATTTCATAGTTTCGGAACTTCCTCAGGAGTTCTGAGGGAGCGTCGCCAGACCAGCGGAAACGAAGGCGGCCACAGTTCAAATCTGAGAGACCTTTACAAGAGGCAAGAGAAACCCTTCAGTTCCGAGGTCATAGAAGAAGAGTCTCAAACTACCATAGTAAAACAACTGGGGGTCTAGAGTCCATGGCAACCAGTGGGAGGGAGCTGAAGCCTCCCACATGAATTATGCCTTTTTTTTTTTTAAGACAGTGTCTCACTATATAGCCTGGCTGACCTGTGAACTCTCTAAAAACTAGGCTTGGGGTGGAGAGTTGGCTCAGTGGTTAAGATCACTTGCTGCTCTTCCAGAGGACCAGGGTTCAATTCCCAATTCCCAGCACCCACATGGCAGCTCACAACTGTCTGTAACTCCAGTTCCAGGGGATCTGACACCTCCACACCAATGTATATAAAATAAATTATTTTTTAAAAAAACTAGGCTGGCCTGGAACTCACAAAGATATGCCTGCCTCTAACTCTTAAATACTGACATTAAAGGTATGAGCCACCACACACAGCAAATTATTCATATTTTATAGAAACAGATTACCTTACCTCATACTTTGGAATTCTTATGAACAGAAATTACAATTTATACCTCACATGCTTAATAATTATCCTCTCCTGAGATGGGAATTTGCAATAGTATTTTTACTAATTCTTTTGGAATTTCGTACAATATATTTTGACCATATTCACCCTTCTACTCCTCTCCCTAACTTCTCCTAGGCCCACTCCTTACCTGCTTACTTCACATCCCTTCTTAAAAAGTGACCCAGCCAGGCCATAGTGGTGTATGCCTTTAATCCCAGTATTCCAGAGGCAGAGGCAGGTAGATCTCTGTGAGTTTGAGGCCAGCCTGGTCTATATAATGAGTCCAGGGCAGCCAGGACTACAGAGAAACCCTGCCTTGATAAACCAAAAAATAAAAAAGTAGGCCAAGGTGTGGTGGCACTTTTATCCCAACACTTGGGAGGCAGAAGCCAGCACATCTCTTGAGTTCCAAGCCAGTTTAGTCTATATGACTAATGATTTTTTAAGATGCTAAGTGAATTCTTTTGGGGCGGGCAGTACAAGACAGGATTTCTCTGTGTAACAGCCCTGGCTGTCCTGGAACTAGCTTTTTAGATCAGGTTGGCCTTTAACTCACAGAGATCCAGCTGCCTCTGCCTCCATTGCACTGGGATTAAAGGCGTGCGCCCACACCACACAGCGTGTATGGCAATTCTTAAGTTGGCATTGCTGTGCATACCAGAACAGGGTTAGTTGTAACACAACCCATGCTCCCTTATTTCCAGTCTTCTCTTGTGAAAAGCTAGGTGACATATCTTACCTGGGTTTTGTGGGGAGATGGCCATCTCTGGGGATCCAGATTCCATTTGCCTCCTTTTCTCTGTGGTTGAATTTGGTTCTCCTTTCTTTGTTTCTGTCTGCTCATTCCCTTCCTTGTTTTGAACTGTGTTGGTGTAAGCCTGGTCCGCTCCTTCCAGCATTAAGTCTTTCTTACTTCTGACAGCCCAGTGCATTGACTAGATTAAATAAAAGTAGACACATTAATGTTATTTGGGGTTTGTTTCTCACATGAGGTCATTACCTGGTGTGGGGGGGGGTGCAGGGGGGATGGAGCAGAAGACAGTTTCCTGGAGCCTAGTCTCTCCTTCCACCAAGGGTGTTCTGGGGATTGCATGCTGGAAGCATCTTTATACACTGAGACATCTCACCAGCCCTTGTCTTTTTTTCTCTTTCTCCATTCATAGTTGTCTTAGGGTTTCTATTGCTGTGAAGAGACATCATGACCACAGCAACTACTACAAAGGATAAATATTGAATTGGGGTAGCTTACATTTTCAGAGATTTAGTCCGTTATCAGCATGGTGTAACAGAGTGGTGTACAGGCAGACATAGTGCTGGAGAAGTAGCCGGTTTCCTAAATGATTTTTGCAGGCAATGGGAAGTGGTCTGAGACACTGGGCACAGCTTGAACACAGGGGACCTCAAAGCCCGCCTCCACAGTGACACACTTCCTCCGACAAGACCACACCCCCTAATAGTGTCACTCCCTTTGGGGCCATTTTCCTTCAAACCAGCACAGTGGTCCAGGCTAGCCTCGAAGGAGCCACTGGCCTTTTGTTTTGTTCTGGGCATGTTGTTATGGTACTTTGTTGTAATGTACACATACAGAACAGAGAAGGGGAGAAAGTCCATCTTCTTCCCGAAAAGCTGGGGATAGTTCAACGGTAGAGTGCTTGTCGAGCCTGTGAGAGACCTTGGGTTTAATTATCAACCACAAACATGGGGGATAAGGGCTACAAAAAAGGAGAATAAGAATTCAAGAATTAAAAAAAAAAAAGGCTAGGCATGATGGCACTCAAACACTCAAGAGGCAGAGGCAAAAGCAGGTGAATCTCTTATGTATGAGGTTAGCCTGGTCTACAGAGCTAGTCCCAGGCCAGCCAGGGCTACTTAGTGAGATCTTGTCTTATAACAAGTGAACAAACAAAAACGTAAGCTGAGAAAATTGAAATGTGAACTATAAAAGTCACAAGTTAGGGCCAGTGAAATGGACATTGGGTAAAGGAGCTTGTCACCAAGTCTGACAACAAGCACACTCGAATGCACACATGCACACACAAACACACACACGTACATACACACAATGCATGCACAACCATACGTACACACACTAAATGAATAAATAAATGTAAAACTTTTTTTTTTTGGTTTTTTCGAGACAGGGTTTCTCTGTGGCTTTGGAGGCTGTCCTGAAACTAGCTCTTGTAGACCAGGCCGGCCTCGAACTCACAGAGATCTGCCTGCCTCTGCCTCTGGAGTGCTGGGATTAAAGGCGTGCGCCACCAACACCCGGCCAAATGTAAAACATTTTTAATCAGAGAGTAAAACCCAGGAAATAATAAAGGCTAGGGGTAGAGTTCTGTGACCGAGTCCCTGCAACATGCACAAGGCCCGGGGTTCAATCCTCAGTTGTCAGGAAAAGGAAAGTAAATGTCACAAGTCCACCAAGAAACCAGTACATGGTGCCTCTCTCTCTCAAAATCAAAGTGTTATGCTCTACCCACAATTAACTTGTTTGCCAGTCTTCCTTAATGGACCTTTTCTTTTCCTTTAGGAAGTAATTACCATACATTCTGGACATTGGTCAACACTAGCAATTACTACTTTTTTCTTTTGTTTTGTTTTGTTTTTACAAGACAGGGTTTCTCTGTTTTGTTTTGGAGGCTATCAGTCCAGCCTGGCCTCGAACTCACAGAGATCCCACTGCCTCTGCCTCCCGAGTGCTGGGATTAAAGGCGTGCGCCACCGCCCGGCCACAAATACTACTTTTTAATCTACATGTCATTAAACAATGGGAAAAGAAAAATGAAACAACTCAGGTGAATAATGAGCAAAGTTAGCTCTTTTTTGTTTTCAAAATATTATGTTATGTGTATGGGTGTCTGTCTGCATATATATCTATGTACTACATGCATGGCTGGTGTCCAAAGAGACCAGAAGAGGGGGCATCAGGTCCCCTGGAGCTGAAGTTACAGACAATTATAAATCAACATGTGGGTACTGGGAATTGAACCAAGGCTGTGCTTGGAATTGAGTCTGTGCAGCCCCCAAAATCAGTTATTTTTATCCTGGATCACCAGAAGTGAATTTTTAACTTGCCCGAGTGGTTGATCTCTGACCTGCTTGCTCTTGGGTAACATCCAGTCAGGACAGCCTGTCTTTTGAACAGAAGGTGTTGATTTTCTCCCTGTTTCCCAGCTGGCTGGAGAAACAGTGCCCATCTGGGCACAGGAGGAAGCTTCCCCAGGTAGCCTGAGGCCAACTGGACTCCCCACAAAGATACCTTGTCCAGCCAGGAACTGGGAAACAACCGATAGGCAAATAGGACTTTGCAGGGTAACAGGATGGCCCCAAATCCTTCCTAGAAAGAGCTGATTTATTAAACCACCAATTTAGAAAAGCATAAAAATAAAATAATATAAAAATGAGATACACATTTGTTAAGATGGCTCAGCGGGTAAAGGCCCTGTTGTCAAGCCTGACAAGCCGAGTTGATCCATGGAACCCACATGGTGGATAGAGAAAACTGACTTTTCTCAAAGTTGTCCTCTGATCTCTACACCATGGCATGCATGTCTACATACACACACACACACACACACACACACACACACACACACACAAAATATATGTAACAAATAAATATAACACTCAGGTCCTCTGGAAGAGCAGCCAGTGCTCTTAAACACTGAGCCATCTCTCAAGCCCCTCATTTTTAAACCAACATCACATGTTTAAATTTAAATTTATAACATATTCATTGACTTAGGTGAATTCTTAAAATATTTTTAAGATTTTTTTATTATTTTAATTATGTATAGGAGTGTGCATCCGCATGTGGGCATGTGCACAGACTCTCAGATCCCAGAGGCATCAGATCGCCTGGAGCTGGAGTTATAGACCTTTGTGAGCTGCCAGACACTGATGCTGGGAACAGAACCCTGGTCTTTTGTAAGAGAAGCGAGTGTTCTTAACCACTGAGCCATCGCTCCAGCCGCCACTCCTGATTTAGAGGATGTGTTTTGCTTTGTTTTACTTTTTGTCTACCGCCTGAGTGCAACACCACCCCCGGCCCCACTGCTGATTAAAGAACAGATACAGAGCTCATCATTTTTGTATCACTAATAAAAATAAACCTAAAACCAAATTTCATATTACTTCAACTTTAGCGAGAAGACAAATGTGGCCAGTACGACATAAAATATAACTATTGTAAAGGCTCAAGCAGTGTATGGTTATGCTAAACCCAAAACCTAAACACTGCATGTGAGTCAGGAAATTAATAGTAAATAAAAAGTCAATGGCGCCGGGAGTTGGTGGCGCATGCCCTTAATCCCAGCACTCCGGAGGCAGAGGCAGGCGGATCTCTGTGACTTGGAGGCCATCCTGGTCTACAAAGTGAGTTCCAAGAAAGCCTCCAAAACAGAGAAACCCTGCCTCGAAAAACCAAAAAAAAAAAAAATAGATAGAAGGGGAAACTTGGAGAGGAATTGTAGAACAATCTGTAGCTAACCTGGTATTAGCTGTTAGAAATTAAATGACAGTTGAGTGGATCACGGAAAAGTAAAGAGCTATAAACCAGAAGGCATTGGGCAAGCAAGATAACTGATTCAGCAATAGTTACAATGTCTCACATTCAGGAGGCTGGAGATACATTTGTGTTGACTTTGTAGAATTTTGGAAAGGCACAATGAAAAGCAAAGCCTGGAGAAATGACTCCCTGGGGAAAGCACTTCCTTGAGCACCAGAGTTCAAATCCCTAACACTGAATGTTGAGGAGGGATGGTGGCGTGTCTGTAATCCTCATACTCATCTGCAGATAAAGGAAATCCCCAGAGGAAACTGGCTACCTAGACTACACAAAGAGGCAATCTCTGGGTTCAAGTTAGAGATCTTGACGCAATACATAAGACTAATCAACACACATGAGTTCACACACAAATACACACAGAGAGAGAGAGAGAGAGAGAGAGAGAGAGAGAGAGGCACCTATACACTGTGAACATACATACCCACATACACCACACTCACGTGCACACACAAAAATAAATAAATGAATAAAGGAAAAGAACCTTATTTCTGACAATGTGAAGCTAAGCACGACTATATTTCTAAGATGAATTTTTATTTACATGTATGTGTATGTGAAGAATGCCACATGTGTGTGGGTGCCCTCATAAACCAGAAGAGGGCATCAGACATTCTGAACTGAAGTTACAGGCAGTTATGAGTCACTCAGCATGGGTTCTAGGAAACCAAACGTTGGTCCTCAGAAATAGCAGCAAGTGCCCAATGCCCACAGAGGCCAGAAGAGGGCATCAGAGCCCCTGGAACTGGAGTTACACGCAGTTGTGAGCCACCAAATGAGTACTGCAAACCAAACTTGGGTCTTCTGGAAGAGCAGCAGGAGCTCCTAACCACTGAGCCCCTATATGTAAGTTTTTAATAGCATTTAGAAATAACACAATACAGAGATGGAGAGATGGCTCATCGGTTGGGAGCATCAACTGCTCTTCCAGAGGACCTGAGTTCAATTCCCAGCACCCACATGGCAGCTCACAACTGTCTGCAACTCCAGTTCCCGGGGACCCAACACCCTCACACAGACATACACACAGGCAAAAAGCTAATGCTCATAAAATAAAAATAAATAAACAAATAAATAAAAAAGAAATACCATAATACTTCCAAAATGCAATAACTCTTTACCACCATATATGATAGGAATAATTGCATCCTGCTTTGTTATAGATGTCCAACTCTTGTTAAGAAAACAAGCTCAGCAGGGCATTCGTGATGCACACCTTTAATCCCAGCACTCGGGAGGCAGAGGCAGGCGGATATCTGTGAGTTAAAGTCCAGCCTGGTCTACAGAGCAAGCTCCAGCCTCCAAAACTCCAAAACAATACAGAGAACCCCTGTATTGAAAAACCAAACAGAAAAAAGAAAAAAAAAAAGAAGAAAACAAGCTCAAACAACAAGAGAAAAGACAAAGGATATCTCTGAAGTAGAGTGCTTCTTGCTCTTGCAGAAGACCAACTTCGGTTCCCAGCATCCATGTAACTCCAGCTCTACACATCTAATGCCCTCATCATGGGAACACACACGGCATATACACAGAGACAAAAACACAGACATATACGCAAACAGAATACATCTTAGTAAGATTTTTTTTCAAGATTCAAGGAAAAGATTTTTAGCAGTTCAAAATTCAGTTACATGAGCAATTTGATGAGCACAATTGTGAGAAATCTTTTTTGTTGTTGTTGTTTTGGGGTTTTTTTTTGTTTTGTTTTGTTTTGTTTTTTTGCTGTTGTTTGTTCAAGACAGGGTTTCTCTGTAGCTTTAGAGCCTGTCGTGGAACTCACTCTGTAGACCACACTGGCCTTAAACTCACAGAGATCCAGCTGCCTCTGCCTCCCAAGTGCTGGGATTAAGGGCGTGGAACACCACCACCCAGCTATGAGAAATCTTTATTTATTTATTTAACTTTTTATTTTATGTGCATTGATGTGAAGGTGTCAGATCTGCTGGAACTGGAGTTACAGACAGTTTTGTGAGCTGCCATGTGTGTGCTGGGATTTGAACCCTGATCCTCTGGAAGAGCAGCCAGTGCTCTCAACTGCTGAGCCATCTCTCCAGCCCAAGAAATCTTAGAATGAGGTATAGACAGTAACAGGAAGAGAAATAAACAGTCAAAGAAACAAAAAATACAGCCATGGGCCCTTCAAGCACTAATTCTGGTGGTCTCTCCTCCCAATTTCTCCTCACAGGGTTTTGTAAGCAATGACTTACCACTAATGTCTTGGTCCTTTCCCTCCACTTACTCTTTAGACTAAGCCATGAGTCTAACCCGTGAGCAGCCTGACCTTGAAAGTCCCAGGATCCCCAGAGAAAAACTCACAGTTTTCACTGAGTCGGCCAAAGCGTCCCACTGCTCAAATGGCATGGACATCTGGCTCCTCCGCCAATGGTCATAGCGGGCTCGGCTCTCTGCGTTGGTCAGAATCTCCTTTGCCTTCTGCAATTTCTGAAAAGTCTCCACTGGAAAACAGGACAAGAGATGAACACCGCTCTCCTGGAGGACTAAACTCCAAAACCATCCACCAGATCTCACTAGAATCTGGACTCAGCCACACACTGTGAGACTTTGGGTCAGTCTCCCTAGTCAGCTTTAGTGTCCTCATTTGTTTCGCTTTGTTTTTTAAGATTTATTTACTTATTATGTACACAGTGTTCTGTCTGCATATATTCCTGCACATCAGGAGAGGGGACCAAGATCTCACTATAGATGGTTGTGAGCCACCATGTGTTGCTGGGAATTGAACTCAGGTCCTCTGGAAGAGCAGCCAGTGCTCTTAACCTCTGAGCCATCTCTCCAGCCTCCTCATTTGTAAAGTATATCATAGTATGACAGTGAGGGATGGTGAGATGGCTTGGGGAGTAAAGACACTGAGGCCCAAGATCAATCCCCAAGACGCACTGGAAGGAGATACGTGACTCAAGGAAGCTGTCCTCTGAGTTCTGCGCATGCCCTGTGGCACACGTGGAATCAATAATAAGTAAATAAATGTAACTTGAAACAAATTTTAAAGACAATGAGACCTTGCATGTCAAGAACTTGACAACACAGTTTAGCCCCTGCTTTTACTGGGCCCCAGTGGTGTCCAGTTGCTAATAACACAGATGTAAAACAACTGACCTTATTAGCAGGAGAGACAGATATAAAAAATAAAACAAAAAACATAATTTTGTTTATAGGAAAAACCCTTCTGTTGCTGTCAGTCAGAGTGAATAAATAGTGTCAGACAAGCCGGGCGTTGGTGGCGCACGCCTTTAATCCCAGCACTCGGGAGGCAGAGGCAGGTGGATCTCTGTGAGTTCAAGGCCAGCCTGGTCTACAAAGTGAGTTCCAGGACAGCCTCCAAAACAATCCAGAGAAACCCTGTCTCGAAAAACAAACAAAACAAACAAACAAAAAAAATAGTGTCAGACAAACCATCTAAGGAAAGATTCCCGGTGATTTACATGAAGCTGAAACTGCCTAGGCAGCTGCAGGACCCAGTGCCAAAGAAAGAATAGTGAGTGACAGGGATAACAGTGGACAGAAGTCCACAGGGCTTTACAGTAGCCAGAAGTCCGCAGGGCTATACAATGGGGAAAGATCCACAGAGATCCTCAGCGCCATACAGGGAGAAAAGAATGAAGGATCCTGAACTCAACCCTAACATTTATACTCAAGTTGATTTTTTGACAAGAATGCCAAGACAATTCAACTGTGTGTGTTTGGGGGAAGAGGGCACAACCTCTTCAGCAAGTAGGGTTATATAACTAGATTTACACATATAAGAGAATAAATTTTGGGGGGGATGAAATAGAATAAAGTATAATCACACACACAAGAAAATGCCGCCATGAAACTCACTACTTTATACGCTAACTTTTTAAAAAATGTAACACTAGACATGCTGGCACACACCTCTAAAACCAGCATTAAGGAGACAGATACAGGAAGATCTCTGAGTTCGAGACCAGCCTGGTCTACATATAAGAGTTGCAGAGCAGCCAGGGATACATAAAGAAGCCCCATTTCAGGCCGGGCGTTGGTGGCGCACGCCTTTAATCCCAGCACTTGGGAGGCAGAGGCAGGCGGATCTCTGTGAGTTTGAGGCCAGCCTGGTCTACAAGAGCTAGTTCCAGGACAGCCTCCAAAGCCACAGAGAAACACTGTCTCGAAAAACCAAAAAAAAAAAAAAAAAAAAAAAAGCCCCATTTCAAAGAGAAAAAAAAAAAAGAGAATGAATTTGATGCCTACTAAATCATATATTTAAAAACAAAAAGCTGACCCAAATGTAAGAGTTTTGTATATTAGAAACTTTTTCCAAGATTTATCTTATTGTTTATGCAACCATCCCCTGTGAGAAATATTTTTTAAATATTTTATTTATTTATTGTGTATACAGTCTTCTGCCTGCATGCCAGCGGAGGGCACCAGATCTCATTCAAGGTGGTTGTGAGCCACCATGTGGTTGCCGGGAATTGAACTCAGGACCTCCGGAAGAACAGTCAGTGCTCTTAACCGCTGAGCCATCTCTGCAGCCGAGAAATATTTTTTACAATGATTTTTTTTTTTTTTTGGTTTTTACGAGACAGGGTTTCTCTGTATTGTTTTGGAGGCTGTCGGTCCAGCCCGGCCTCGAACTCACAGAGATCCGCCTGCCTCTGCCTCCCGAGTGCTGGGATTAAAGGTGTGTGCCACCAACACCCGTACAATGATTTTTTTTATTTAAATTAGAAACATGCATGCTTCAAATGTCAATCCCAGCTCCCTCTCCCATGCCTCCTCCCTTGTCCCTCCACCAGTACCCCCCCAAGCCCAATCCCCACATCATTTCCCAGGGAGGGTGAAGCCCTCCTTGGGGGGATCTCCAGAGTCTGTCATTTCATCCAGGGCAGGACCTAGGCCCTTCCCCATGTGTCCAGGCTGAGAGAGCATCCCTCCATGTTGAATGGGCTCCTAAAGTTCATTTGTACGGCATGGTAAACACTAATCTACTACCCAAGGCCCCAGAGATTTCTGAGGCCTCCTCACTGAGACTACATTCATGGAGTCTGGATCAGTCCCCTGTTGGTCTCTTAGCCATCAGTCTGGGGTTCAAGAGCTCCCCCTTGTCCAGTCAGCTGAGAAATATTTTTAAATGTTAAAAAAAAATCCACCAGGACCAGATGACCAAATAACAGGCTTGTATGCTTGTTTGTACATGCAAGGTCTCACTATGCAGCCTTGGCTGGCCTGGAACTCACTATGTAGACCAGGCTGGCCTGAACTTAAGAGATCCACCTGCCTCTGCCTCCCAAGCCCTAGGATTACAGGTGTGCACCACGACACCTGGCTCCTCTTTTCTTTCTTTTGAAGGAGTTCATTATCTCGGGGATTTCACTAGTAAAGCTGACTGACACAAGGGATTGTCTAGATCAGGTGGGCTTGTCTGTGCTGAACTGCCTTCACCGATGTGGGAGACACAGCCTGGAAGTGGGCAGGACCACCCTCGGGTCTGGGGCCCGGAGGACTTTATAAAGCAGAAAAAGCTAGCTGAGTACTAAGCATGCAAGCTTTCATTTCACTCTGGTTTTGTTCTTTAAGATGTACTTGTGAGCCGGGCGTTGGTGGCGCACACCTTTAATCCCAGCACTCGGGAGACAGAGGCAGGCGGATCTCTGTAAGTTCGAGACCAGCCTGGACTACCAAGCGAGTTCCAGGACAGCCTCCAAAGCCATAGAGCAACTCTGTCTCGAAAAACAAAAAACAAAAAACAAACAAACAAAAAAAAGATGTACTTGTGTACTTGTGTATTCATTCATTCAATCAATATGTATGCCTGCATGCCAGAACACTGTATACATAATATTCAAAAAAAAAAGAAAAAGGTCCAAGGTCTTGAACAACTCTGTCCTTGACGGGACTAATGGCTTCAAGTTCCTGCCTTGACTTCTCCAAAACGACAAACTGTGACCTGGAATTGTAAGCTAAAACGAACCCTTTCTCCTCTAACTTGCTTCCTGTCATGCATTTTATCACAGCCTCAAAGATGAAGCTCTGACATGGGAAATGGAGATAAAATGGAAAAAACGGGCGCACAGCAGGAAAGGGCGCGTCTCTGAATGTCCTGCAAAGACAACTGGTGACAGCTGCTTTACATATAACAAGGGTGTATCGGTTTCCATTCCTGTTGTTTTGATAAAATGCCCTGACAAAGCAGCCCAGGGAAGAAGGGCTTATTCTGGCTCACAATTCCAGGGTAGAGTCCATCATGGCAAGAGTTTTGGGACAAGAACTTGGGGCAGCTGGTCACATGATTCACAGTCAGGAATCAATGAGGAATGAACGCCCCTGCTCAGCCTCCTTTGTATGACACCCAGGACCCCGGCCCAGGAATAATGCCACCTCCCACAGCCTCATTCTTCTCACCTCGGTTAACCTAATCAAGATAACCCCACACAGCTGGACTGTGGTGGAGCACACCTTTACCCCAGCACTCCGGAGGCAGAGGCGGGCAGATCTCTGTGAGTTCGAGGCCAGCCTGGTTTACAGAGCCAGTTACGGAACAGCCTCCAAAGCTACACAGAGAGAAACCCTGTCTTGAAAAAAAACAGAAAAAAGAAAAAAAGAAAAGCCAAAGAAAAAGAAAAGGAAAGAAAGAAAGAAAAGAAAAAAGAAACAGAAACAGCCATTAGTAAATTCTTACCAGCTTTGGAGTTTTCTGGTTGCTTGTCAGGGTGACATTCCAGAGCTCTGACCTTAAATTCTGCCAAGATTTGCTCAACCTAAAACAAAAAGCAGTGTTTCAAATAACAAGGGCAAACTGAGGAAACTTATTCTCAAGCTTCCTAATGCTGAGATCCTTTAATACAGTTCCTCATGTTGTGGTGACCCCCCAACCATAAAATTACTCCATTGCTCTTCGTAACTGTCATTTTGTTACTGTTATGAATCATAATGTTAATATCTGATATGTGATCCAAGGGGTTGAGGCCCACAGGTTGAGAACCTCTAGTTACATCATGTAAAACCATGAAGAAAACTTGACTTCAATGCCTAGTACCCATGTAAAAATCAGGCCTGGAGACCCACCCGGGAAATCCCAGTGGAGGGGTGCAGACAGGAGAATCTGGTGGTCACTAGCCAGCTAGTCAGCTCAGTCTGGTGAGCTGAGACTGTCTCAAAACAATAAGGTGGAAAACAATCAAGGAAGACAACATTAACCTCTGGTCTTTATATACACACGTGCACAATTGTACATTAAAAGAGAATCAAATGTCTTCAACTGTCCAGTAGCTGTACCATGTATAATAAAGCCCAGATATGGATATTGGGGTTCAAATGGAAGATCAGAGAGGCAAAGCAGCCAGCTGCTAGAGAGTTCTCACCTCTACTAATGCTCAAACCGAAAGGGGTGATCCACTGAACCTCAGATTGCATCTCCATACTGCACTGCTCTCCACCAAGCCTCAGAATCCTAGACTACTCTGCTACTCTCCTCAATGTGGCTGGAGACTGAGTGCCTAAGACCGATTTTGCTTCTTCCTTATATACCGCTCTAGTGCTGGGATTAAACGTGTGAGCTCTGTTACTCTTTTAGGCTGATTCACTCTTGTGGAGCCCTGGGTGGCCTTGGACTCACAGAGATCCATCCACCTCTCTGTCTCCTGAGTCCTGGGATTAAAGGTGTGTGCCACCACTGCCCAGCTAACCAGTGTGGCTGGCTCTGCATTCTGATCCTGCAGGCAATCTTTATTAAATCATAAATAATATATCACCACAGATAACTATGCCTACAATTCTAACACTCTGAGGCAGAGAGCAGGGGAACCAGATATTCAGTCTTGCCTAAAAAGGATGTTTGGGCCAAAAGTGGAATAGAAAACCTGGTGTGTGTATATACAACAAGGTCATGCTATGTAGCCCTAGCTGACCTGGAATTTATTATGTAGACCAGGCTGGCTTCAGACTTTTTTTTTTTTTGTATCACATTAGAAAGCATCCTGGGGTGGGGAGCAGTTAGAGAGATGGTTAGAGAGATGGCTCAGTGGTTAAGAGCACTGACTGTTCTTCTAAAGGATCTGGGTTCAATTACCAGCATCGACATAAGCAGCTTACAACTATCTAACTACAGTTCCAGGGGACCCTACACCCTCACACAGGCATAAAGGCAGTCAAAACACCAATGCACATAAAATAAAGAATAATTTTTAAAAAAAGAAAGAAAGCTGGGCAGTAGTGGTGCATGCCTTTAGTCCCAGAACTTGGGAGGCAGAGGCCGGCAAATCTCTGTTCTGTGAGTTGGAGACCAGCCTGGTCTACAGAGTGAGTGAAACCCTGTCTCAAAAAACAAGACAGAACAAAAAACAGACAAACAAAAAAAAGAAAACATCCTAGGGACCCTAGTTCTTGCCAGGCAGAGGTAGGCAGATCTCTGTGAATTCAAGACTAGCCTAGGCTACATAGTGAGTTCCAAGACAGACTGGGATATGGAGAGACAGAGACAGAGACAGAGACAGAGACAGAGACAGAGACAGAGACAGAGACAGAGAGAGACCTTGTTTCAAGAACAGAAAGAGAGAGAGAGAGAGAGAGAGAGAGAGAGAGAGAGAGAGAGAGAGAGAACAGCATCTGGGGCCATGACCTCTGCATAATGTGGATGCATGTGTGCAAACACACATGTAAAAATACGTTTTAAACATTATGGTACCAGTCTATGGAAGCAAACTGGCAGTGCTAACATGCCATTGCTACTTCCTTCTTTATACTTTTTTAGATTTGCCAATTTAATTTAAGAAAATGGCTCATATCCGTCTTTCATTACTTCAGGGTTAAGCACAAACCTTCTGTGGGGCTGACCTTGAGTAAACCAGTAAAGGAGGCTGGTTTGTTTCCAGAGAGTTCTATCTGTCTCCCACGGTCTCCATCCCACATGCCCAGGGCCGAATGCAGTCTGTGGACAGACAAAGCCCTTTACACCAAGGTCCACTAGGCCCTGCCTTCCTGATACAATATCTAGTTATCTGTCTGTACAGTTGCCTATCCTGCTGGCAGTAAACAGAAACCATGTTTGACTTTACTCACAGTCAAATAAACCAAGACATTGAGAGGGTGACAGAACATGACCAGTGTTTCTGGACTCAAACACCAGTGTTCTCCTGACCCTTAAATAAATGTACATTTCTAAAAGTGAACTAAAGCACATATATATATATATATATGTATATATATAATGCATATATGCAAAGAACGTATTATGCATACTATATATTCCTACTCTTTGATCCAACCATTCTAGTTCTAAAAATTTGTCTGGAGAAAAAATATGAAACGGGACAAGAATTTAGCTCTATAATGTGTGGTTTAGCGAGAGACACAGACCATCAGAGCCACGATGAGGCCAAAAGGCAAGGCTTTCTCCAGAACACAAGCTGCAGCGCTGTCCCCAAGAGAGGGGAATACAGCACCTCTGAAAAGGAGTTTGGGGTTTTACAGTGATTTTAGATGGGCAGGAATGTGGCGGGAGAGCATTAAGGAGAAAGGAACTGTTACAGGCAAGAGGGGACTGCAGTAGGCAAAATTGTTTTGGGGGTAGAGGTGGGAGTTCTGGCCATTAGAATAGCAGGAGGCTGTATCTGGGTCATCCATCTTGGTGTCTTAAGTGACTCCATCTTGAGCCAAAGATTTGGTCCAACAGTGAAGAAAAAAAACCCACAAAATTTAAATTAAAATGTATGTATCTATAATAGGATATTTCTTTAAACTAATTGTAACTATAGGTATCAAAAAATTTGCTTTGTGGCTGGGCATGGTAGCTCATGCCTTTAATCCCATCCCCTGTGAGGGAGGCAAGCGGATGTCTGTGAATTCAAGACCAGTCTGGTCTATATAGTTAGTTCCAGGCCAGCTAGAACTACATAGTGAGACTCTGTCTAAAAATAAATACATACATATATACATACATACATACACACACACAAACATACTAGGTAAATACTTTAAAATGTATTGCAGGCTATATGAAATAAATTTACAAAATTCCAAGTATAGAGTATCCCTATGCATCCAAACAGAACTCAAACATACATACATACATACATACATGTAGGTACTCACATATGTACATAAAACAAAAATAATAAACAAGTCCTTCAAGTTATAACACATTTGTTTCAATTATATGGTGTCTAAGGAAAGCATTAATTTCTTTAAAGGAAGAATCTGCTCTCAGATTTTATATATAACTTGATTTAAGTGATTTGAAGTTATAATAGTACTTGGATTCCTCATATGCCATACTAGTATATAATATATGGCACATATATACATTTTAATATTGCCTACAATAACGTTTTCCATAACAGAACCACACTGTACTCTCAGCAAAGCACCTTGTAATCATAAATGAAATGTGTAGCCGGTAACAACCCTACTGCGTTCTTCAGAATTCACTTAGGTACAGGCAGACACTGATGGTGAGAAGAAATGTTATTTCCCCAAATCCATGAGACGTTTGCTGAATCAGGCGACTACAGGCGGATGGCTCCGCCTACTGAGTTCTAAATCACAGCCTTTATTGTTTCTCTAAAGCAGTGGTTCTCAACCTTCCTAATGCTGCGACTCTTTAATACAGTTCTTCAAGTTGTGGTGACTCCCAACCATAAAATTATTTGGTTGCTACTTCAGAACTGCAATTTTTGCTACTGCTAGGAACTGTAATGTAAATATCTGATGTGCATCCCTAAAGGGGTCGCGACCCAAAGGTTGAGAATCGCTCCTCTAAAGTAAATAAAACTGTCTGAATGTGGTCCCTCTCCCACATAACACTGTCAAGTTCATAGTACTCCCCTCAAATTAACCAGCAAGCATTTAAATCCTTCAATGTCTCTACACCGAAACTCCTTTAAGATGGTACGAGACTAGAGTTCCAGGAGATGTGGCTAAAATCTCAAAGCCGACCTGGTGAGAGTGCGCAATCCTGCTTACCGAAGAGAGCTCGTCACATCCCAGCAGGGCGTAGTAGTCCTCGGCGCCCTCCGGCCTGTAGTTCAGTATGGCATCCATTTACAAGGGATGACTAGTCCTCGCCGCCGGCGCCACTGACACGGTGAGCTTCGGGGTAACCGCAAAGCTCTTTACATTTCAGCAGCACTTTCCAAAGCAGCCAGCTCGGACAGCGGATGTCAACCCAGTCCTTGGCAAACACAGTTTCTCATTGGCTGTTTGCCCAGGAGAGCACCTGCCGTGCGGGGCTGCTGGGATCTGTAGTTTGGAGTTTCTGATTTTGTTGTGTTGTTGTGTTGCTTTGCTTTCATTGAAAAGCAATTTTTCATACAATATATTCTGATTACGGCTTCCGCTCTCCCAACTCTTCCCAGATCCTCCCAACCTCCCCAGCCACCCAACCCCATGCCCATTTTTTCTTTCTCTCTTTAGAACACTAACAAGCAAACAAACAAAAACAATACTAAAAGCCCCGTCTGGCTTGAACCTTTGCAGGCTCTGTGCACGCTCCATGAGATCATATGTGTATCAGTGTGTTTGTGGTTTGACGAGGTGATTTTTCCCTATCAGCAGATATAAGGTGTATTTTTACAAACTTCCCACTCTAGCATTGCTCTGTTATCAAGATAGTTCATATTTTCCTAATCTTTTAAGAGACAGAAGAAAATCTGAACTGAGTTTTTAAGATTTGTTCAGCAGGAATAGTGGGTACTTTTTTTTACGAGTTTAAATTAGATTGTCATTTTTTAAAAGATTTATTTATTTATTATGCATACAGTGTTCTGCCCAGGTGATTGTGAGACACCATGTGGTTGCTGAGAATTGAACTCAGGACCTCTGGAAGAACAGCCAGTGTCCTTAATCTCTGAGATGTCTCTCCAGCCCTAGCTTGTCATTTTTAGCAGTCGTAGATGTAGTCCAGTGGGTAGCGCTTAAGTGCCACCAGCCAGGACCAAAGAGAGAGAGGAGAGGGAGAAGGTGAAGGAAATTAAGAAGAGATCATACATTTTGGGTTTTTGTTTTGTTTTTGGTGTTTTATTTTTGTTTTGTTTTGTTTTTCTGAGGGGGTGGTTTTTTGAGACAGGATTGCTGTCCTGAAACTAACTGTACACCTGGCTGGCCTCGAACTTTCTGAGATCTGCCTGCCTTTGCCTCCCAAGTGCTGGAATTAAAGGCGTGCGCCACCCGGCCAGAGATCATACATCTTGAAAACGGTGGCTGGAGGCAGCCGGCAGGTAAGAACACTTGCTGCACGCCCGAGTTCAGTTTCCAGCGCCCAGCACCATTAATTAACCCCAGATCCCAGAGATCAGCACCTCTGACTTCCACAGACGCCTGTGCTCACATGCACAGACCCACCTGCAGACACACACACCTACACGTAATTAAAAATAATAAAAATTAAACAGATTAAGGAGCCAAGTATGATGGTTCACACCTAGAATCCTGTCTCAGCACATCAGATGATCAGGATATGAGGAGTTCAAAGGTCAGCCTTGCCTGCATAGCCAGCCTAAGGTTTGAGAACAGCCTGGGATACAAGCATGGTGATACATGCCTTTAAAGCCAGCATTTGGAGGCAGAGGCAGGAAGATCTCAGAGTTTAAGGCCAGCCAGCCTGGTCTCCAGGTGGAGTTCCAGGGCAGCCAGGGCCACACAAAGAAACCCTATCTTGAAAAACCAAAAAAGAGGAAAATTAAGGTCAATCTATATTATGGACACAGTTCTGGGACAATGGCAGAGCTGAACCTGTGAACAAGGCGGCTTCAGTCCCAAAGCAAGCTGGGCTCAGAGCAAGGTCATGGCTGATTCTGGAAAGGACCCTTACAAATCCCAACAAGACCTACAAAATGTATGTAGATGCCAACTAAAGACGGGTGGTCCTGTTAAGCCACTTCTAATTCAGAGAAAGAGGATGATTGCCTCCAGGTAAGAATGATAGTGACCAGCCGGGCATTGGTGGCGCATGCCTTTAATCCCAGCACTCGGGAGGCAGAGGCAGGTGGATCTCTGTGAGTTCAAGGCCAGCCTGGTCTACAGAGTGAGTTCCAGGACAGCCTCCAAAGCCACAGAGAAACCCTGTCTCGAAAAACCAAAAAACAAACAAACAAACAAAAAAACAAAAACAAAAACAAAAAAAAAGAATGATAGTGACCATGACAAGCCCCAACCGCAATTATTCCAGACCATGTGACACTGGAACACTGCCTAACGGCTGTGACACTGACCTATCAGCACCGTGTTCTGCGTAGTATATATATGAAAAGACCACATCACAGTCCATCATGACAGGGAAGCTAAGGCAGCGCCTGAATTCACAACCAGAAGGAAACAGCAAAGCACACGCGGTACTTCTTAGCCTGTGTTCTCCATGTATTCAGTCCGGGGCCCCATCCAAGGGAAATGTTGACACCTGTGGTTTTCCCACCTCGGTTAACACAATCCAGATAATCACAATCACGGGCATCCCCAGAGCCTGGTCTCTTGAGTGATTCTGGATTCCGGAGTCTCTGATAACACTGCCCAAGGTCATAGCTGTCTATAACCTCAGCACTGGATTGTACAGATGGGTAGATGCCTGGAGTTTGATGACAACCCAGGCTAGCCAAAGTGGTCAGTCCGTCAGTCGAGAGACTATCTAAAAATAGGAGAAGCTGGGCAGCCCTTGCTTTAATACTAGCAACAGAGAGGCAGAAGTGGGTCTCTGAATTAGAGATCAGACTGGTCTAGATAAAGACTACCAGGCCGGGAGCTGGAGAGATGGCCCAGCGGTCAAGAGCACTGGCTGCTCTCCCAGAGATCCTGAGTTCAATTCCCAGTTCACAACCATAAACAGTGTGACTTGATGCCCTTTTCTGACAGAGCACTGGTATACATAAAATAAATTAATAAAAAAAAAAAGAGAGTGCCGGGCCGTGGTGGCGCACACCTTTAATCCCAGCACTCGGGAGGCAGAGGCAGGTGGATCTCTGTGAGTTTGAGACCGAGCCTGGTCTACCGAGTGAGTTCCAGGACAGGTTCCAAAACAATACAGAGAAACCCTGTCTCGGAAAAAAAAAAAAAAAAAAAAAAGAGAGAGAGAGAGAGTACCAGGCCAGCTAGGGCTGCATAATGAGACCCTACCTCAAAACTAAAGAAATGATGGAGATCCGTAGAGGAACACAGCCAAAACTCTCTGGTTTTCCTGAGCACACTGTGCACACACGAGTGAGCTTGTGCACACGCACACAAATTTCTAATTAAAAACAAAGGGAGCATTTGCCTTCTGAGCAAGTGTGGAAACCTTTCTAACCTGAATGATCAAATGAAACGGGCGTTGAGCAAAACATGATCTCTCTCTCTCTCTCTCTTTTTTTTTTTTTTTTTTTTTTTTTGGTTTTTCGAGACAGGGTTTCTCTGTATTGCTTTGGAGGCTGTCCTGGAACTCACTCTGTAGACCAGGCTGGCCTCGAACTCACAGAGATACGCCTGCCTCTGCCTTCCGAGTGCTGGGATTAAAGGCGAACATGATCTCTTTTGTATAGCTACGTAAACCTGAACTTTTTTTCTGGATGTATACACCCCGCCCCCCCCCGCCCCCGTCTCCTGCCACCCCGCATCCCCCAAAGGGTTTCTCTGTGGCTTTGGAGGCTGTCCTGGAACTCCCTCTGTAGGCCAGGCTGGCTTCGAACTCACAGAGATCCTCCTGCCTCTGCCTCCTGAGCGGTGGGTTTAAAGACGTGCGCCACCAACGCCCGGTGGAATAGACCCTTTTTATTACATTTTATTATTTATTTGGGTGGGTACACAAATGTGGAGGTCAGAGAACCATCCGTGAAAGTCAGTTCCGTCGTCACTCTTTGTGGGTCCCGGAAATGAAACTCCGGTACGGTGGCAATCACCTTTACCAGCTGAGCCATCTCGCTGGCCATTGATGCATTAAATGCAAATAATAAAACCTAACACTAAAGCTGGGTGTGATGGCTCAAACCTGTAATCCCTGTTTTGAGAAGCTGAGGCAGGAGGACTGCTGCGAGTTCCAGGCCGGCCTGAGGCTGGAAAATCCTGCCTCAAAACAACAACAAAACACTTAACACGATAAAGTAAAGTAAAAGTAAAATTCACATAAAAGTTTTCAACAGTGTTGAAATCGCTTTTATCTCAAGATGCAAAAAAGACTCTGACAGGCCGGGTGTTGGTGGCACCTGCCTTTAATCCCAGCACTCGGAAGGCAGAGGCAGGAGTATCTCTGTGAGTTCGAGGCCAGTCTGGTCTACAGAGTGAGTTCCAGGACAGCCTCCAAAGCTACAGAGAAACCCTGTTTCGAAAAACCAAAAAAAAAAAAAAAAAAAAAAAGACTGACATCCTCAGGACTAGTGGGCGTCTAAAACCGCGCATACTCCTCCCATCTAGAAGCGCGGCTCCGTCTGGGACTACATCTCCCATAAGGCATAGCGCTATTGCACAAAAGTGACGTCAGGGAATGTGTCAGGACTTCCTGTCCAGAGTCGCCTGACGTCTTCTACAGGAGCTCCCCCAAGTTTTGTACAAATGGTATCTGCTCCTGCCTTCCCCTTATGGTTCTTCCCAGCCTGAGCGGCGTCCAAAGAGCAATCCCCGAGTTCCAGAAATTACCTGCAACCGGATCTGGACACAACCGAGCTGTCGAGTGGAAGTTTACTTTTGTTTGTTTATATTACATTTATTTGGTTGGTTGGCTGGTTTGAGTGTGTCGTGGTAGTCAACCTTGCCTGCTAGCGTCTTTACGGCTGAGCCATGTCCAACGCTCTGTGATTGAAGTCTAGATTCGACTTGGTTCCCCACCCTCTAGGCCTGCTCCTCGGAATCTCCTGATCCATCCCAGCCTGAGATCCAAGAGCGAGCAAACAGATTTTAACTGTCCTGTTTCCATCTGTAAAATGGGGCAAAACCTCTTCCTTTTCTGGCTGCCAAAGTTAGACAGTGTCCTGATCCAAGAGCAGGACGTGTCAAAGAAAACAAAAATAGCCTAATTCTTCAAAGCTGGTTTGTTGTTTCTTTGTTTGGGTTGGGTTGGTTTTGGAGACCGTGTCTCACGTAATGTAGGCTGGCCTAGCGCTCACTGCGGGAGGGTGATGTAGCATGGGACGGTCTTGATCCTCCTGCCTCCACCTCCCCGATACTGGGATTACAGGTCTGTGCCACCGTGAGGGGTTATGCTAGGGATGGAACCCGGGCGTTCCAGCATGCTAGGCATATGCTACCAACCAGGTTACAACCCGCCTCCAGAGGCTGCAGTAGCAAATTGTAACCACGGAGATGGTGAATGCTGCTGATGCTGCTGTTAGGAATGGTGAGCAGGATGGAAACCGAGTTACCTGTGCGGAGGCAGGAGATAGACAGGTGCCTAAATTTCTCTAGAACATTAGGTGAAGAATGGTATGTTTGTGTGTGTGATAGTGAAGATTGGTCCCCTGGCCTCAGCCATCCCACAGTGCTCTGCGACTGTGATGTACCCAGTTTTGTTTTTCTTTTTTTATTTTATTATTTTGTACATATTAAGTGTTTTGCCTGCAGAGGTCAAAAGAGGGGATGGGATCCCCCATCTGAAGTTACAGACAGCTTTGAGCTGCCATGTGGGGGACTGGGAATTGAACCGGTCCTCTGCAAGAGCAACAGCTCTTCATTCATACCAACCCCAGGTTTAATCATTTTCTTAATTTTCATTTTTAAGAGAGAGACAGACAGACATGCAGATAGCTTAGGAGACTGAAGAGGGTGTCTGATCCCGAGCAGCTGGTGAGCATTCTGCCATACATACTGGGTACCAGACTCAGGTCCTCTACAAGAACAGCAGCCTCTCTTGGCTACTGAGTTCTTTCTCCAGCCCCCATGTTTTTTAAGTTTTAAAACATTAAACTGGAGGAGGGAGATGGTGGCATATGCCTTTAACCCCAGCACTCGAGAGGCAGAGTAGAGTAGATTGCTGAGTTTCAGGCGAGCCTGGTCTACAGAGTAAGTTCCAAGACAGCCAGAGCTACAGAGAATCCCTGTATCTAGGGGAAAAAAAACAACAACAATAAAAACTAAAAAATTTAAAGATTAAACTGAGGGTTTCAAGAAACAAAATTGAAACAGAATTTAAAGATATTAATTGGCTTTTATTTAAAACTCAAAAATTCATTTTCAACTATAGCTCAACTCAGTTCTGATGAGCCGAACAGAAAACAGCTGAACTAAAGAAACAGAATTTAGCCAGGCATTGGTGGCGCACGCCTTTAATCCCAGCACTCCGGAGGCAGAGGCAGGTGGATCTCTATGAGTTCGAGGTCAGCCTGGTCTACAAGAGCTAGTTCCAGGACAGGCTCCAAAGCTATCGAGAGAAACCCTGTCTTGCAAAAAAAAAAAAAAAAAAAAACAGAACTTGAAGCAGTTGATGATTTGATGATTTCAAAGCTACAGAGGCACATGGATCTCTGAGTTTAAAAAAAACTGCTTTTGTTTGGAGTTTTCTTTTCTTTCTCTCCCCCACCCCTCTTTGTGCCTTTCGATTTTGGAAATAGGGTTTCTCTGTGTAGCTCTGGCTATCCTGGAACTTCTTCCTGTAGATGGGGCTGGCTTTGAACTCAGGGATCCGCCTGTCTCTGCCTCTCCAGTGCTGGGATCATAGGTTTGTACTGCCACTGCCTGTCTTCTCCATACAAAACTTTTTTTTTTTTTTTTTTTTTTTTTTTTTTTTGGTTTTTCGAGATAGGGTTCTCTCCGGAACTCACTTTGTAGACCAGGCTGGCCTCGAACTCACAGAGATCCGCCTGCCTCTGCCTCCCGAGTGCTGGGATAAAGGCGTGCGCCACCAACGCCCGGCTTCCATACAAAACTTTTAAGACTTAGTAATTTTTATTCTATGTGTGTGGATGTTTTCCCTGAACGCCTCTGCTCCATCTGCATGCAGTGCCCACAGAGGCCAGTAGAGGGTGTAGGAGCTCCTGGAACTGGAGTTGATGGTTGTGAGCCATGACGTGGGTGTTAGGAATTAAACCTGAGCAGCCAGTGCTTTTGACCACTGAGCCATCTCTCCATCTTCCCCTCCCTTTTTCGGCAGAGTCCCATGCATCCTAGGCTAGCCTCACACTCACTATGTAGTCAAGAAGGACCTTGAACTTCTAATCTTGCGCCTACCTCCTGAGTGCTGGGATTACAGGTGTGATCCCACAATGTAATCCCTAGTGTGTCTGGTTTATGTGATACCAGCAATCAAACCCAGGGCTTCAAGCATTACAGGCAAGCACTGTGGACTGAACTACATCCCCAGCCTCCTACAAATTTTATCTAATACTGAGGCCCTACTGCGTGCCCTTGGTAAAGCTGAAATGTCATCCCTGCTATATCTGACTCCCAAACTCACAGTGAAGAAAATGTAAATTCTTCTCTGGCCTCGATTGTTACAGAGTATTATTTTAACTAGGCAAAGATGTGTTACATTTGTTTATGCTGCAGAATATTACTTTAACTATGTAAAGGTGTGTTACTTTTGTTTATGCTGTATTTGCTTAATTATGTAAAGATGTGTTCCATTGTTTCACCTTTCCTACCTAAGGCACCTGATTGGTCTATAATTAGGCAGAGAAAAGATAGGCAGGGCTGGCAGGGAGAGACAATAAGTAGGAGGAGAAATAAATAGGAATGAGAAGAAAGACCAAGAGGGAGAAAACCAAAAGGTCCTAAGGCAAAAGGTAGATAAAGAGAAAACAGCTTAATTTTAAAGAGCTGGGAGGGGGGGTTGGGGGGCTGGAGAGATGGCTCTGAGGCTAAGAGCATTGGCTGCTCTTCCAGACGACCCAGGTTTATTTCCCAGATACCACATGGAAGCTCATAACTGTGTAAGTCCAGTTCCAGGAAATACCTCTCACAGACACACAGGCAGGAGAGACACCAATACTCATAAAATAAAAATAACTTTAAAGATTATTTAAGACTTATCAAAAAAAGAGCTAGCTAGAAACACAACTAAGCTAAGCCAAGCATTTAAAACTAATAAGTCTCTGTGTCTTGGTTTTGGAGCTGGGTGGTGGCCCAAAAGAAAAAAAGCCTGGTACTGAATTTTAGCATAATAGAAAATACAGAACAAGGTGGGTTTGTCATCCTTAGGGCCTCACTGAGTCCTTGCTAACCAACCAGTGCTTCCTTGATTTATGAAGAGAGGGATTAGACCAGGAGAATGATTCTCAGATTCCAAAGTGCAGTGGGCCACCTAGAAGTCTGGCTACACTACAGCTGGGTCTCAATTAAATTTATAGTACTTGCGCTGGGGGGGGGGGTAGTGGATCTCTGTGAGTTCAAGGCCAGCCTAGTTTGCAAGGCAAGTTCCAGGACAGCTTCGGCTGTTACACAGAGAAACCTGTCTTGAATAAACAAAATGTATAGTGCTTGCATAGCATGCCCAAGTCCATGAATTGTGTGTGTGTGTGTGTGTGTGTGTGTGTGTGTGCGTGCGCGCGCGCGCGCTCACCACAGGCACGTAGGGGTCCAAGCAGACCAAAAGACGATGTTCAGTTCCCTGGAACTGGAGTTAAAGGCGTTTGTGAGTCACCTGATGCAGTTGCTAGAATACAAATTTATAGCTGAGACTTAACACGTGTGGTCAAGGGCGACTAATCATCCCCAAGACTGTGTGTGCTCAGGGAGAACGTACTCTGTGTTGCTCTTATCACTGCAAACTGTGTGAGTGTTTAAGCATTTACTGCTTTATCCCTCTTCCTCCCCTGGGATGGGAATTAAGCCCTGCATGCCAGCCCTTTGTCAGCATTTGGAATCACTTCAAAGCTGTGTAATTGCTGGCAAACTTAAATACGATGAGCTCTCCTCCAGACTAATTTAAAGAGTCTCGGGGCGGAGCCCGGCATGATGAAAGCTCCCCCAGTGGTTCCACATGCAGCAGGTGTCACCTAGACAGGGACATCACGCTATTAGGAGATATTAGTGAGTACTTCCAAGATCTTGGGCCTCCTACTCCATGGGGCATTCACAGAATCCTTTGCATTTGAGGCCACAGTTAAGTTGTCCATAGGTAGCTGGGCGTTGGTGGCGCATGCCTTTAATCCCAGCACTCGGGAGGCAGAGGCAGGCAGACCTCTGTGAGTTCGAGATCAGCCTGGACTACCAAGCGAGTTCCAGGACAGCCTCCAAAGCCACAGAGAAACCCTGTCTCAAAAAAACCAAAAAAAAAAAAAAAAAAAAAAAAAAAAGGTGTCCATAGGTAGTAAGGGTGGGTCCATCGTGGGTCATGAGCTAGTCACCAGGCACACGTGGCCCCTCCCTCAAATGAAAGAGCAACTCTCTGGTTGGGTCACAGGAGTATGAATAGGGTATGTGGACTCCATAATGGCTGGACCCACTATGTGCTCAAAAATTACCAGTCTCAATAAGATTATCTCAGTCTCTAGCCAGGCGGTGGTGGTGCATGTCTTTAATCCCAGCACTTGACAGGCAGCGGCAGGTGGATCTCTGTGGGTCTGAGGCCAGCCTGGTCTACTAAGTGAGTTTTAGGACAGCCAGAGCTGTTACACAGAGAAACCTTTCTCGAAAAACAAAACAAAAAGATTATCTCAGTCTCCATCTAATTCCTACCATATGAATGTACACACACACACACACACAGGATTGCACATTCGGTAGCTGGAGAGATGGCTCAATGGTTAAGAGCACTTGACTGCTGCTTTTCCAGAGGACCCCAACATGGTGGCTTAAAGGGGATCTGATGCCCTCTTTCTGGCCTCCGAAGGTAAATACAGTGATGTACACGCATGCAGGCAAAACACCCATACAATTTTACAAATAAAAAAATACAACAATCCATCAGGCAGGTCAACGTGTTATTCTTCTCTCCAAGTCCTTCCCACTCTTGGGGATTGTTTCTCGCTTTTCTTACTATGTTAACTCTATTCATTCCTTGTCTAGATTTCCCTATTCAGAAGCCTCTGTCTCAAAGTGGTTCAGGTGACCAATGATTGTCCAGGTCAAGTTCACCAAATACAGGGAAAGGCTCTTTGCTCTCATAAATCCTGTGTCAGATGCAGTGATCTAGAGTTTAGGGGTTTTTTGGTTTTTGGTTTTTGGTTTTTTGGTTTTGTTTTTGTTTTTACGAGACAAGGTTTCTCTGTATTGTTTTGGAGGCTGTCTGTCCAGCCCGGCCTGGAACTCACAGAGATCCGCCTGCCTCTGCCTCCCGAGTGCTGGGATTAAAGTAGAGTTTAGGTATTATACCAGTCTGTATGGGCTCAAGCTCTCCAGGTCGGAGCCTGGCAAAAGGAAGTGACGCTGAAGTAGGAAATAGTATCCACGAGCTCATTCCAGGCTCATCAAAAGTTACTAGATACTGTGGGGCTACAAAAGGAACCCACAAGCCGGGCGTTGGTGGCGCATGCCTTTAATCCCAGCACTCGGGAGGCAGAGGCAGGTTGATCTCTGTGAGTTCGAGGCCGGGCTAGACCCTAGACCGACAGCCTCCAAAACAGAGAAACCCTGTCTCGTAAAAAAAAAAAAAAAAAAAAAAAAAAGGAACCCACAGCTACATTGTGCACACCTTTAATCCCAATACTCTGAGGCAGAGGTGGGTGGGTCTCTCAGTTTGAGGCTGGCTAGAGCTACATAAAGAGGCTGTGCCCCAAACAAGGAGGGTATAGACAAGCAGACCGAATCTGTAATTCATGGATCAAATGAGGCATACCAAACCGTGGGTCTAAAGAATTGTGGATTTTTTTTAAGCAACATTTTTAAGTGGGGGTGGTTTTGTACACTGTGTAGCATGCTGGAGGCCCTTGATTCAGTCCTAAAAACCAACAAACGGGGGGGGGAGGAAGTATGTGGTCTTCAGACCCCAGGTAACTCTCCAGCTGTGTGGCCCCTCCCCCAGTTTCATCTACACAGGGGGTGTCAAATGACAGTGCAAGTTTGGAAAGGATGATTTGAGGAGTGATTGTTGTTGTTTTGGGCTTTTTTTGTTTTGGGTTGTGGAAGTGCTATTGCTTAGAGGCCCAGGCTGGCCTGGAACTCATTATGTAATCAGGGACGACTTTGAAGTTCTAATCCTCTTGCCGCCCTCTCCTAAGTGCTGAGGCTGGAGGCACGCGCCACCATGCTACTACTGATCTGAGGACTGGAAAGCCAGGTGCTTGTACACATAACCCTCTACCACTGAGCTCCTGCTAAAACTTATTTTAGTTATTACCAGGTTTTTATGCTTTGACGTGATAACCAGCAGTATCTGAGAATCACCACTAGAGGGACTAAAACATAAGGAATAAGCAAGCTCCGAGGCACTGGTCTGTACTACAGAGTCCTTGTCCCCCCCCCCTCCTTTTCTTTAATTCATCATATATCGATAGATGGGTAGGTAGGTACATAGATAGACCGAGAGAGACAGAGAGAGACAGGGTCTTACCATGTACTCCTGTCTAGCAGTATCTTTCTCAAAAACAAAAAGATTCGTTAGGGGAGCATCATCGTGTGCTTGTCCGTAAGCTTAGCACTCGGGCACAGAGGCAAGAGGACCAGAAGCTAGCCAATTGGTCCAGGCAAGCCTGAGCTACATTGCAAGGCCTTGCCTTAAAAGCAAAGAAAAAAGGTTGATGAGATGGTTCAGCCAGCAAAGGCGCTTGCAGCCAACTCTGAAAAGAGATCTTAGGAGTGGAGGGAGGGAGGGGGCTTCATGTCTTGTTTGTGCTTGTGGATGTCAAAGGGCAGCCTGCAGTAGCCGGTTCTCTCCTTCCACTGTGTGGGCTCCAGGGTTAGAACTCAGGTCTCAGACTTGTCAGCCCACTTACCACCTCCATGGCAATACTCAGATTTTTTTTTTTTTTGCTTTTGTTTTATTTTTTAGGTGATTTTTTTGTTTTGTTTTTTGTTTTTCAAGACAGGGTTTCTCGCCGGGTGGTGGCGGCGCACGCCTTTAATTCCAGCACTCGGGAGGCAGAGGCAGGCGGATCTCTGTGAGTTCCAGGCCAGGCTGGCCCGACAGCCTCCAAAACAATACAGAGAAACCCTGTCTCGAAAAAAAAAAAAAAAAAGAATAAGACTCTATGTGTAATTTATTTGGGAGCTGGGTGATGACCCTCCTCAAAAAAGTCAAAAGAGTAAAGTGTAAAAGAGCAAAAACATTGTATATTTGAGCCTCAGGCCAGCCTGTTTCATAAGACCCTGTTGCCAAAAAGCCAAAAAAGTGGGGTAGGGTGGAGAAGATGGCTCAGTAGATAAGAGCAGCTGCTGCTTCAAGAGGACCCGAGTTCAGTTCTCAGCACCCAGACTGGGTGGCTCACAGCCGAGTCTAGCTCCATTTCCAGGGGAGCTAATGCCTCTGTGTGTACGTCCTCACACACAGACACGTAACTAAAAGAATTCATCTGTTTTAAAAAATAAGTAGGACGGGCTGGAGAGGTGGCTCAGAGGTTAAGAGCACTGACTGCTCTTCCAGAGGACCTGAGTTCAATTCCCAGCAACCACATGGTGGCTTACAGCCATCTACAATTCAATCTGGTGCCCTCTTCTGACAGAACACTGTGTATGTAATAAATAAATAAATCTTAAAAAAAAAAGTAGGACAATAAAATACCTTAGAAGAAAGCACTGGGTTCAATGGTACATCCCCGTTATTCCAGCATTATGAAGCTTTGAAGGAGGGTCCTGTAGAGTTCAGGGCCAGCCTGGGCTACAAGAGAGCCAGTTCAGCAGAGGTTAGACATGACTTCAACCCTCCCTCCCCACACAGACACGGGGTGGGCTAGAGAGGCAGCTCAGTGCTTCAGGTTCTGAACTGTTCTTATGGAGGAACTGTGGCACATGATTCACAGTTGCAGTCCCGGATGTCTGACACCAGCTTCTAGACTCCAAGCGTGCCTGCACTCGGATGCAAATCCACACACGGACCGAATGCAAGCACATACTTAAAAATAAATCTTAATCTGGATGTAGTTGTTCACACCTTTAATCCTAGCACTCAGGAGGCAGAAGCAGGCAGATCTTGTGAGTTTTAGGCCAGCCTGGTCTACAGAGTGAGTTCCAGGCCAGCCAAGAATATACAGAGAACCCTGTATTGAAAACTCAAAAAATATCAAACAGAAACCCTCCTTCAACAAGGAGGCGTGTAATAGGAGATAAGTTACTCCCAAAAAACTGTCCCTTTGACTTCTGTACTCACCATGACATGTACACACCCACACACTTAAGTAAAAATAAAACAGCTGGAGAGATGGCTCAGTAGTTTTTTTTTTTTTTTTTTTTTTTTTTGGTTTTTACGAGACCGGGTTTCTCTGTATTGTTTTGGAGGTTATCGGTCCAGCCCGGCCTCGAACTCACAGAGATCCGCCTGCCTCTGCCTCCCGAGTGCTGGGGTTAAAGGCGTGCGCCACCACCGACCGGCGGCCGGCGGCTCAGTAGTTTTTTAACTACTTGTTCTTGTTTGTTTTTCGAGACAGGATTTCTCTGTGGCTTCGGAGTCTGTCCTGGAACTAGTTCTTGTAGACCAGGCTGGTCTCGAACTCACAGATTCACCTGCCTCTGCCTCCCCAATGCTGGGATTAAAGATGTGCGCCACCACCGCCTGGCTAAAGCACTTGTTCGTATAGAGGGCCCTGGTTTGGTTCCTGGCACCCACAGGGTGGCTTAGGACCCTCCCTAACTCCAGTTCCGGGGGAATCCAGAGCCCTCTTCTGACTTCCGCTGACACCAGGCCTGTATGCAGTGCCCATAGACACATGAAAGCAAGCACTCATACACATAAAAATGCCTACATGTGTTCTTTAATTAAAAATTTAAGGACCGGGTGGTTGGCGGATCTCTGTGAGTTTGAGGCCAGCCTGGTCTACAAAGTGAGTTCCAGGACAGCCAGAGCTAAACAGCGAAACCCTGTCTTGAAACCCTCCCACCCCCCAAAAAATTAAAAACAAAACAAAAATAATGAGAAAGAAAATAAATCCACAAGTCCCAGCACAGTGTGATAGTGTCCATCTATGATCCTAGCAGCTCAGGAGGCTAAGGCAAGAGGTCAGTCTAGGCTCCAAGATAACCAACCGCATTAAATGGAGAGGGGGAGGCCGCGGGATTCCTCCTGGTCAAGGTAGTTAGAGAAGCGTTTTTCTGGTTCTTCTAATATTAGAGTCTGCCAGTCAAAAGGGTACTAATAGTCACAACTGGGCAGCAATTTGTAGTTCCTGTCAACTCCCACCCAACAGGTACGTGTGTGTGCAGGCAGAGCCGGATAGGCATTTTCCGTGGGTGGTTAAGGTGTGTTGTGCAAGGCTGGGCCACATTCATTCCAGAGCCCTTTTGGATGTGCACCCACCAGCTCCCCGAGCCTCGGGAATGTGGGCCAGGCAGGTGTGTTCACGCTTGCCTCTCTGTGGCCACGCCCCGGGGGCGGGGCAAATGTATTGGACAGGTCGCCAAAACCTCAGACAGTAAATGGACCACTGAATTTACCAGCTCCACAGAGTGGGACTCTCACCCGATCTCGTGACCAGTTTTGCTGCCCACAAAGTCTAAGGTCTCCAACAGCCTGTACTGGATGCTGCTTAACCCGATTTCTCCTCTTTGTCCTCCTCCTCTTTATGTTCAGTCAGGAACTTATTAGTCCCAGTCCTTGAACACACCAAGTAGCTAAAGAAGACCTTGAACTTCGGATACTCCTGCCTCTTCCTCTCTAGTGCTGGGATAAGGAGCATCTACCACACATAATACGCTTACGTATTTGTGTGTGCGCGCGCTTGCGTATGCACTTTGACCTGTGCCGTGACCCCGTGTGGAGAGCAGAGAACAGTTTGCAGGTTTCCCTCTCCACCACACGACAGAGTTCAGGTGGTCAGCCCTGTCAATAGGCACTGACCCACTGAGCCATCTGGACAGCCCATGTACCCAGTCGTAGACGTGGAGGTCAGAGGACAGGTTTCAAGAGTTGGTTCTGTCCTTCCACCATGTGGGTCCTGGGGATTGAACTCTGGGATTCACGCTTGGCAGCAAGCCTCTATCCACTGTGCCACCTCCCTGGCCCCACACCCAGTGTTATTTGGTGATAGGAATGAAACACGAGGCTACCTGCACTCACTGCAAGCACTCAAACCGACCGTGCTACATCACCAACTCCTATATTTAGCTTTTTTAAAAACTATTTATTAATTTGCATTGGTATCAGATCACCTGAAACCAGAGTTACAGACAGTTGTGAGCTGCCATCCAGAGTTACAGACAGTTGTAAGCTGCCATGTGGGTGCTGGGAATTGAACGTGGGTCCTCCGGAAGAACAGACCAGTGCTCTTAACCTCTGAGCCATCTCTCCAGCCCCCCTATATTTAGCTTTTTGAGGGATTTCCTCAGTGACTTCCATATTGGGTGCTCCTATCAAGTGCTATATAAACTTTGAAGTAGGTTTGTGGCCAAATCTTTTTTTCTTTCTTTTTTTTAAAATAATTTAACTTTATTTTATGTGCATTGGTGTGAAGGTATCAGACCCCCTGGAACTTGAGCTAAAGGCAGTTGTGAGCCGCCATGTGGGTGCTGGGCATTGAACCCAGGTCCTCTGGAAGAACAGCCAGTGCTCTTAACCACTGAGCCATCTCTCCAGCCCCTCTTTTTTTTTCCTTTTACAACATTTTTTAAGTGGTTTTATTTTTACTTTTATGGGCATTGGTGTTTTGTTTGCATGTATGTCTGTATGAGGGTGTCTGACCCCTGGAACTAGAGTTGCAGACAGGTGTGAGCTGCCATGTGGGTGCTGGGAATTGAATCTGGGTTCTCCGGAAGAGCAGCCAGTGCTCTTAACCACTGAGCCATCTCCCCAGTCCCAAACTCTTCCTCTTTTCACAATCTTCTCTCTTGCCAGTCTCAAAATCTATTGTTTTCAATGGACCCATATAAGAGTCCCATCCCAGCATATGACACATACAAACTTGAATATATGTACATGCATATACCAAAAGAAGCATCAACTGAAGGAGCTGAGGACGCGGCTCTGTTGTTAGAGCATCTCCTGGGCATGCAGGAGACCCTGGTTTTGATCCCTAGACTGAAGACCATGCACACCTATAATCCTAGCACTTGAAAGACACAGACAGGAAGACGGTAGTAGATAGGATCTTCCTTGGCTATATGGCAAGTGAGAAAGTCAGCACTGGGGGGGGACAGGCAGGTAGATCTCTGTGAGTTCAAGGCCAGCATGGTCTACATAGTGAGTTCCAGGCCAGCCAGGCCTATATAAAGAGACAGACTCTGTCTTGAAAAAAAAAAAAAAAAAAAAAAAAGAGGGTGGTGGCTGGGTTGGGAGGGGGAGCAGAACAGATGACTCAGAGGGTACGTGTCATGCATGCATAAGAACCTAAGTTTGATACCCAGAGTCCAGGTAAAGAGTCAGACATGCCCAGACAGGATCATATAGTGAGACCCTGCTAAAAAACAAGTAAGCATGGCGGCTTGTGCACAGAATCCCAGTGCTGGGAAGGCAGAGACAGGCAGAACCACAGGGCTCCCAAGCTAATCACTAGCTTACTGGCAAGCCCCAGGTCAGTGAGGAATCTTGTCTAGAGAAAACATTTGAGATTAGCTTCTGCCCTCTGCAGACATTGGAACACACATGACTCACACACGTGCACCTGTATGTACAACATGTACACACACAGTGAGTACACATTTTCAAAGAAAAAAATTGTTTTGGTGTCTTTGAAACACGGTTTCTCTGTAGCTTTGGAGGCTGTCCTGGAACTCGCTCTGTAGACCAACCTGGCCTCGAACACACAGAGATCTGCCTGCCTCTGCCTCTTGAGTGCTGGGACTAAAGGAGTGCATCCCCAATAGGCAAGAGCCTCCTCTTACTGTAGCTGAACCTTCCTTTGGGTCACCAGCTCACAAGTAACAACACAGAGACTTGTTAATGATGAAAACCCAGCCTACAGTTTAGGCTTATTTCTAACTATTATAACTTAACCCATAGGAGCTGGAGAACTGGCTCAGAGGTTAAGAACACTGGCTACTCTTCCAATGGTCTTGAGTTCAATTCCCAGCAACCATGGTGGCTCACAACCATCTGTAATGAGATCTGGTGCCCTCTTCCAGTGTGCAGGCATACATGCAGGCAGAGCATTGTAGACGTAATAAATAAACCTTTAAAAAATAACTTAACCCATTTCTATTCATTTACATGCTGCCACCTGGCTTGCCGCTTTTACCTCTGCTCCTTCATGTCTTGCTTGCTCTGTGTCCAGCTGACAACTCTTTCTTCTTCCCCGAGCTCTCTCTGTCCAGAATCCATGCTTATACTTCCTGCCTAGCTATTGGCCACTTAGCTTTTTATTAAGCCAATCACAGTGACACATCTTCACACAGCGTAAAGGAATATTCCACAACAAGGCCCACTATTCCAACTGAAGTGTCTGGACCAGGCAAACTGTACTGTTGACCATGATGGCATATATGTGAGAGGCAACACAGAGAGGGGAAGTGCCTTTGGTTTTTTTTTTGTTTTTTTTTTTTTGGTTTTTCGAGACAGGGTTTCTCTGCATTGTTTCGGAGGCTGGCCTCGAACTCACAGAGATCCGCCTGCCTCTGCCTCCCGAGTGATGGGATTAAAGGCGTGTGCCACCAACGCCCGGCTTGTTTTGGTTTTTTTAAGATTTATTTATTTGTTACATATACAGTGTTCTGCCTACATGCCAGAAGAGGACACCAGATTGAATTGTAGATGGTTGTGAACCACCAGGTGGTTGCTGGGAATCGAACTCAGGACCCCTGGAAGAGAAGAGCAGTCAGTGCTCTTAACCTCTGAGCCATCTTTCTAGCCCCAAACAAGGTTATTTTGGTGGTGTTGTTGTTTTTGTTTTTTGTTTTTCAAGACAGGGTAGGTCTGTATTGTTTTGGAGGCTGTCCTGGAACTCGATTTGTAGACCAGGCTTACCTTGAACCTGCCTCTGCCTCCCGAGTGCTGGGATTAAAGGTGTGCGCCACCAATGCCCGGCAAACAAGGGGTTTTTGATTACTGGGGAGGCAAGGTTAAAAATTTGCATAAAATTCTTACAAGGTGGGGGACATAAAAAGATTTGAATTCCTTGTCCTAAGCACAAGTTTTACAGTATTTGATAGGATAGACTGGCAGAGAGGATTACAAATCCTTAACCCCAGAATTTTGGAGGCCGAATCTACAGATCATAAACCCAAGGTCCTCCTTACATGTGGTGCAAACCTTTAATCCCAGCTTGGGAGGTAACTCAGACAGATCCAAATTTGAGACCAGCCTAGTGTACATATCCAGTTCCAAGCTTGCCAGGACTACAAAGTGAGGTGAAACATTGTATAAAAAGAAAAAGTTTGGCTGGGCGTTGGTGGTGCACACCTTTAATCCAAGAACTCAGTGAGTTCGAGACCAGTCTGGACTACAGAGCAAGTTCCAGGACAGCCTCCAAAACAATACAGAGAAACCTGTCTTGAAAAACCAAAAAAAAAAAAAAAAAAAGAAAAGAAAAGAAAAGAAAAAGAAGAAAGAATAAGTTCATGGCAGTTGTTGGCTACATAGCAGGTTTGATGCTACCCTTGGAATACATAAGACTGTCTCTAATAAAAAGGGAGGAAGGAATTAAGGATTTGGGCACAGCCAGGAAGTGGTGGCACATACATACCTTTAATCTCAGCACTCAGGCAGACGCAGGCACATCTATGGGTTCCAGGACAGCCAGAGCTACACAGATAACCCCCTTAAAACTGCCTTTTCTTAGCCAGGCGTTGGTGGCGCACGCCTTTAATCCCAGTACTCGGGAGGCAGAGGCAGGCGGATCTCTGTGAGTTCGAGGCCAGCCTGATCTACAGAGTGAGTTCAGGGACAGCCTCCAAAGCCACAGAGAAACCCTGTCTCGAAAAACCAAAAAAAAAAAAAAACCAAAAAAAAAAACCCTGCCTTTTCTTAATATGATTCTGTTTATGGTGAACCACCATTTATAGATGGAATACTGCTGTTATGGCCATGGAGGAAGTCTAATGTCTAATGTATTGGGTGAAAGCCTGGAGATTTAAATGAAAGACAAGATGTCCGGCCATTTTGTGCTAAGAGAATGCACATGTGTGCATGTCTTTCTTGCAAGGAGGGAGCAGCCTTATATACAGATTTACAGCACAGTGGAGAAACCCCGGGTGTAAGGGTTCGTGTTTTCATAATTAGAGGTTGATGCCAGTGGGGCAAGGCTGGGGCTGTAAGCCAGGACTAGAAAACAGGATGCTCCTGTGGTTATTGGCTGACAAGCAACTCACAGAGACCCCGTGGGGGCTAGAGCCCAACAATTCTGGAACCAGTGTGAATGGTAACGGTGCTACCATTACTTCTTTTATCCATAGATATCTTAATGTATTTGCTGTCTGTGAAGCATAGTCTGGAAAAAGCTAAGAAAGATTTAACAAGAAATACTGAATAATAGTGTGGTGGTGTATGCTGCAACCCCAGCTCTCAGGAGGTTGAGACCAAGCACTGACACAGGTTGGAGCCAGTCCAGTTACATGGAAATGCTCTATTTAAATAAACCAACTCACCAAACAAGGAGTATTCAAAAGAAGTGTTGCTTTGCATTCAATACAGTGGCTGTACCTTAAGCAATTGCTGTCCCAACCACAGTGGCAATTCTGCAGCTACCAGCTGAGAGAGTTGGCAAAGTCTTCCTCCTAGTCAGAGTGGGAATGTTGATAATTTGTGCAGGTAATGACCACTATAGTTCTCCTCAAACGTTTACCACCCGAAGACTGTTCTCTTACAACTTCTGCTCCTACTGAGAAGAGCTAAACCTGCCTCCTTCTTCAGCTGTATGCAATAACTCCACCCACATATAATAACATACTGAGTGCCTTGAGGTTTCTACTGAGGTAGAGAGAAACCAGAGCCAGGACAACTTTTTTTTTTTTTTTTTTTTTTTGGTTTTTCAAAACAGGGTTGTGTAGCCCTGGCTGTCCTGGAACTTGATTTGTAGACCAGGTTGACCTTGAACTCACATATATCCACCTGCATGGCAACTCTTACAAAGAAAAACATTTAATTGGGGCTGGCTTACAGCTTCTCAGTTTTAGTCCATCCTCACCATGGTGCTGGAGAAGAAGCTGAGAGTTCTACATCTTGAGTGGTAGGCAACAGGAAGTGAACTGTGTGCCACACTGAGCATAGTTTGAGCAAAGGAGACCTCAAAGCCCACCCCAAACAGTGACACACACTTCCTCTAAGAAGGGCACACCTACTCCAACAAGGTCACACTCCTAACAGTACTATACTCTTTGGGGGCATTTTCTTTCAAACAGCTACACTGAGCTCCACAGTTCTGAGGCTTCTCTACCTCAGAGCCTAGGCAACTTGATCTCAGCTTTTCTGTGTTTGTCTTTTCTTCATTCCCTTGTCATTCGTTGTTAGGGTCCTGGAACTCAAGCTACATAAAGACTTGGCACAGCTGTCCTAGCAACACTGGGGAGATGGAAACAGGATTCAGGCTTGGTGTCCAGCTAGTCGAGGTAATTGGCTATTTCTGGGTTCAGTGAGAGATCTGTCTCAGAAAATAAGTGAAAATTGAGGAATGTATCAACTTCTGGCCTCCATGTGTACTGGTGTCTGTGTATATATACATCCCCCTCCACACACACACACACAACACAAAAATCTCGTAAGTGACAATACTAAATCTACAAAGTGTGTCATGTGTCCTTCGCTGAAAGAACCTAACTGAGTGTCGGAAGCGGTAAACATATATAAAGCTCATTTCTGTTTTTCTTTTTGGTTTTTTCGAGACAGGGTTTCTCTGTATTGTTTTTGGAGACTGTCCTGGAACTCACTTTGTAGACCAGGCTGGCCTCGAACTCACAGAGATCCGCCTGCCTCTGCCTCCCCAGTGCTGGGATTAAAGGCGTGCGCCACCACCACCTGGCCATCCGGCTCATTTCTTTAAATGTAACTGGAGGGGCTGGAAAGATGGCTCATCGGGTAAGGGCATTTGCTACTCTTGCAGAGGACCAGAGTTTGGTTCCCAGCACCCATATCAGGCAGCTCACAGCCACCTGGAACTCCAGCTCCAGGTAATTGTCTGGCTTCTTTGCAACCTGCACAAATATGCATGCGCGCGCGCGCGCGCGCGCACACACACACACACACACACTTGCAGACTCACACACTACACATTGATTTTGATTTTTTTTTTTAACTTTAACTAGAAATGTGTAACTGAAAAATATCACCTGGAAACGAAGATTAAAAAAAAACCGACACGCCGGGCGGTGGTGGCGCACGCCTTTAATCCCAGCACTCCAGAGGCAGAGGCAGGGGATCTCTGTGAGTTCGAGACCAAGCCTGGTCTACCGAGCGAGTTCCAGGACAGGCTCCAAAACAATACAGAGAAACCCTGTCTTGAAAAAAGCAAAAAAAAAAAAAAAAAAAAAAAAAAAAAGTGACACTTTATCAGGTTTGATGGCACAAGGCTTTAATTCCAGCAGTTGGGAGGCCAGCCTGGTCTACATAGTGAGTTCCAAGGCAGTCAAAACTACATAATGAGACCCTTTCTCAAAAAACAAATTGAAGCTGGTTTTGAAAAAAAAAGTAGGCAAACATTGAGTCTAATTTCTTTTAAAGCCTGTGTGGGTTCAATATAGCAGTTGGAACATGTTTTATTAAGTCATATCGAAAACATTTATTCCCTTACTACAAGCCATCTGTATTAGTTTTCTATTTTGCTTAGCAAACTACTAGGAACACAATTGCAAAAAAAAAAAAAGAACTGGCCTGAAGGTGGTGGCACATGCCTTTAATCTCACTATTCAGGAGGCAGAGATGTATCTGTGAGTTCAAGTCCAGACTGGTTACAGCAAGTTCTAGGACAGCCAGGGCTACAGGGAGAAACTTTGTCTCACACCCTCCACCCCAAATAGACATCAAACTGCCAAGGCTGTCTCTGGAGAAAGCAAGGAAAGATTTCCAGGGTTAAATGGGAATTGGAAAAAACGGACTTGTGAGCTGGGGTTGAGGGAATCTAGAGGCTGGCGTTGACCTTGACAATAGGCAACATTCATATGTTAATGAGAGCCACAAGAACCACAAGGGAGAATGACTCCCTTTTATAAGTAGGGACATTTCTTCAAGCCCTGAGGAAATGCTGGCTTTTGTCTAAATGCCAGACTTTGGAAAAGGAATTTGTTGGGGGAAACAGCAATATTCACTGTGGTGAAATCCCCCCCCCACTCCCCATAGGGTTTCTCTGTGTAGCTATGCAGCCTGTCCTAGAATTCCACTCTGTAGACCAAGCTGGCTTCAAACTCACAGAGATCCACCTGCTTCTGCCTTCGGAGTGCTGAGATTAAAGGCATGCTCAGCCCGCCGCCACCCAGTCAGTGAAATTGTTTTAATCTCATTTATGGCCTGAGGTTTTATTTTTAGTTTACATGTTCTTGCCAGGATTCTTGCTGTGGTTGGAAACCTAAGGTTCCAGATACCCATTCTCGGCTGCCATAGAGTCCCCTGTGGTTCTTTACAAATCGGGCCTCTTAGAAGTACGGTAACATTACATCAAAATCATCCTAGTTGACTAGGTGTTAGGATACTGTGCAAGAGGGACCCTGGCAGGTTGGAGTCAAGAGGCCCCATGTTGGGTGAGAGACAGAAACACCTTGCAGACAGTGCTCACGTGGACAGTTTTACTGGGGGAAGAGAGAGAGAGAGAGGAGAAAGAAATAAAGGGCACAGAGTAGCCTCTTGGAAAGGGGTAAAAGAGTAAGTGAATGAGAGAGAGAGAGAGAGAGAGAGAGAGAGAGAGAGAGAGAGAGAGAGAGAGAGAGAGAGAGAGAGAGAGGGAAGAGGAAGAGGAAGAGGAAGAGGAAGGGAAAGTAGATGGGGTTTTGCATTTGCGCCGAGACCACACAGCAGGCCAGACCAGGGTACTGCCTGTGTACTGGGCATGCGTGCAGGGGTAAGACACACTGCCAAGTCTCCAAGGGATGGGCCAAGTGTGCTTGAATCTAACACTAGACATGTACCTAGCATGACCTGGGTTCATCCCCAGCACTGCATACAACTTGGGTTGTTGGCCCATGCTTATAATCCCAGACTGGAAGGTAAAGACAAGAGCATTGCCGGGCGTTGGTGGCACACGCCTTTAATCCCAGCACTCGGGAGGCAGAGGCAGGCGGATCTCTGTGAGTTCAAGGCCAGCCTGGTCTACAAAGCGAGTTCCAGGACAGCCTCCAAAACAATACAGAGAAACCCTGTCTCGAATAGCCAAAAAAAAAAAAAAAGACAAGAGCATCAGGAGTTCAAAGTTATCCTTGATTACACAGTGAGTTTGAGGCTAACCTGAGAAAAACAAGGCCATGTCACTAAACAAGAAAAATCGAAAGTAAACACCGCTCCAGTCTATGGGAAAAAACCCTACATAATTCAGTCATCCCCTGATGCCCACGGGATTGGTTCTGAGACCCAGAGACACCAAAATCTTCTCATGCCCCTCAAGCCCCTTGTCTAAGGCTTCAGCCAGCAAACCCTAGCCATCCCCCTGTCCTCACCCCTCTCCCCAGAGTTGGACTTGCAGGCACGCCTGGGATGACTAGCTTAGTCTGTGGGTACTAGGATCTGAACTCTGGTCCTCATGATTCTGCACTAAGTGCTCTCACCCTTCCTCCTTACCCCCATGCTTTTGGTTTTCAGGACTTTCAGATGCAAGTGGCTCACCGGGATAACCTGACAAAGAAGCAGCCATCCATCCCATCATAGTCACAGGTCACAACTGCACTCACGAGAAGGGTTCTTTTAGTCACTTTTCTTGTCACTGACAAAACGTCTGACAGAAGCAACTTCAAGGAGGAAGGGTTTATTGTGATTTGAGTTTCTGGAAAGTTCAGGGCATCCCAGGTGGAGAAGGTGGCGTGGGGTGACTCCATGGCCCAGGCAGCATCAGCCTCTTGCTGCTTACAGAGTGGTCAGGTCAGGGAGCCAGCAGCAAATGAAACTGGGAATAAGACCAGCCAACAACCTTCAACAGTTCTGTTCCTGGGGGAGCGGAGGTTCCCACTTAGGTGTGTGTGTGTGTTTTGTTGATTTTTCTAGACAGGGTTTCTCTGTGTAGCCTTGTCTGTCCTGGGACTCTCTCCGTAAACCAGCTTGCCCTTGAACTCAGAGATCCTCCTGCTTGCCTCCTGAGTCTAGGATTAAAGGCATGCATCACCACTGCTAGGCTCTTAGTCTAATTATTAAAAGAATTTAAGAACAGATTTTGGAGGGAAACTTGAGAACAGTTTTATTAGGTTAAAAAAAAAAAAAGATAACCCGGGTGGTGGTGGTGCATACCTTTTGTCCTAGCACTTGGGAGGCAGAGGCAGGAGGATCTCTGTGAGTTTGAGGCCAGCCTGGTCTGCAGAGCAAGTTCCAGGACAGGCTTCATAGCTGCAGAGAAACCCTGTCTCAAAAAAACAACAAAGACAGAGAGAGAGAGAGAGAGAGAGAGAGAGAGAGAGAGAGAGAGAGAGAGAGAGAGAGAGAGAGAGAGAGAGAGAGAGAGAGAAGCTGGTCAGTGGTGGTGCACACAGGGAAAAGCTGTCTCGAAAGAAAAATAAAATCAAACAAATAAAAGAAAAATCACAGGGAAGACAAACTATACATCTCAGCTGCCTGGAGGAGCAAGAAAGCCATTCCGTTCTGGGTTACACATGGCAAAGGGGACGTAGCCTCACAGAAAGAATGGAAAACAAAAAAATCTCAAATTACCCAGCACACTTACCCCTTGGCCAGCATCTGAAAGAGACAGACTTGAAAGACCGGAAAGAAAAGGAGCTCCTGGGAGAGAGGGCTCAGTGATTGCAGGCACTCATACTCTGTAGAGGAGAGGCCAGTTCCCAGGGCCCACCTAAAGTAGCTTACCTTGGCCTAGAGTGTCAGGTGTGGGTGATCCCCTCTTCTGACCTCCATGGGCACCCAGACACACATACATACACACAAAGAAAAGGAAAAGATAAAGTTATGCCTTCCCGAGGCTGGATCTAACGGAGCCTCATAGCCACTTACAGAGACAATATAATGACTAGCGATTCTGGAAAAGAAAAGTACATTACTCCATTAAAAAGATAATTACTCCTCCCATTTCTTTAGCATGACACAAGGTGACTCAGCCTTCTTGAGCTGTGGTCCCAAAGCCAGGTGACTGACAGGCCCTACTGAATGAACACCTTTGTTTGAGTAGCTTGGAATGTTAAGTCTCTCCCCAAGACCAGAGGTAGCTCCATCTGTTTGACCATGAGGAAACAGCTATCCGTAGTGGGACTCAACAATGCCCTGATCAAAGCAACCTGAAAATCATTTAGGAGATGGGTTGAAACTGGGGAATAGATGCAAGCCCATTTCCACCATTAAAACCCAAAGATTCAACTCTAAAGCTGTTCACCAGAAGAAATCTGTGTGAACTGGAGTTTCAGTCGATAGGTTTCAGCCTCCAGGCAGATGCTCTGCCTTGGCCTGAGCATCAAGGAAAATCCTTCAACTGTGCTGCCTCTGTTAGTTACTTTTTTATTGCTGTGATGAAACACCATGACCAACCAGGTATGGTGACGTGCGTCTTTAATCTTAGCCCTTGGAAGGCAGAGGCAGATGGATCTCTATGAGCTGAAGACCAGCCTGGTCTACATATTCCAGGCTGACCAGTGACAGTAAGACCATGTCTTAAGAAAACAAAACAAAAACCAAAACAGCCAAACAAACAAAAAAACCACACCATGACCAATGCAATTTTTGTTTGTTTGAGACAGGGTTTCTCTGTGTAGCCCTGGCTGTCCCGGAACTCACTCTGTAGACGAAGCTAGCCTCAAATTCAGAGATCCTCCTGCCTCTGCCTCTCATGTTCTGGCATTAAAGGTGTGTGCCATCACTGCTTGGCTGACCAATGCAATTTACAGAAGGAAGGGTTTATTTCTGGGCTTACAGTTCCACAGGGATAAAGTCCATTACCGTCACAGCAAGGATTTGTGGCAGCAAACACCAGGTGTGCTAGGCGGGAAAACTCGCACCTCAAACCTCAGGCAGGAAAGAGATGCTTGAACTAGCAGTCTTTTAAAACCCAAAGCCCGCCTCCAGGACGTACTTCCTCCAGCAAGGCCAGGCCTCCTAAGCCTCCCCTAATTCAGGATCAAGTTTACAGATGCGAGCGCCTACGTGGGACGTCTCATTTAAAACATCACACTGCCTGCGCAGTTTCTATGTCCTGTTCCCATCAGTTCTATTTCAAAGACCCACTTTTGCCTGCCAGGTCCCACGACTTCCCAAAATAGTGGTGTTTAACACATAAGATGCAGGGACATTTCATGTACCAGGAACCAGAGGCAAGAGTTTTCCCAGGCATAGCTGGATTCTGATTAACTCTACTTCATGTTGTGTCCTTTTTGAGAGAGGTGCTGGGCATTGAACCCTGGGGCCTCCTCCATGTTTGGCAAGCCTGCCATGGAGCTGTACCTCAAGTCAATTCCAGTATATATATTTAATTATTTAGAGATCTATTTCTTTTCTATTTACCTGTATGTGTGTATCTGTGTGAATTTATATGCACCATTGTGTGCAAGTGACATTGGAGGCCAGGGGGCATTGGATTCCCTGGAACTGGACTTACAGGCAGGTGTGGGCCACCTGACTTAGGTGCTGGGAACAGAAATCAAAACTCTGGAAGAGGGGCTGGAGAGATGGCTCAGGGGTAAGAGCACTGGCTGGTCTTCCAGAGGTCCTGAGTTCAATTCCCAGCAACCACATGGTGGCTCACAACCATCTGCAATTCAATCTGGTGCCCTCTTCTGGCGTGTAGACAGAACACTGTATATGTAATAAATACATAAATCTTAAAAAATAAAAATAAAAAAGAGAACCAAAAAAAAAAAACTCTGGAAGAACAGCAATAGCTCTTAACCACAAAGCCCCTTTGTGCAGCTCTTTTTTTCCTTTTTTTTTCTTTTTTTTGGTTTTTTGAGACAGGGTTTCTCTGTGGCTTTGGAGGCTGTCCTGGAACTTGCTCTGTAGACCAGGCTGGCCTCGAACTCACAGAGATCCTCCTGCCTCTGCCTCCCGAGTGCTGGGATTAAAGGCGTGCGCCACCAAAGCCTGGCTGTGCAGCTCTAAAAAAATAAAAGGACGGGAGACAGAGGCAGGCGGATCTCTGTGAGTTCGAGACCAGCCTGGACTACCAAGCGAGTTCTAGGACAGCCTCCAAAGCCACAGAGAAACCCTGTCTCGAAAAACCAAAAATAAATAAATAAATAAATAAATAAATAAAATAAAAGGAAATAAATAAAGGAAAATGGGCCAGACATGATGGCCCACGCCTTTAAGCCCTGCACTCAAGAAACAGAGGCAGGTGGATCTCTGTGAATTCCAGATCTCTGTGAGTTCTGGACCCACTAGCAGTACATAGTGAAACCTTGTCTCAAAATAGAAAAGGAGGAGGAGGAGGAAGAAAAAAAATGAAAATTATATATCTATATCTCTATCTATCTATCTATCTATCTATCTATCTATCTATATATATATATATCCACATCCACACACACACACACACACACACACACACACACACACGACACACGGAGGGGGCACTCACGGACAATCCCAACACTTAGAAGGCTGAGAGGAGAGAATGATGAGCTAGTGTGGCTTGTTTCTAGAAACCTCAACTCAAAGCAGACAATGCATTGAATTTCGTGATTGTATACACTGAGTGTACTAAATCTGGAACTTCCCAATTCTTGAGAAAATCATACTCAAGGTACTCCACATGATATACTCTGAGATACTCAGTATTCCCCAAACTTTTCTAACCAGGTGCCTCTAGCAGAAGAAAATAGAATACCATTTGTAATTAGTAGGTTGTAAGTCTAAGTGAATGTCTCATAAAATTAGACTCAGAGTGACTTTGAGGACAAACCTTTCTGAAAGTCAGGTAGTTTCCAGTCTTTTGCCTTCTGTAAAACACAGGAGAAGCCGGGCGTTGGTGGCGCACGCCTTTAATCCCAGCACTCGGGAGGCAGAGGCAGGCGGATCTCTGTGAGTTCGAGGCCAGCCTGGTCTACAGAGCAGAGTTCCAGGACAGCCTCCAAAGCCACAGAGAAACCCTGTCTCGAAAAACCAAAAAAAAAAAAAAAAAAAAAAAAAAAAAACACAGGAGAAACGAATCAATTTCTCAGCTATTAGGTCATTGCATGATGTTTGTGCTGGGTACGGATATGAACCTGAAAGCCCAGCTCTCAGATTTGAGCCTGGACTACACAACAAATTCCATGCCACCTTGGACTATGAAGTGAGATGGGAGGCACTTTTGAAAACAGAAAATTAGGTGATATTTTTTCAGCATAAAATAAGACAGAACTTGAATTTGGTATGATAACAAAACACCTTAAATGTATGTCTATTTATATATTATATGTGTATATATGTCTAATTGATATGCAAAGCATCCAAACAAAATTCATTTACAGATATTTAAACTATTTGTATAAAGATGCTTCTTGCTTTTTTTCTTTTTCTTTTTTGTAGTCCTACTGGCTGGCACATGCTAGGCAAGTTCTTTGCTACGGAGCTGCATCTTCAACAGTGAAGTGTGGGGTGGTGTGTCCACTCAGGAAGCTGAGGCAGAAGGATTTCTTGAACCCACAAGTAGAAGACCCTGCCTAAAAACTTGGGTGGGCCGGGCGGTGGTGGCACGCACCTTTAATTCCAGCACTCGGGAGGCCGAGGCAGGCGATCTCTGTGAGTTCGAGGCCAGGCTGGACCGACCAACAGCCTCCAAACCAATACAAAGAAACCCTGTCTCGTAAAACAAACAAAACAAAACAAAACAAAACAAACAAACAAACAAAAAAACCAAAAAACAAAAAACTTGGGTGGAAGCTGGAGAGGAGAGATGGCTCAGCAGTTAAGAGCACTTGCTGTTTTTCTTGACCACCAGGTTCTGGCCCCGTGGTCACCTGCACTCCAACAAAACAAAAACAAATGCCCCATTCATCTCAGCTCGGCTGTTATATGACAAATTACCATCAAGTGGGCACTTTATCAGAGTCCATTTCTCAGATTCTGGAGGTTGGACATCTGAGACCACTCCCAATGTAGACCAGGCTGGTCTTGCTCTCACAGAGATCTGCCTGTCTCTGCTTCCTAAATGGTTAAAGGAGGGCATCACCATTCTGGAATCGCTCTCTCTCTGCTAATGTAATTTTATTTTATTTTTTTTAAGGGAGTATGGAACTTTTTTTTTTTTTTTTTTTTTTTTGGTTTTTCGAGACAGGATTTCTCTGTGGCTTTGGAGGCTGTCCCAGAACTAGCTTTTGTAGACCAGGCTGGTCTCGAACTTACAGAGATCCGCCTGCCTCTGCCTCCGGAGTGCAGGGATTAAAGGCGTGCAGGGCATATGGAACATACTTATTATGCATGTGTGATGCCTGCGCTGCCAGAAAAGAGCACCATATTTCATTACAGATGGTTGTGAGCCACCATGTGGTTGCTGGGAATTGAACTAAGGTCCTCTGGAAGAACAGCCAGTGCTTTTAAACTCTGAGCCATCTCCCAGCCTCTGGAATCTCTTTTTTTTTTTTTTTTTTTTTTTTTTTTTTTTCCGAGACAGGGTTTCTCTGTGGCTTTGGAGGCTGTCCTGGAACTCGCTCTGTAGACCAGGCTGGCCTCGAACTCACAGAGATCTGCCTGCCTCTGCCTCCCAAGTGCTGGGTGGAATCTCTTTATAGAGGCACTGATTCGCTCCTGAAGATGCCACCTTCATGACCTAACCACTTTCATAACCATTTCTTGTATTTTTGGTTGTGAGCTATTTCTCCAGCCCCATAAACATTTCTTTTAAATTTTATTTTATTTTGTGGGGGAGGTTGCAAGGGCAGGGTGGATTCAAAGGGATGGGGAAAAGAATTGGATCAGGGTGCATAATGTGAAATACAAAAAGAATCAATAAAAAGTTAAAAGAAAAATAAAGTTGTGTTCTGGCAGTACTTAGTCCTTGAAGAAATCACTGTAGGGACTGGAGAGATGGCTCTGTGGTTAAGAGCACTGTCTGCTCTTCCAGAGGACCTGGGTTCAATTCCCAGCACTCACATGTCAGCTCACAACTGTCTGTAGTTCCAGCTCCAGGGGACCTGCCACTCTCACAAATACATGCAGGCAAAACACCAGTGCATACAGAATAAAAATAAATCATTAAAAAATTTTAAAAAGATATCATTCAGCCGGGCGTTGATGGCGCACGCCTTTAATCCCAGCACTCGGGAGGCAGAGGCAGGCGGATCTCTGTGAGTTCGAGGCCAGCCTGGTCTACAGAGTGAGTTCCAGGGCAGCCTCCTAAACAATACAGAGAAACCCTGTCTCGAAAAACCAAAAAAACAAAATATCATTCTAGAAAACAATGATTGTTTTCTGTGGTTTATAGATTTGTTTCTGAAGGAACTTTATAGCCTTTGCATGACTGTAGTCACAAGGCAGTCCTGGGAAACCTAGAATGTCTTGCATTATTGAGTACTGCAAACAGTGCACAATAAGGACTAAAATTGCAGGGGTGTGACGTTTTCCTTCATGAAACATAGATCAGGGGCTTTGGCGTGAGGAACTTGTTTTACCCCCCCATTTTTGTGTCACAAACAATAAGGTTCTACAAGGTTGTTTGGAGTTCAGTCCATCACAAACTGTTCCTCCCTGCTGCCTCAGAGCCTGATTCAATCCTGGAGCAACCCAATGTAATCGCTCAGTTTGACCTTGAATTTGCTTCTTAGACAAGTGTCTTTGCTGTGCCCGATGCGCAGCCTGTGCCTGAGAATGTGTGGAGGGTGTCAGAGATTGACGACACAGAGACTCATTCAACGATGTAAAGAAAACTTTAAGCAGGCCCCAAAAAGGCTCAAGAAAACTTCCCAAGAAAGGCCCCCCTCCAGAAAAGCTTCTGCTCTCTCCTTAGCCCTGGCTGGTTCTGCCCTGACCCCAGAAAACTGACTTGGGTGTGTCAGAAGAGGCGCTTAGTCTTTGGAAAAGGTCGAGGTCAGGGCAGTTCCTGTGGGTCAGCCCCAGGCATTGTATTGTTTTTAGTAAACATGTTTTTAGTAAACATTGTCTTATAGCTGCCTACTCCCAGGCTGATGGGGAAGTGGGTCTCTGCTCAAGGTCTGGTGTCCCCACATTACTTAGAGTTTCTATAGCTGTGATTATAAACAGCTTGAGGAGGAAAGGGGTTGTTTCAGCTTCCAACTCGATGGCCCCATTTTTGTTATTTTAATACAGGGTCTCATTAAGTAGTCCTGGATGGCACAGAGCTATGTAAACCAGGCTGATTTCAAACTCACAGAGGTTCACCTGCTTCTGCTTCCCTAGTGCCGGGATTAAAGGCATGTGCCACCATGCTGGGCCTCAAGATTATTATTACTATTTATTTGTGTTTTTCAGACATGGTCTTACTATATAGCTCTGGCTGGCCTGGAACTCGATATGTAGACTGGGCTGTCCTCAAACTCCCTTTTGCCTCTGCCTGCTGAGTGCTAGGGTTGAAAGCCGGTGCCACCACAACCATCTTGGGCCTAAAGATTTTGAGTTTTTAATTATGTTTGCGTGTGTCTGTATGTGTGGGGCAGTGTCCGTGGAGGTCAGCATCACCTGGAGCTGGAGTTACAAGTGTTTGCCAGCGGCTGGAAAGGGTAACTGGGGACTGAACTGGGATCCTCACAAAGAGCGATGCTTGTGCCTAACCGCTAAGCTACGACTCCAGCCCTCAGGCTTAATTTTTACTTTTAAAGAGTTTTTCCTTGCATTGGTGTTTTTATTATGTCCATGTGAGGCTGCTAGCTCCCTGGAACTGGCATTACAGACAGTTGTGAGCTGCACTGTGGATGCTGGGAATTGAACCCAGGTCCTCTGGAGGAGCAGCCAGAGCTCTTAACTGCTGAGCCATCTCTCCAGCCCCATGGGCCCTTAATTTTTAATTATTTCTCGTAGTCTTTTTTTTTTTTTCTGAGACAGGGTTTCTCTGTATTGTTTTGGAGCATATCCTGGAACTCGCTGGGTAGACCAGGCTTGGTCTTGAACTCACAAAGATCCACCTGCCTCTGCCTCCCGAGTGCTGGGATTAAAGGCGTGCACCACCACGCCCCGCTATTTTAGTCTTTAAGACAGGGTCTATATAGCCCTGCCTAGCCTGAACTCCATGTAGACCAGGCTGGCAAGATTTCTCCTCCCTCTGGCTCCAGAGTGCTGGGATTAAAGGTATGAGCCGCCACAACTATTGTTACAGTTATTGAGACAGGGTGGGCTCAAATTTACTACAGAGTGAAAATACCTTGAATTTCTGATCCTCTTACCTCTAACTTCCAAATTTTCAGATTAGGGGATTACATGCCAATCTCACTGTAATTGAGCCATGTGTAATTGAGTTCTAATGACCCAAATGGATAGAAGGGTTCAGAATTTCAGGGTTAACTGTAAAGTGAAGGAGCTTTAGAGTGGAGAAGTAACTAAGGATTAAAAACAATATTTAAAGATGGTTATATGGTGGCACATGCTTTTAAATCCAACATTCGAGGGGAGGCAGAGGCAGGTGGATCTCTGAGTTCAAGGCCAGCTTGGCCAACCGGAGCTAGTTTCAGGACAGCCAGGGTTACAAAGAGAAAACCTGTCTCGAAAACAAAAACAAAAACCTGTTTTTTATGTGTCTGGGAGTCTTGCCTGCTTGCATGTCTGTGCCTACCAAAAAAGGGTGTCAGATCCACAGGTGTAAGTCACAGGTGTGTGTCAGTCCACAGTGAGAGTCACTCTGCGGATGGTGGGAGTCAAACACAGGGCCTTTGCAAAAGCGAGATGTGCTCTTAACCACTGAGTCACTTCTCCAATTGTAGAACTAAGATTCTGAAATTTAGTATGGGTCATTTACACTTGGCTAGCTGGTTTCTCATCACAACGCTGCAAAAGACATGGCCCATCGTTTTCAAATTTCATCTTTGGAGACAAGGCTTTAGGTATTCCAGGCCTTTTGTGAACTTCCTATGTGGCTGAAGACAGCCTCCTGCCCTCCTCTTCCTAGAGCTTCATGCGTGTGAGACAAGCGTGACTTTACAACTGAGCTACACTCAGTCCTGGTCTTGTCATTTTAGAGATGACTGGGTTTAGAAGCCGGGCGTTGGTGGCGCACACCTTTAAATCCAGCACTCAGGAGGCAGAGGCAGGTGGATCTCTAAGTTGCAGGTCAGCCTGGTCTACAGAGAGAATTCTTGGACAGCCAGGGCTACACAGAGAAACCCTGTCTTGAAAAAAAAAAAAGAACCCAAGACAAAAACAAAAAATTGGGTCTGGAATAGACGAAGCCAACTGGTGAAGTCAAAAGAGCCGGGCCCAGAATTTGACTCCCACACAGAAGAACCAAGTGCTCTCTCTGTCCCATCCTTTCTAGCTGCCCTACCTACCTGAGCCAAGGGGTCCCTTTTACAAATGACAAAAGCGAGGTCCAGAGGACCGAGACTGAACAGGTGGGGGCCAGAGAGCAGATGGGCCCTGGTCCTCCGGGTTCTGGGGTTTGACATTCCATTGCACATGATAAGAAGGGAGGGCGAGAGGAAGCGCAGTCTCCTGAGGAGGCTGGCTACCGGGGGTAAACTGAGGAAGAGCTGTCACAGAGCGCGAGGCAGGTGGGGGAAACTCCTCTCAGGGAGGCCGGCCTCGGCCAGCTCCTCTCGGCTTCTCGGGCTTTTCAAGCGCCCCTGAGGTAAAAGCCGACCGAGGCGGAGGCGGGCAAGGTGCACGCGTGAGGCCCAGGTGGGAAGTCGCGGCGCAATCGCAAACTTGAGCCGCCGAGGCGATCCCAGGCGAGCGTGAGGGAGGCGAGGAGAGGCCGCCGAGGGGAGCCGGGCCGCCTTGGGTGGGGCCGGGGAGGGCCGAGGCCGCGGGCGGCGCCCGGACACGTGACCCGGCGTGTTGTGGTCCGGCCCGCGTGGGTGGCGGGAGCGGCGCGGGGGCGGGGGCGGCGAGGGCCGGGTCACGTGACGGGGTTTAAATCTCCCGCAGCCGAGCCGCGGGGGCGCCAGTGCCGCGCGTCGAGCGGAGCAGAGGAGGCGAGGGCGGAGGGCCAGAGAGGCAGTTGGAAGATGGCGGACGAGGCGGCGCTCGCCCTTCAGGCCGGCGGCTCCCCTTCCGCGGCGGCCGCCATGGAGGCCGCGTCGCAGCCCGCCGACGAGCCGCTCCGCAAGAGGCCGCGCAGAGACGGGCCTGGCCTCGGGCGCAGCCCGGGCGAGCCGAGCGTAGCGGCGGCGGTGGCGGCGGCGGCGGGGTGTGAGGCGGCGAGCGCCGCGGCCCCAGCGGCGCTGTGGCGGGAGGCGGTAGGGGCGGCGGCGGGCGCAGAGCAGGAGGCCCCGGCGACCGCCGCGGCCGGGGACGGAAACAATGGGTCGGGCCTGCGGCGGGAGCCGAGGGCTGAGGACGACTTCGACGACGAGGAGGGCGAGGACGACGACGAGGCGGTAGCGGCGGCGGCGGCGGCAGCGGCAGCGATCGGCTACCGAGGTGAGGCGCGCGCGCCCGCGCGCGGGGCCGGCGCCGCGCAGCCGTGTCCCTCCGCGTCCCCGCCTGTGACCCGGTCCCAGGCTGCCCGGGGCCCCCGAGGGCTCCTCGGGCTCGGCGGCGGCGCAGCTCGGCCCTGGCTCGGCCGCGCGCCGCCGAGCTCGCCGGCCCTGCAGCGGAGCCGCGCGCAGACTCGCCGTTCGCCTGGGCCGCTTTGCGCTGCGCGCAGTCGTCACCCGGGCGGCAGGCTCTCGCAGTTGTCGTCGGAATAAGTTTTCCCTCCTCCGGCTGCTTTTTGCAAGGCGCTTTTATTAAAGTTGTGTTTTCCTCGCAGCACAATTTGGGCTGTCCCGTGGATCGGCCTTCTGCGATTGCATTTGCAAGCTGACACCTGTGTGGTGTTATTTTCTTTTTCTTTTTTCGGACCGATGCCTTTTTTGAAGTTAGGAATTTTTAATAGAAGCTGTTTCGCAAAGCATAGACTTAAAAATGTCAGGAAATGATTGTTCCTAAAAACATTGCTGTTTTGATATTGCATTTAGGACCTAGGTATAGAAGAGTGGTAATTTTACAGTACTTTTTTTTCCTTCTAAAATCATGTGCTCGTAGTATTTTTTTTAGTTACTTACATATCTGTAATTCTTAAACCCACTTGTTTTTGCCATATTTACACCAAAGGTGTAATAGTGTCATCTGAGCTGTTTTTGTCCAGAATTTATCGGAGTCTATCTGAATTTGATGGGGCATTGACCATATATTTTTTAAAAAGGCGTGTTAGGGACTGGAATAGTAAATAGGCCTTGATTTCAGCTATTAAAGAGGAAACATAGTGTGGTGTAAAGTTATGTTTTATGTCTTTAAGGTATAAATTTGCTAGCACCCAGGAGGTTGAGGCAGGAAGATTGCTACTTTAAGGGCTACAGAAAGACTTTGCCTGGAGCAGGGAGGACTAAGGATTTTATTTCAGTGAGATTTTGAAGTGTTGTTGTTTTCTTTCTGGTTTTTCGAGACAGGGTTTCTCTATGTAACCCCTGGCTGTCCTGGAACTCATTCTAGACCAGACTGGCCCCAAACTCAGATCCTCCTGCCTCTGCCTCCTGAGTGCTGTGATTAATGGCAAGCCCCACCACTGCCCAGTTTGAGGTAATTTTTATTTGATACATTTCATGAAGGTGTCGTGGAGCCCATATCCTATTTGAAGATGTGCTTCCTCTGAGCTACACAAATTTTTTTTTTAACTTTATTTTCTGTTTTTGAGGTAGGATCCCACTATAGCCCACTATTTCACTATTTTTATGTAGTTCAGGTTGGTCTCAACTTCTGTGCCTCCCATGTGCTGGAATGGAATCATAGATATAAGTTCTGTGCCTTTCTGGTTTTTGAGGAACCTGAGTCTGGCCTCAAAACACCAGTGATTGCAGGTGTGTATTCCCATGCCCAGATGAAAATTGTTTTAGCAGCAGCCTTTGTTTTCCTTCACAGACAACCTCCTGTTCACTGATGAAATCATCACTAATGGCTTTCATTCCTGTGAAAGTGATGAAGACGATAGAACTTCCCATGCAAGCTCTAGTGACTGGACCCCACGGCCGCGGATAGGTATGCTTCAGACCTGTGTATCCTTGAAGTAAATGCCCCTTTTCCTTCTTTCTTTTTGAGACAAGGTATTTTGTAGCTGAGCCTGGCTGACTTGCTTTGCAGCGTTTTGAACCAGCCTGTCATGTACCATAGCAGATGCTGTCTTTTTCTTCTTCTTCTTTTTTTTTTTTTTTTTTACAAGACAGGGTTTCTCTGTATTGTTTTTGAGGCTGTCTGTCCAGCCTGGCCTCAAACTCAGAGATCCGCCTGCCTCTGCCTCCCGAGTGCTGGAATTAAAGGCGTGCGACACCAACGCCCGGCTTTTTCTTCTCTTTCTTACACCTTGTCTTCTTTCTCCTTCCTTCCTTCCTTTCTTTTTTCTTGATTTCTTTGACAGTTCCATGAATCCAAAGCTGGCTTTAAACTCACGGAGTCTAGGATGTAAGGACGATGTTGAATTTTTCATCTTCCTACCTTTGAGTGCTGGAGTTATAGCTGTGCTACACCATGTCCTTTGTCTGGGTCTGAGGATGGTTCTCATTGCTGTCTTTTTTCTTTTATACCATTGTTTTCTCTTTTGCTCTGTATGTGCCATTATTTTTTAAAACTTTGTCTGCTTGCTTGTTAGACCAGGATCACTTGTAGCCTAGACTGGCATGAACTCACTGTGTAGCCCCCATTGGCCTGGAATTCCTGAGTGTCCTAAGTGTAAATACTGGGGATATAATAGTATATGCCACCACTACCCAAAGCTATTTTGTACCAACTTTAAATTCTCTGTCATGTATGTTTACTATTTAGATTTAGTTTCTCCGGTATTGGTAAGATTTTTTTTCTTGGCCTCTTGCATGCTAATTCCTGAGTTGCTTCCTTCATCTTCCACCCATTTGACCCTTAAAACACAATCAAAACACTATAGATCTGCCAGGCAGCAGTGGCATGTACCTGAGGCAGAGGCATGCGAATCTGAGTTCAAGGCCAGCCTGGTCTACAAAGCCGGTCCATGACAACCAGGGCTACACAGAGAAACTCTGTCTTGAAAAACAAAGCCAAAACCTTAGACCTAAGCATGCCACCCCCTCCTCCCCCAGATCTTTACCTTTAAGTTGTACTTTTTTTCCTTTTTTCTTTTGGAGATTTGGAGATAGAGTTTCTCTGTAGCCCTGACTGACCTGGAACTTACTCAAGACAAGGCTGGCCTTCTAACACAGAGATCCACCTCCATCTGCCTCTGCCTCTACACCCTGACTCTGGCTTTAAATTGTATTTTCTTTGCATAAAAATTTTATATATTGCTAACTCATTTACTTGACAAAATTAATGAGGTTTTGATTAGAGGTGGAATTGACCTAAGTCTTTCTTCCCTTAATATAGGTCCATATACTTTTGTTCAGCAGCATCTTATGATTGGCACCGATCCTCGAACAATTCTTAAAGATTTACTACCCGAAACAATTCCTCCACCTGAGTTGGATGATATGACACTGTGGCAGATTGTTATTAATATCCTTTCAGAACCACCAAAACGGAAAAAAAGAAAAGATATTAATACGATTGAAGATGCTGTGAAGTTACTACAAGAATGCAAAAAGATAATAGTTTTAACTGGAGCTGGGGTATGTAAGAGAGAGCTAATACATGTTTTATTCTTTTTCCAGTTAATTTTTTTGTCCTCTCCTTGTAGACTTTGATCATAATATAGGTGTCTAGAACTGCCAAACTGCAAGGGCAGCAGCAGTTGCTAAGATCAGTGTTTTGAAAAGTCTGACAACCAGCTTTTAATAGTTGTCAATTTGTAGCACAATTGGTAAGTGGAATTACAGCCTTTTTTTCCTTTTTTAGAAAAAGGTCTGTGTGTGTGTGTGTGTGTGTGTGTGGTTGGTTTTGCCTGCATGCCTTATGTGTACCATGTGTGTACTTGGTGCTAGCAGAGGCCAGAGGTGAGCATTGGGTTCCCAGGAACTGGAGTTACAGTCAGTTGTAGACCCCCATGTGGTTGCTAGCAGCCACACCTAGCTTCTCTTCATGGAGCAGCAAGTTGTCTTTAATGGCTAGGCCATCTCTCCAGTTTCTGTAGTTAAGTTTGTTTTTAGTATTATGTATATGGATGTTTTAGCGGCATGAATGTTTTTGTTCTATTGTGTGACTGCGCCTGCCCAAGGAATCCATAAGGCATCAGATCCCCTGATGTGACAAATGGTTGAGTTTCCAGGTCCTCTACAAGAGCATCAGGCTCTCTCCAGCTCCTGGAGTTTTAACACATTACATCCTGGCTCCTAAAGGAGATTTAGATAAATTGGATTCTTTTGTAGTGTTATGGTAGCAAGGCTCTATTAGAGATAATCAGTTTTCATGGAGAAAGCAGAAACTAAATGGTTACAAGAGGTAGTATTGGGAAGGAAACATTCTTACCTTTTTTTTCCATTTTAACTTGATAAGATTATAGAGACTTGGGCATTGGTAGGGCACTCCTTTAATCCCAGCACTCTGGGAGGCAGAGGCAGGCAGATCTTTGAGTTCAAGGCCAGTCTGGTCTACAGAGCGAGTGCCAGGATAGGTTCCAAATCTACACAGAGAAACCCTGTCTCGAAAAACCAAAAAAAAGGCATTATAAAGACTTGGTCTTTTTCATTTGTTTTGGTCTGAGATCGAGTCATATTCTTTGTTGTGTAGTATGTTAGACATTGTGTTAGCAAGAAGCACTTTGAGCAAAGTGGAAAAAGGTATTATTTGACCATTAATAATACTAGTTCTGGAAGACGGCAGAGGGAGGTCAGCACAGCCTTGGCTATCTTGGAACAACTCTGTAGACCAGGGCAACCTCAGATCTGTCTGCCTCTGCCTCCTGATTGCTGGGGTTACAGAACTGCACCACTCACCACCTGTTCTGCTTTTCAAAACAAAACATAATTTGGCTTATGTTTAGTTGTGTGTGGCAGTTTGTATGCTGTGGCACCTGTGGAAGTCAGTACAGCTTTAGTTGTCTCTTTGCTCTGTGTGAGTCTTGGCTTCAGGCTTGGTCAGAAGTACTGTAACTGACTAAGCCTTTTTTCAGGCTCCCAGTTTTTGTTTTTTCTCTATAGCTTGAAGTGAAAAGTTTTAGCTTTTTTTTTTTTCTTTTCTTTTTCGAGACAGGGTTTCTCTGTGGCTTTGGAGGCTGTCCTGGAACTCCCTTGGTAGTCCAGGCTGGTCTTGAATTTACAGAGATCCGCCTGCCTCTGCCTCCCGAGTGCTGGGATTAAAGGCGTGCGCCACAAACGCCCGGCATGGGTTCTATTTTTAATATTAAAAAATGTAGCAGGTTTTCTTTTGGGCCACCAACCAGCTCCCAAATCATGACACAGGAATTCTTTTTTTTTTTTTTTGAGACAGGGTTTTCTGTGTAGTTTTGGAGGCTGTCCTGGAACTCACTCTGTAGACCAGGGTGGCCTCGAACTCACAGAGATCCGCCTGCCTCTGCCTCCCAAGTGCTGGGGACACAGGAACTTATTAGTTCTAAATACTTGGCCTTAGCTTAGGCTTGTCCCACCAGCTCTTACAACTTACTTTGACCTGTTTCTATTAGTCTCCATTCTTGTCTTGGCTTTCTACCTTTCTTTCCTTCTGTATGCTCTGCTTTCACTGCTCCCTCAGCTTCAGCTTGCTGTTGGCTGCCTGGCTGGGCCTTGGGGGGGGGGGGTCTTCCTCTTTCTCCTTGTTCTCTATATACTCCTCTGAAGCCTAGATTCCTCCTCTTATTTATTCTCTGCTCACCAGCCACACCTATCCCTTCTGCCTAGCGATTAACTGTTCAGGTTTTTATTAGCCCAATCCAGGTACCTTAGGCAGGCAAGATAAAACAGCAAGTCATCTGGAGATCCCTCATGGAGGGGCCTCACCCCCCCTAGGGATGGTGTGTGGATTGGGTGGGTGGAAGGCTGGAGGAGGGTTGGGAGAAGGAGCTGGGATTGACATGTGAAGCAAACATGTTTCTAATTTAAATAAAAAAATATAATGGGGAAAAAAAACCTGTACTCCACCAAGATGGAAACCTAAAAAAAGAAAAAACAGCAACACATCTTTACATAATTAAACAAATGTGGAGCATAAACAAATGTAACACATCTTTGTGTGATTTGATTCCTTCTGACTTCAGTACATCAGGTGCTCATGTACAGCACATATATATGTCCATAGAAAACAAAAATAGTAAAGCCTAATAGTTTTTGAAGAAAAATGACTTTCTTTTCTTTTTTTTTGGTTTTTTACGAGACAGGGTTTCTCTGTATTGTTTTTGAGGCTGTCCAGCCTGGCCTCGAACTCACAGAGATCTGCCTGCCTCTGCCTCCCGAGTGCTGGAATTAAAGGCGTGCGCCACCACCGCCCGGCGAAAAATGACTTTCTTGTGGTATGTGTTAGGTAGTTGTACTACTGAATAACAACATACCAAGGACCCACCGTCCCTTTATTGAAAATGTTTTTTTGTTGTGATTGTCCCTAGATAGTCTTAGAAATCTGAGACTCCAGTCATGAACCCATGTGCCCAGTTTACAGTGTAGTAGTAGTAGTAAAGTGTCAGAACGCTAGGTCTTGGTAGTAAAAGCTGGCCATGTGAGAACGGTTCTTAGTGATTATCTGGTAGAAAGTCTTATCTACTTTTTGGTTAAAAGATGGAATTGAGGAGGCTGGAGAGATGGCTCAGAGGTTAAGAGCACTGACTGCTTTTCAGGGGTCCTGAGTTTAATTCCCAGCTACCACATGGTGGCTCATAACCATCTACAATTCAATCTGGTGCCCTCTTCTGGCATGTAGGCAGAACACTTTATATGTAATAAATAAAATCTTTAAAAAAAAGATGGAATTGATTTATTCCAACCATTTGTATTTGCTTCAGTTTTGATGCTTAAAGGTTTTTAAGATTAATCCATGTTACCACCACTAAAAAGTGTGTATCAGATTAGTTATTCTCATTAGTTTACCTTTCATCTGTATTTGAAATTAGAAGGGTTTGTTTCTCCAGACTCACTTTTTGAGTTCTTACCACCAAGTTGCATGTACTAGAGGTACTAATTATGAAGGTAGACAATTGAATGTTAGGAATGTCTTGTATGTTGCAGGTTTCTGTTTCCTGTGGGATACCTGACTTCAGATCAAGAGATGGTATTTATGCTCGCCTTGCGGTGGACTTCCCAGATCTCCCAGATCCTCAAGCTATGTTTGATATTGAGTATTTTAGGAAAGATCCAAGACCATTCTTCAAGTTTGCAAAGGTATCACAGGTTTTTGTTTGTCTTTCATGAAAGTGTTCTCATGTATGGCATCTTAAGTTGACATTCATTGCCCAGTGAGTTGGATGCTACACTGTGATAGGCAGAATTTCTGTTGTCTTAGGACTGATTGTAAATAATGTTTGGTTTTTGCCTGTGTGTGTTTTCTTCTCTCCTTAGGAGGTTTGTATATAGATCATATACAAATGACTTATTTTGATTTTTAATCTATTTTTTCTGAGTCATAAAAGGTGATAGGACCTACTATGTATGTTTTATAGTAGACAAGTTTTAATGTGTGCATCTGTCTGAAAAATGATTTTTAGTTACTACTGAAGATTAAGATTACATTTTTTGGTGAACAGATGACAGGACTCTTGTAGAGTCTGCTGGTCTTTCTAGTTCATAAGTCAAGTCACCAGCTACATGTGGCTGTTGAATATTTGAAGTGTGGTGACATAAGTGAAGGACAATACTTAACTGAATTTTAAAGACTTTGCTAAAGAAAAATGAAATTGTACTCATTGCTCTTATTAAATACCAACAAGCAAACAAATATTTGTAAATAATTTGATAATGTGTTCAGGAGCCTGGCATAGTGGCGTATTCCTGCAATCCTAGGATTCAAGAGGTATCGGGAGACTTGTGACTTCATGATCAGCCAGGGCTGCATTGTGAGACTAAGCTTCAAAAACAAAGCAGTAACAATTTTTTTTTTGAAATCTTCATTTTAATGTGAACTAGAAAATTGAAAATTGCGTATCTGGTTCCATATAGCTGTTGTGTAGTTGTGCTGGAGAGTATAGTGTATATATCATCCCAAGATTTTAGTCACTAGAAAATTAGCTATTTTTCTGCAATTCATTTCAGATTTTTATTTTTGCCCTTTTTTTGTTGTTTGTACAGTCTGATGTAGGCCAGGCTGGTCTTAAACTTTGCATAGTCCAGGATGACTTTTGAGCTTCTTGATTTCCTGTCTCCACCATGCCTCATGTTAATTCATTGTTATGGAACTTGTAAATAAATTGAGAGGCTCTTCTGGAGATGTTTTAGAGACTCCAGAAATTAAATGGGATCTTATTACACGTTTTATTTCAGGAGGGGTGGAGTGGTGAATGGTGATGCACATGCCAAAGTACACCTGTGGAGGTGTGACAGCTTTAGTTTACATATGTACCTGATGTTTTATGACTGTGTAGGTAGACACAGGTTTAGAAAGATCTTATACAAGTATAGTTGGTTAGTGTATCTATGTTAATATCCCCAATATTTTTCCTGTAAATTCTGTTAAGAGTGGGAGAAACTTGCCAGAAGTAGTCTTTTTTTTTTTTTTCATTATCTTACCAGGGTTGTTAAGTGCAGATACATATCTAAAATTAAGGGTTTCATAAATTTTTAAAATTACTTATTTTGTAATGTGGTTTTGTTAGTTTTTAATTGGGTTTATGGCACAGGTGGGGAGCATAAAAATTAGCCTTCATAGAAAGATATAAATGAGGGAATCAAAGAGCCCTCAGTTTACTGATGATAGTCTATATATAGACCTTAAAGGCCTCCACCAGAAAACGCTTTTTTTTTTTTTTTCCCTCCGAGACAGGGTTTCTCTGTGTGGCTTTGGAGGCTGTCCTGGAATTCCCTCTGTAGACCAGGCTGGCCTCGAACTCACAGAGATCCGCCTGCCTCTGCCTCCCGAGTGCTGGGATTAAAGGCATGCGCCACCACCGCCCGGCCAGAAAACTCCTTTCTATATCATTTAACAAACATGACTGGGAAGGAGATCTGCAGAAAAAGCCTTTACATCACCTCGGACAACAAAGCCTGGAGAGAGGAGCCAGTGCTCATGAGTGTGCATATTACTTGCAGAATTCAGAGGTTCGTTTCCAGCATCTATGTCTCTACAACTGCTGGCTATCACCAGTCCCAGTACAAGCCCATGCTGCTGGCCCCACAGGCCTCCACGTCCCTGGCACCAGACATACATATAATTAAAAGTTTAAAAATAGGGATTGGAGAGATGGTTCAGCAGCTCAGAGCGCTTGTTCTTGCACAGAGGACCTGGGTTTGGTTTCTACTGTTCATGTGGTGTCTCATAGCCATCCGTAACTCAAGTTCTGTAGAGGGTCTTAATCCCCTTTTCTGGCATCCTTGGGGACTAGGCAGGCATGTGGTACATACACATATTACTTTCAGGCAAAACACTCATACATATAAAATTTCTTTTTAATACCAAAAATAAAACAGGGTTAGGTCTTTAATCTCAGTACTCAGCAAGTGGATCTCTAGGTTCTAGACCAGCTAGGGTGATAGAATGAGACCCTGTCTTTAATTCAGCCTTATGTATGTGAAATATGTGTAACATGTAAAGTATGTGTAATGTTCTATCCCATTATGATGGGAAATACAAGTATGTGGGTTTTACATGTATATGTTCAAGTTCATTATGGCTTAGTTTTTAGTTTCACTAATTGGAATTCTTTCATTGGGTTACAAAGATTGGCATACTATTAGAAAAACTTGTTCCTTTTCTGATGTGATGATATAATGTGTAATTCCAAGGATAACTGACTAATGAGCTATGAATTTATTTAAATGGACATATAAGTGGATGTTTATATGATACACATGTTGCTGTATATAAATTAAAGGAATGGCTATAGCAAACTATTAACATTCATTACTTCACATACTTATTTGTACTTTTACATTCAAACATTTTAGGTGCATAGTGTTATTGTGATCTCTATGTTGTACAATAGATCATCTAAACACCATTCTCTGTCAGATTGTGTCTGCTCACCAGCTTCTTCCTGTCTTACCCTATCCCATTAGCTGAGAGGTTTTTTTTTTTTTTTTTTTTTTTTTGGTTTTTCGAGACAGGGTTTCTCTGTGGTTTTGGAGGCTGTCCTGGAACGCGCTTGGTAGTCCAGGCTGGTCTCGAACTCACAGAGATCCGCCTGCCTCTGCCTCCCAAGTGCTGGGATTAAAGGCATGCGCCACCAACGCCCGGCTTAGCTGAGAGTTTAAATTGTTTTTGTTTTTTTCGAGACAGATTTTTCTCTGTGGCTTTGGAGGTTGTCCTAGAACTAGCTCTTATAGACCAGGCTGGTCTCGAACTCACAGAGATCCGCCTTCCTCTGCCTCCTGAGTGCTGGGATTAAAGGTGTATGTCACCACGCCTGGCAGAGAGTTTAAATTGTTAATGACTGGGAGTTGTCAGGCTGTTTTCATAATTCATAGTTTCATAATTCCGCTGCACTGTTCCTAGTCAGTTCAGTGACAGGCAAGTCCACTTAATAGGTCATCTCTTACTATTTTTGCTATATGAGACCATATGGCAAAATGTGTAGCCCTTAAAGCCTAAATTACTCACCATGACCACCTTGTGTAGAATGTGTTTATGTGTTCTGTTAAAGTTAGATATCCTCTAAGAGGTAGCTGCCAACAGTTTTGATCAGTAAAAGTCTAATAGAGTTTTGCAAATGAAATGAGGAAGATTCTTACTGGAATTTTTGTTTCATATTTTTCCTTTTATGAGCGTGTGTGATGTTTGTGCACTATCCAGGTATACGTGTGCATGTCCCAAGTGATGTGGAGAAGTTGACTGTTCAGCCAGGCTCCCGTTTCTGCCTCCTTCTGGTCCTCAAGCTTGTGTAGTACAAATGCTTAGCCACTGACCCATCTCCAGCCCTTGACTTTTTTTGTGTGGTGCTAGGAATTGTGTTCTTTGCCTCCCGCATGCTAGGCAAGAGCTGCATCTGCAGTTGCCACCAGCCTTCAGATCTTTACAGAATGGAGAATCTAGGTGGTTTCCTACCAAACTCAACTATCTTTCTCTAGTCTACAAACTCAAAGATTAGGTGAATCTGTTAGTTTTTTTAGGGGCTATAATAATACCCTACTTTTGGGGATTTTTGTTTATACTGTAGAAACTTAGAAGAAGAAAGCAGGTAGTATCACTGGAGGGCAAGCTTTTCTGAGTGTTAGCCTTTTTGTTTCTCTCTGTCCTGGAAGATTTGTAGACCAGGCTAGCCTCAAATTGAGAGATCTTTCTGCCTTTGTCTCCTGAGTTCTGGGATTAAAGGTGTGCACCAATCAGGGCCCATTCTCAGTAGAATGGCCCATGAGTGTTGACTGGTTTTTATTTTTATTTTTTCCTCCTTGAAACTGGGTTTCTCTGTGCTAATAGCTTTGGCTGTCCTGGAATTTAATTTGTAGACTAGGCTGGTGCCTCCCTCTACTTCCCAAGTGCTGGGATCAAAGACATGTATGTTCAGACCTGAGGTGACCTGTCTTTTAAAGATTTGGAAGTTCTGATCAAAAGTTCTTTTTCAATTCTATAATTGACCTCTATGTGCTGGGATTACAGGATGTGGCACTCAGTCCAGCCTTGTGTTTTCTGTGTACATTGGAATGGAAAGCAAAAATCTTGGACTGTTTTTATAGAACTACTTTAACGTTGGGTGTGATGGTGCACACCTTTAATCCCAGCACTCAGGAAGTAAGAGGCAGGTCTCTGAGTTCAAGATCATTGTGGTCTACATAGTGAGTTCCAGGAGAACCAGGCTTATGTAGAGACAAACCCTGCGCACCCCCCCCCCAAAGAAAAACCAAAACCCTAGCTTATTAAGTTTTATGTAACATTGCTGAGTGGAAATTCTAAACAGGTTAAAAGTAAAGTCCTCTAGTCCTATAGCAGCCTCAGCCCTGATTATAGTTGCTGTGTGCTCTTCCCATGTGTATGCATAGAACCATCCATATGTGTACACCATTTCTGTTTTTTGCTTAATAAAACCAAAAAAATTACTCCCTGGTGACTAATTTGCTTTTTTCACATGTGTCATGGACTATTTTTCAGGTCAGTGTATGAGATCCCTCTCATTCTCTTGAGTGGCTTGAATATTCCACTGTATGAATGTACTATACAACCAGTTTCCCTGTTGATGGACATATGGTTGTATTTATTTTTTGCTAACATTTTGATGGGTTAGATAGAACCTATTATGTAAGGAAGTAGAAAGTAGAGCTACTTTAAAGAAAAAAGAAGAAACTTCCTTTGCCATAGTCACTTACTAAATGAAATAGAATAAAAACACTGTCAAAAGTTGGGAGGACCAAAATTGATACTTTTTCTCTGATCTTTTTGCCATGTGTATATCTGAATTCTTTGTTTTTAAAGAAGAAACAGCATTGAAGCATTATTTGGGGGGAAAAACACACACACAATATCCAGCAACTCAGCATTCATGAGCAGCTCTGTTCTATCCCAGTATGCCTGTGCAGTGGAAGGAAAGCAATTTTGGTAAGGAATTAAAACTTCAGCTTTAAACTCCCAGCAGGTTGATATTTATGAATGATGAATCAAAAAGAAAGTTTTTAGTTGTGAAGTCACCATACCTTTGATATCTGTAATTTCAGTGTAAAAGTTCCCCTTTTTTTCCTTAAAGAAAAAAATCTGAATTTACAGCCAACAAAATTTAGATGTACCTAAGGTATGTATTTCTTTTGACTTACATTAAATATCCATGTGTTTATAGGTCATCTTATCTTGTTCTTCGAGGGGCCAAGTTCACTAGTTGCTGAGTTTTCTTATAGTAACAAGCCTTTTTCTAGGTGTGCCATCCATGTAGATGCTTTAAAATGCTTGTATATTTTGTTAAAGTATGTACATGGGGTGTTGTTAGTATTTTTTTTATTAAACATAAACAGGATTTGTTATGCATATCACATTAATTAATGTAAACCTTTCTGCTTTTTGCATTATATAGGAAATATATCCTGGACAGTTCCAGCCATCTCTGTGTCACAAATTCATAGCTTTGTCAGATAAGGAAGGAAAACTACTTCGAAACTATACCCAAAATATAGATACCTTGGAACAGGTTGCAGGAATCCAAAGGATCATTCAGTGTCATGGTTAGTAAACATCAGCTTTGGTGGTTTTCTGTAGTGTGCTTAGTTTAATAGAAACATCAGGCTTGGAAAGAAGCTGTTGTCTAGTATATGCACGGGTTCTCTCTTCCCCCCCCACCCACCCCCCCCTCTATATATATATTATATCACATATTTTCCCTGTAAAACTTCAGAACTTGGGTTAAAGTCTTTATGGTGTATGTATTTCCTTATTAAAGCAGGTTGTGGTTATTTTTTGTTTTGTTTTAGGTTCATTTGCAACAGCATCTTGTCTGATTTGTAAATACAAAGTTGATTGTGAAACTGTTCGAGGAGACATTTTTAATCAGGTAATTTAATTCATCTGCTTATTTTAGGAATTGTGTAAACTTGACTTTTGTTGCTTCTGTCTTCCCTTTTTCCCCCCTTTCTGAGAAAGCTAGAAATTCTGATAAGTCAGTCCTTTTTTCTACCTTAAGTAGCAAATTTCTGTTAAGGTGAGGGTGTTAGAGCACACTAAGGAGGCATGGAGCAGGGTGCCTGTGTGTGCACACTCAAGTGCTTGCCAGGTTAACCTGAGCTGTATAGGAAGTCATTTTAAAAAAATGACAAAGTGGTGGTGGCACACACCTTTAATCCTAGATGTCCAGAGGCAAGTGGATCTTTGAGTTCAAGGCCAGCCTGGTCCACACAGTGAGTTCCAGGACAGTCAGAACTATTATATTACACACAGAAGAAACTCATGACTCAAAAACAAACTAAAGGAGGTTGGAATGTTGTTCGTTGGTAGAATGCCTGCTTACCATTCAGAGTCCTGGGTTTGCTCTCCAGCATCAATAAATCTGGTGTTTGGGCACATGGCTGTAATTCCAGTACTTTGGAGGCTGGAGAATAATAAGCTGAAGGCCATGCTCAGCTACAAACAAGATCCTTTCACAAACAAACCTAAAGTCCTCTACATCTCATCTAAGTACCTCTTTACTATCTAAGTGTAAAATAGGCCTGGTCACAAGTTGGAGGCAATGCGGCTATCTCAGCTTTTGTCAGACTTTGGAGCCTGTCTTACATTTGTTGTGTAAGATTTAAAACATTTTCGCCGGGCGTTGGTGGCGCACGCCTTTAATCCCAGCACTTGGGAGGCAGAGGCAGGCGGATCTCTTGTGAGTTCGAGGCCAGCCTGGTCTACAGAGCGAGTTCCAGGACAGCCTCCGAAACAATGCAGAGAAACCCTGTCTCGAAAAACCAAAAAAAAAAAAAAAAAAAAAAAAAAAATCAAAACGATAGTGATGTATTTACTACAGGAAAGTATAGCAACACACATCCAGAAACACATCCTCTATGTTTAGCTGCTCAATTATGTATTATCAGGAAAAATAGTATATTGAAAGTCATTTTCACATTTTTAAAAGATTAGGTTGTTTGCATGTTTTTCCCCTGTGCTTGTTGTTTGCATAGTTAGTGTTTGTTTGGCACAGGTGGGCATGGGAAAATGGCAGCACGTGTGTGGAGGCAGAGGCTCAGGGTGTTAGGGGTCAGAAGATGAATGGGAAGGGTTAGTCCTCAGTCTACCATGTGAACTCTGGGAGTTGAATTCTGGTGGTGAGACTTGGTGGGATTGTCTTCACCTGCTGAGCTGTCTGTCACCTGGCTGCACAATAGACACTGTCACATTCACTTCTGCACAGCGTTGTCTCCTAGGAATGTTGACTGCTAAGTTGGGCTCCCTTCACTTTCTCATTTTGTGCAGGTAGTTCCTCGGTGTCCTAGATGCCCAGCTGATGAGCCACTTGCTATCATGAAGCCAGAGATTGTCTTCTTTGGTGAAAATTTACCTGAACAGTTTCATAGAGCCATGAAATATGACAAAGATGAAGTTGACCTCCTCATTGTTATTGGGTCTTCTCTGAAAGTAAGACCAGTAGCACTAATTCCAAGTAAGTTGATGGTTTAGGGGGACAGTGCTGCATGCCATGGGATGTGATCTGTATGTTTCTATTTGGAAAATAGTTGAAGGTCTAAGGTTTACTTTTTATAAAAACTGCTTTGTGTATTTAAATGTTTTGTTTGAATCCATGTATATGTACCATGTGTACCTGTTGGATTCCCTGGAACTGGGGGGTTACAGATAGCCGTGAGCTATCATGTGGGTGCTGGGAATTGAACCCAGGTCCTTTGCAAGAACAGTGAGGGTTCTTAACCACTGAGCCTCTAAGTTTTACTTGTTCATTAAATGGCATTTTGATAACGGGAAGGGGGCTGTGAAGACAGAATATCACATTTTAAGTTATGTAAAATCAAAACTGCTTGACTCATACTTTTTAATATGTGTATTTAAAGTTGCAGAGGGTTTGCTTCAATTAATTCCATGTATAGTGTATTATATGTGGGGTGTTTTGCCTGCATGTATGTCTGTGTGCCTACTTTGGCCAGACAAGGGTGTGAGACTGCCTAGAACAGTGGTTCTTAACCTTCCTAATACTGCTACCCTTTAATACAGATCATGTTGACATCCTCAATCAGAAAATAATTTTTGTTGCCACTTTACAACTAATTTTGCTAGTTACATATTATAATGTAAATATCTGTTTTCTGAAGGTCTTAGGTGACCTCTGTGAAAGGGTCCTTATCTCCCAGAGGGGTCACAACCCACACAAATTGAGAACCACTGCCCTAGAATATGGAGTTGATTGTACAATATCCCTCCTGTATGATCAGATATATAGCTTATCTGTTTTCTGTTTGTGTATGATAGAAAAGTGTGTGTGTGCGTGTGCGCACATGCACCTGAGAGTGACTTAAGCAGTGAACCCTATGATGGCGGGGTGTGTGTGTGTGTGTTTAGTTTTCAAAACTTGGTTCCTCTGTGTAGCCCTGGCTGTCCTGGAACTCACTCTGTAGACCAGGCTGGCCTTGAACTCACAGATCCACCTGCCTCTGTGTCTCAGTTGCTGGGACTAAAAGGTGTATGCCACCACGAATAGCAATGGGTACCACTACTCTTCTTGTAGGGGACCCACATTGAGTTCCCTATCACCGGCATGACAACTCACAGGTTTGTAAGCCACCCCCCTTTGGACATAGTGGTCATAAGTACTCACATTGTACACTCCATGTAGGTAGGCATATAACAACCTCGTCCCCTTCTTTGAGATAAGATCTCACCATAGCCTGGGACTGGGATGTGGACCAGGCTGGCCTTAGACTCAGAGGTATGTCTGTCCCAGTCTCCTGAATGCTGGGATCAAAGGCATGTGCTACCACTCCCAGCTAGTAGTCAGGAATGGTGGCACACATTTCTAAACCATGTGGTGGTGGGGTGAAGGCAGGACGATCAAGGATGGCTTCTGCTACATAGCAAATTTCAGGCTAGCCTGGGATAGATTTTATTATTTATTTATTTTGCATACGTTTTAAAAAATCTGTGTACATGCTTATACCCCAGGAGAAGGCACCAGACTTCATTACAGATGGTTGGGAGCCACCATGTGGTTGCTGGGAATTGAACTCAAGAACCTCTGGAAGAACATGCAGCCAGCTCTCCAGCCCTGAGATAGATTTTTAAAAAGTTCAATTCCACAATGGCATTTGCTTATGTCCAGGAGCTGGGCATAGCAACTAACACCATTAATTCCAGCAGGCAGATCTGAGCTTAAGGATAACCTGGTCTAAAGGCATAGTATATTCTAGGACATCCAGAGCTACTTGGTTGATCCCCCTCCCCCCAAAAAAACCAAAACAACTTGTTTCATTTTCTCTTGCCACTTGAACTGTGTGAAGGAGCTAAAGAACAGACATTTCAGTTACATTGGATGTATGTAAGAGATACAGCCTTCCAAATACCTACAGCTACATGTTATTCTAGATTTTTATTTTTAAAGCTAATTCAGTGGAGTTTTGTAATTTAAGTTTAAATTTTCTGAGCTGGAGCTGAGGCTTGGACAGGATTGCCATGAGCTTGAGGCCAGACAGAAGGCACAGACTCAGTGGCAGATATGAAATCGGTTACTTATATAGATTTGTTTAGACAGGTCTCACTGGGGTTCTGGCTGCTGCCCTTGAGCTCTCAGAGATCCTGGTGCTGGGATCATAGGGGTGTGCTAACATGCCTACCCTATACATTTGTTGTGGTTATAATTGTTTTCTCTCCCTTCTAACTCACACACTCTCTCTCTTTTTAGGTTCCATACCCCATGAAGTGCCTCAAATATTAATAAATAGGGAACCTTTGCCTCATCTGCATTTTGATGTAGAGCTTCTTGGAGACTGTGATGTCATAATTAATGAGTTGTGTCATAGGTTAGGTGGTGAATATGCCAAACTTTGTTGTAACCCTGTAAAGCTTTCAGAAATCACTGAAAAACCACCACGAACACAAAAGGAATTGGTTCATATATCAGAGTTGCCACCAACACCTCTTCATATTTCGGAAGACTCAAGTTCACCTGAAAGAACTGTACCACAAGATTCTTCCATGGTTGCTACGTGTGTAGACCAAGCAACAAAGAACAAAGTTGATGATTTAGAAGTATCTGAATCAAAAGGTTGTGTGGTAGAAAAGTCACAAGCACAGACTTGTAGGAGTGTTGAGAGCATTAATGTGGAAAATCCAGATTTCAAGGCTGTTGGTTCCAGTACTGGAGAGAAAAATGAAAGAACTTCAGTTACAGAAGCAGTGCGAAAGTGTTGGCCCAATAGACTTGCAAAGGAGCAGATTAGTAAGCGACTTGATGGTAAGGAATTTTGTTTGTTGAACCATTTTCAAAGTATTGTGATCCAAGAAAGGTGACTCCCAGTGTCAGATTTGGGCTTACACATACATACCATAAAAATTTCATAACTGTTTAGAGGGTAGTGTTATGTGTTTGTGTGTAGTTAAAGGTAATGGTTTACACACATGTTTTCACAAGGTGAGAACCATGTTCTAGGAGGGAAAAGAGAGGAATGAAGACATATGTATGACCCCTTGGAAGGTAATTAGGAAGTGGTACTGCCAGAAAAAAACTCTAGATATGCCTTGAGGCTGAGCCCTCTTCTAGGCTGCCTTGTTTCAGCTTGACATGTTTGTCTTTTCAACTTTTTGGAAAATCCAAGATACTATATATGGGTAAATCCTAACTTAAGCTTAAGTTATGGCACAATACTTTGTAGCAATTGACTTAGGCCCTTTTAAGATAGGGCCTCACATTTAGAGAGTAAGCTAGCTTTTAAATGTGTGCAGCCTTGATCCCTGGTAAGCATCATCCAAACCATAGCAATCTAGACAACAGCAGAGTACTGTTTATAACCCTTAACCCTGGCAGGGCTCTAGAGATCTGCTGCTTTTCTGCCCTGAATGCTGATGCCCAGCTTTGAAATTATAAATTTGTAAATTTCTCTGAAGTTATTTAGCATTGATCCTTTCCCTAAGTGCTAGAACTGTGGGTGTGAGCCATCACAGCCCAGCTAAGAAATTTTAGGTAATTATTAATGGTGAGCTTGTGCTTCCATCTTCCCAGTGTTAGGACTACAAATATGTACCACCATACCTGGCTCTCAAATTTTAGTTTTGCCTTTATAATTGCAGAAACAGGTCATAAAATGTTAATGCTTTTAAAGCATTGAAACTTAGTTTTGAACTAAACACCCCACAAAATACTCTGGTAACATAGCCCAACGTCTTAAGCAATAGTTTATCCTTTTTCCAGGCAAACATTAGGAACATTCTTGTGTGGACATACACAGTTGGAGACTTTGTTGGAAATTTGCAGTTCTGTGTCAAACAGATAGTAAGACAACAAAACCACAAACTAGGAAGTTTGTGAGCCTTTCTAGACACTTACAGAATAACTTTTTACTGTTATTTCAGGTAATCAATACCTTTTTGTACCACCAAACCGTTACATATTCCATGGCGCGGAGGTGTACTCAGACTCTGAAGACGACATCTTATCCTCTAGTTCCTGTGGCAGTAACAGTGACAGTGGCACATGCCAGAGTCCAAGTTTAGAAGAACCCATGGAGGATGAAAGTGAGATTGAAGAGTTCTACAATGGCTTGGAAGATGATACTGATAGACCTGAAGGTACTGGAGGATCTGGACTTGGAGTGGATGGAGGGGATCAGGAGGTAGTTAATGAAGCCACAGCCGTGAGACAGGAAGTGACAGATGTAAACTATCCACCAGACAAATCATAACATCATTACAGTTGTCCAGGTACAGGAATTGGCTCCACCAGCATTGGGAACTTCAGCATGTCAAAATGAATGTTTACTTGTGAACTTGAACAAGGAAATCAGAAAGATGTAATATAGACTGGAAAATAAGATTGTCTTCTAATTTTTAAAGTTCCATCATTTCTGTACTTGTATATTCAACACTAACTTTTTTTTAAAAGGTACTAGGTATCTTTAATCAGCTGTTAGTTGGCTTCAGTTTCCTTTAAAGATTCATTTGTATGATACATCCATGTGTATATATAATTTTGGTTTTGCTTAATGATTTTCAACATTTTAAAAGTTTTCAAAAAGCCATTGGAATGTTAATTAATGTAAAGGGAACAGCTTATCTAGACCAAAGAATGGTATTTCACACTTTTGTTTGTAACATTGAATAGTTTGAAATCCTTAATTTCTGTTCTGCTGCACTTTTATTTTTAGCAGTTACTTTTTTAAACACTGGCATTTTCAATACCTTGTGGCAGCTAACGTTTTAAAATCACAGATGACTTACAACATGAAGGAATTCAGTATGTGTGTGGAGCACTCAGGAGTGGGTGCTCAGAGTTTGAAGCGTGTTTACTGCATAAAACAGCTTTTGTATTTACTGCAGATGTGTGGTAATATCCAAACAAGCCCCTAGAAACAATAGTGCCTGTTTGTAGGCTTCCTTAGTTATTTGCCATTGTTTAACCTATCACTGTGGTAGAGCCTGCATAGATCTTCACCACAAGTATTAAACTGCCAAGATGTGAATATGCAAAGCCTTTTTGAATCTAATAATGGTACTTCTACTGGGGAGAGTGTAATATTTTGGGACTGCTGATTTTCCACTAGTGAGGAAAGCAACAGGTCTCTTAAAAGTTCCAAAGTGATATAAATTGTAACTCAGCCAGAAAAGTACTTTGTTTCCTGTTGAGAGAGAATTTGGTGTAGTATTATGGAGATGAATACAAATTGGATAGTTAATGAAACTAGTTCTTATTTATTTAAAAGCTTAGCTTGCCTTAAAACTAGTTATCAATTTTTTGAACTGTAGAAAGTTTTAGACTTTCAAACAGTTCAAACCTCAAAAAAATTGCAGTCAGTATTAATTTGACACACTTCTTTGGAACACTATCCCCAAATTTAAATATTCATATGTTGGTTTAGTATTTATTAAAAATGTTTTGAAATATAGCTGTTCTTTATGCATATAAAATACCCAGCTAGGACCGTTACTGCCAGAAGAGAAAACTGATTAAATGGCTCATTTCCCTACCTAAAAAAAAAAAAAAACTCAATCTGAATTTGGCTTTCACTAAAGAATGCAGTATATTTTAGTTTTCCTTTTGCATGATGTGTTTGTGCTATAGACAATATTTTAAATTGAAAGATTTGTTTTAAATTATTTTTACAGTGAAGACTGTTTTCAGCTCTTTTTATATTGTACATAGACTTTTATGTAATCTGGCATATGTTTTGTAGACTGTTTAATGACTGGATTATCTTCCTCCGACTTTTGAAATACAAAAGCAGTGTTTTATACTTGTATCTTGTTTTAAAGTCTTATATTAAAACTGTCATTTGACCTTTTTCTCCCTGTTAACTTACCAGCCCAATAAGGCTCACTCTTGCCAGGAACTTAAATAACCTAACTGTCAGTCAGTGTTACCTGTGTTAAGACAGGGTAGTGTTGGTGTGGGATCCTCTTTCTGGTGTCTTGACCTACTATTGAGAGTGAATCTCAAATTGACCTGCAACTTCTGAGTGTGTATGGACCAAATAATCGACAAGCTAAGTATCAAAGTAGAGAAATGGTTTAGTGGCTGGTTTGTGGTTTTTCCCTCTTGCCTCAATTTGGAAAGGATGTCAAATCTGATATGACTCTAGAGCCTCACCATGTAGTGACAGACTTGTGGCATAGAGCAAGAAATGAACTCTGCCTTGACAGTTAAGGATCACTCCATGTTTTGAGGTCCGGAGAAACCGGAGAAAACAATACAAAAAAAAATTTACAAGGAGGGGAGGGAGTTTGTGTACCACCATGCTGAGCTTCAATGGTACTTTTAGCAATAACTATGTTACTACACTCGTAAGATGTTCTTGTTACAGGAAAGAGTGAACTGGATTATCTTCAAGGGAAAAATGACACCCAGGGAGTCCCATAATTCAGAATGTAACAATAGAGAAACCCTGTCTAGTAAAAAAAAAAAAATTCAGAATGTTGCAGTGTTGGCTGCAAAATGAGATGGATTTGTAGACCTACAGGAAAGACTGACTAGCAGCAGTTGACTGCTTGTACACAGTCCAATGCCTGCTTCTGGCATCTATATGGTGCACGTAAAAGATGGAGACACAAACTCCCTAAGCACCACTGGAAGTTGAAATATTAAGCTACCAAAGTCTTTAGCTTTTCATGGCATTTTTTAATTAAAAAAATAAATAGTTGCTAAAAGATAGTTGCATTGTAGTTGCATCAACTTTCAGTTTATTAACATAACTAAGACGTTGTAAAGGAAACACTGCAGTATCAGTAGTTTTGCAGCTGTGGCTTGTGACTGATTCTCACAGTGGCCAAGAGGGAAGAGCAACAAGCTAATACTTATTTGTAGTTTAGGTCTGCATGGACATTTAATGTAGCAAGAAGATTTGTTTCCACCATGCTTTTATAGTCAGACCGAATCATAATTTTTTAACCCTTAAAATTCAGTTCGTTTCAATTATCACAACCATCGAAACTACTGGTATCTGAATGTCACTATTTTATTACAAAACTTTATTTACAAAATGGAAAAATAAATGACTAAAGGCAGGCCATAGTTAAAGGTTTTTACCCAGTGATTGAAGAAACATTAAGCAAGATTTCCATGCATTCACACATCAGGTCATTTTTGAAATATGCAAACTGTTAAAATTCCTGTTAGTAAAACTTTAATGTATTCACAATACTTGTATGTTTATGAGGGTGGGGACAATTAATAGTTATGTACAGTAAGTTTAGTATTAACAGTTGCTCAATTTTTTAATATTTGGCTTTCATCATTACAGCAGTGAACAGTTTGCAAGGAAGAATTACAAGTGTTTCTTACTTTGCTGCATTCACAAGAAAAACAAGTGGTTTGATGCCTTTGCACAGAACAGTCAGAACTCCAAGGCTATATTAAACTGAATCCTTCATTGTGATCTATAGCTTGGATCAGTTTACATCGTAGAGTTTCTTTTTCTGTATATTTTGGGAGATCTAAAAGATTAAAACAGGTATGGGAGACCGGGAGATAGCTCTCACCACCTCCTGTTGACTGGATGACTAGTTTCAGACTCTTCATACCAAGAATGGGAATTCGGTCACTACCTGTCAAAAATACTGCCAAAAAGAAAATGATTTAGACAAATAGTCTAGGCTTTGCATGAACATCCACCCACCCATTGTATGATCTTAATTATTTTTACAGGAAGTACTCACTAAATACTGGGTGAACAGTTGGTATTGACACGCATTTAGAAGTCCTTTTTAGAAGAGCCATTTAGGGAACTTAAATTTTTTTTTTGGTCAAAGTAACTTTTAGACATTATCTCCTGTCATGTGGGACCAGGTTCTGAATTCAGAGAGTCAAGTGTTAATGCTAAGCTGTGTCTACTGCTTCTTTTTACTTTGAAACAGGATCTTGATACCTGTCCAGACCTATTCCAACAGACCTTGAACTTAAGATCCTACCTCAGTATTCTGAGTAGCCAGGGGCCTTTGTAAAAGCAGTGTACACTCTTAACTGGATAAGTGAACAGTCCTGAGAGCAGGGAGAGCTTCAGAGAGGAATACACTACAGCACTTTTATAAAAGGTAACAAATAGGAAAGGAAATCAAGCCATGCCCTGTAGCATAGGATCCAAGTTAGGTAGATCTGACAGGTGATCTGACACCCTCTTTCTGGCCTCTGAGGACACTTGCGTGCATGTAAGTAAAAGTCTTTAACATCAAAAACTAATTTTAAGAATTGAGCTAATAGTTTACAATTTTAATGGTTAGATTCTTGTCTAGATTATGCAGCTGGTCAGAAATACTTACATAGAAATTGTTTCTTCTTTTCTAGTGGTAATTCATGAAATACTTCCCAGAAAATTTTTATCGTGGGATGTTCTGCCCAATACTCCCCTTTGTATTCTGTATTCTAAAAAGAATACAACCTTTTTTTAGCAATAAGGAATACTGACATAGTAAATTGGCTTCCATAATTGTGGTCGACGAGTAAGAACTACTGCAATCCTGCATTTTACAATTTGAAGCTACTGCAGTAGTTCCCAGGAAAAGGGAAGAACAGATCTAAAATCAACAGAAATGCCTGAGCAACACTATCAATAAGGATTTATTAAAATTGTGTAAAAGCGTTATTAAAATAATTGGAGTTAAGTTTCTTTTACTATTTTCAGGAAGAGAAACCAAATCACTACTTTTTTTCTTTTTTAAACAAAGAGCAATGTTCTCTGGTAGTCAGTCTCTAAGATGACCCTCAACAGCCTCCTAGAAGTCTTTCCTTTGTAATCCCCTCCGTAAAGGGATGGGCTTGACATTAGGGCACCAATTTAACATTAGGATATGCTAGAAAAACAGGGAAACAGCTGTTGAAGAGCCATTCGTTTGCACTTTGCAGAGCACCTCACCAGTACTATCAAACAAAACACTCAGTGCAGTGTTGAGTGGGAGGGGCACTGGTACCTATCCATAGCCATGACAATGAAGTGGTATGAAGGGCGACAGCATACAGACAGGCTAGATTTCTGCTGACAAGTAAAGGCTGGTTTTTCCTACCTTCTCCAGTTCTTTCCAGTCATAATTTGTATTCCCAATAACCATAGCTTGTAATTCATTTGGCTGGAAGAGCAGAAGGACTTTTCCTCCACAGACTTTATGAAAGCCTGCATGGAAAGCATCAAATAAAGATGCCACCGATTTATTGAATATGTAATCCACATAGGCATCAACGAACTCTTGCCTAGAAATGAAAGCAAGACATAGATACACAGGTCACACGCACCACCCAATTTTTGCCCCTTCACTTCTTCCTAGCAGAGTTCAAAGGGAAACAAAACCAAACCAAAATCACACCAAACCCAGGACAGCCAGGGATATGTAGAAACCCTGTCTATAAAGCTATTTCTGATGAAAAAAGTACTTTTCTATTCAGTGGCAGGCAACTGGCTATCAAATAATTTCAAAATACACCCAAATCATTGATTTATAAGGTGACTTGCTACAATTCTGGGTGATAAGGGAAAACACCCTGGGAGCAGCAGCTCTATGCTAACAACAGATTTCCATTCCTTTGGTTTCAAGGAATCTACATGTATTCATTCAAATTACAAATACAGTCTCTTTTTTGGATTTTCAAGACAGCATTTCTCTGCATAGCTCTGGCTGTCCTAGAACTGTCTGTAAACCAGGCTGGCCTTAATCCAGCTGCCTCTACCTCCAGAGTGGGATTTAAGGCGTTGTGCTACCACTGCCAGGCTAGTACAGTTTCTTTTCAAATGTTGTGTGTTCTCTCCTGCCTCTCATGATACAATGGAAACTGAGCAGAGATGGTCAGATGCTTACAGGCTAAATGCACTTGCTGCCTAGCTGCATGAAGGAGAGAATTCTCTTGGGTTGTCTTCTGACTACCATACAGGCACTATTGTACATATATTAGTTTTGGAGTTACAGGCAGCCTTACCCCCCCCCCCATGCTGGGTTACTAGACATGGTAAGGAAAGGTTTCTTTTTTTAAAATTATAGCACACGCAATTATTGTAGTGTTCTGCCTGCATATGTGCTTGGACACCAGAAGAGGGCACCAGATTTCATTACAGATGGGCTGTCAGCCACCATGTAGGTGCTGGGAATTGAACTCAGGAGCCAGTGCTCTTAACTCTGAGCCATTCAGCCCAAGGAAAAGTTTTTGTTTGATTCCAGCAACTCAATTCTTTAGCACCTTTGAAGAGTGAGTCTGACTCAGTGTCTGAGCTGCTGTTCTACAAACTGAACTGGTGGTTTCTCGGATTTGCTACTTAGCTGCCACCACTTTCAAAATTTCTCTTATATTCCTTTATTCATGATCTTTTCATTCCTTTACTTGTAGCTTAAAAATCAGAGATCCACCTGTCTTTTGCCTTCTAACGTGCTGGGAATAAAGGTGTTCACCACATATACACAACCTACAATACTGTTTTAAGTTGTGACGTGTTTAGAAAATGCCTATTTAACCCTTACACGTAACTGGGGTCACTGTAATCCACTCACCGATTTTGCTTGTTAACAGCTGTGTCTGCACCATTCACAATCAGCTCTTTCACTTCTGTTGCACCAAAGTTTTCAACTGTGATCTATTAAAAAAAAAAAGTCAGTGTTAAGCTCAGAACATACTTGTTTCTCATGAAATATACAAACATGGGCTGGAGAGATGGCTCAGAGGTTAAGAGCACTAACTGTTCTTCCAGAGGTCCTGAGTTCAATTCCCAGCAACCACATGGTGGCTCACAACCATCTATAATGAGATCTGGTGTCCTCTTCTGCAGACACACATGGAGGCAAGATGTTTCATTCATAATAAATAAATCTTTAAGAAATACAAATTTATGCTAAATAGAGCCTACTAACAAATACTTTAGAGCCACAGTACTTGGTTAGCTAAAAACAGGCAACTTGAGTATTTCTCATAAACAAACCTCTTTAGAATGTAACAATCACAGGAAGGCATCTTCCTCAGGTGACTAAGTAAACCTGACAGATCTCTGCTAACACCAGCACAGTGCACGCTTCCATATGACAACAACTTTCCCATATTCTGTCATGTTCACTTGACAGGTTTTAGTTACACATTAATTTGGTTTAGAAGGTGGTAAATTATTTTAAAACCTTTAATTTCTCCTAATGGTCTATTTTTTGTATCCACAAAGCATTATGGGAATACATTCTTGCTTTCAGTTCACTATCTTGTAAGGGAGAAATCAACACACTTTTTACATGTAATCATCTCAACAAAACTACACTACCACATACATCAACTCAACAAGGGATACATAAAAAAACCCTGTGGGGGCAAGTTATGAAAGTGCATGGCAGATGCTCTAAAAAAGGCAGAGAACTACATGAATAGAGGAATAAGCTGGAAAGGAAGGCAAATTAGCAGCTAAATAAAAGAAATGACTCCAGTGGATAAAGTGCCTGCTTTGCAAGAATGGGGAACTAGAGTTGGACCCTCAACACCAAGGTAGGAGATGTGGAGGAGACATGGGGAGATGAAGCCAGCCAGTCCAGCAAATGCAGTGAGCTAAGGACCCCATCTCAAAAAGCAAACAGCAAATGTCACTCTCCAGCCTTCACATGCACTACATGGAAAAGCAAGTCAGCGTACACACATCCCCCCCCCCATTTTAAAAATTCAGGAGGTGGCTCAGTCCCTACTGTCAAACCTGAAACAAGTACAACCTGCAGAGAACTTACTCCCCTAAGTTGGTCAATGTCAATGTGTATGACTGTGCATGCACACAAAGAATGTAATAATTTTTAAAAAGGAATGTCTTTTATTGTCCAAGCAATACAAGAATCTCTATGACAGGGCAGTTGGAAGAAATGTTTGATTTATCAATTTCCCTACATATATAGGAATATATATACTGTTAAGTACCTGCAGGAACATTTTTCTTGTGAATAAAAAAATATGTGATTTTTACTTCAGCTTAAACATGCATCAGATTTCCTTACAAATACTATTCATATTCCGATCTTATAACAATCTAAGATGTCTGGCAAGATGGCTCAGTGGGTAAAGGAGCTTGCTCTGCAAGCCTGACAGCATGAGTTCAATTCCTGGATCCATAGTGAAAGCACAGAACTGACAAGAGAGTCAAGGATGGACTTCAATGGGAAACAGACATACTGGAGGAATTCAAAGTAGTTTCAGTTCATTAGTAACTCTTTAGCAACAAGTTCAGAAATGAGCAAGTCTCCTGAATTTAACTTCCCTAAAAATTATGATTAGCAAAGTATGTAATTACTGAATCACAGAGCTGGTGAATAATGACTGACATGCAATTATTTCAGTTTTATCTGTATATTACGGATAAAAACAATCACACAGGACTGTTGAGAATAAAATGTAATAATCCATGTATTGTGGCTCAGTGAATGTTAGGTGCAGAGTTAAGAATTCCACTCATAGGCCCGGAGAGATGGCTCAGTGGTTAAAAGCACTGGCTGATCTTCCATAGGAGCTGGGTTCAATTCCCAGCATCTCCATGGCAGCTCATAACCATCTGTAACTCAGTCCCAGGGGACCTCCATGGTCAGTAGGCATTGATGCTGTGCACAGACATACAAGCAGATCTAACATCCATATACACACACTGGAAAAGAGAGATCCTAAAGTGTGGCTGTTAAATAAGGTCACCTGACTTCTGTTCATCTTACCGTGAAATTCAGACAAAACGTTTCCTCTATGTCATCTTCTGGATAGTCTAGCAACTGCTGCATGCTTCTGCAGAGGAAAAGTTTGTTAAAGTAAAACAGGTTATTTTGACAATTCCGTATATGTTAGATTCCCTTTATTGAAACTGTTTTTTTTTTTTACTTAAACAAATGTTAGCAGATCAACAAAACACAATTATTCTTAGAAGGAAGGTTGTCTGTATATCTCTGTTCTCTTAGCCCCAAACCCGCCCTAGTATTTCTAACACTAACCTCCCAACTTCTGGCATCAGCTCTTTGAGATCATCCAGGGAGGGCTTCCGTTTCAGTAGTTTCTTATATAAAGCCAAAGGAAAATGTAGGTCCACAATAGTAAAGTTATAAATTGCTAATCCGCAGATAACTCCAATTAAGTGGAACAAATCACTGTCTTCAAATGTCTAAAAACACAAAGGAAAAAAAGATGTCTATTCCAAGTTAAAAACCCTGATTTTTAGTAGAAAAATTGTGAAGTCACAACAGTAACTGGGCACATTTCCATTCAATACATTTTTTTTTAAAAACTTGCTTATTAGCCATGAGTATGAATGGTGATGCACATCTTTAATTCTAGCATTTGGAAGGCAGAGGCAGGTAAATTTCTAAGTTCAAGGGCATCCTGGTCTCCATAGGCAGACCCACAGACCCACAACAGTCAGGACTACAGACAGATACATGGCTCCACAATTGATGTTTCCTCCCAGAAACATAAGCATCTCCACATCATTAAACATAAAGCATGGGTAGTTAGGCTTGCCCACCCCGAGCATGGCCCTGAGTCCTGATAGACGGATTGGAAGGAACAAGAGGATGCTTGGCAGATAATAAAGGTGTCTGTGGATGCACATGTGTGGTGGCTAGATGACAACCCAATGTGTCACCCGCAAGAAAGCCACAAGCCACCTCCTCTGAGGTTAAGGTCTTTCACTGGGTACAGCTTAATGGCTAGTCTAGCCTGCTTGCCCATTGAGTCCCCAGACTCTCCTGCCTTCCTAGCACTGGGGTCACAGACCATGCCTAGGATTTTTTTTTTAGTTTGAAACATGCTTTTGAGACGGTTTGGCTTAGAACTGGAAGTCTACACAGAGTCTAAGCTGTCCTAAGATTCACATCTCAAGCACTGGATTACAGACAGACCCTGTTTCCTCCAAGCTTATTGATTTTTTTTTTAAAGATTTGCTTTATGTATATGGGTGTTTTGTCTGCATGTACACCTGTACATCAGAAGAGGGTTATAGTTAGATGGTTGTGAGTTGCCATGTGGGAACTGATCTTGGGACCTCTGGAAGAGCACTCACTGCTACTTTCCCACTGAGCCATTCACTCCCTGGCCCTTATGCCAAGCTTTTTAAATGGGTGGGTGTTAGTGATCAAACTCAAGTCTTTATGCTTTCAAGGCATGTGCTTTACCAACTGAGCCATAACCACAGCCCCTAAAACAGTAACTTTTTCTCCTTAAATTCAAGGCTGGTAGTGGTGGAGCATGCCATTACTTCCCGTTGGAGTCCAGTTTGGTCTACAAGGAAGCTTCAGGCTAGTCAGAGATACATAGTGAGACAAAAATAAAACAAATAACAACATGCATTTATAGTTATTGTGGTGCACCCCTGTGATCCTGGCAACTTGGGAGGCTAAACTAAATGTCAGGAACTCAGCTTGGGTGTTGGCACACACTGGCATAGGCAAGCAGATCTAGTTCAAGGCCAGTCTGGTCTACATACTGAGTTCCCAGGACAGCCAGGACTACACAGAGACCCCATTAAATATATAGCAAGAATTATCAGGGAAGGGAGAATGCATTACAAAGAATAGATAGGAAAGAACCCAAACGAGTTATTTACAAGAGGAGAGAGAAAATGACATAAAGCTTGGCTTCTTCCAATATATGTTACTGTTTAATTTGATTATATAATGATACAAACATAGACTTATAAACCCTCAAGATGAAATAAATCATACAATAACTTAATGTATTTTCATTTGCATATTGGTGCTATTGTTTGACTTTTTTAAAGTATAGGACATTTAGCCGAACTACTAGAGACCTAAGGGTGTGTGACAAGGTGCCAAGCCCTCAATAGACAAGACAATATGGGTGAGTATCAGTGAAGAAAACAATGGCAACAAACTTATAAACACAGTATCAAATACTACACTGTAACTACTGCTGGACTCTAGTAACTGAGCTCAGTGGTAGTGCCCCACGCCTTTAATCCCAGCACTTGGGAGGCAGAGGCAGGCGGATCTCTGTGAGTTCCAGGACAGTCTCCAAAACAATACAGAGAAACCCTGTCTCGAAAAACCAAAAAAAAAAAAAAAAAAAAAAAAAATCATCCAAGATAGTTTAATAATTATAGCAGCATTATTTTGTTACCCCAAGAATTATCCTAGGCATTGAATATCAGTAACTGCTACCTTCACACAAGACAGCCAGCCTCCTGCAACAAATAAAGACATACTATGACCAGCTGGTAAATATCTTAATCTTTGTTGCACATATGGTCCTTGTAACTAATGGACTCTGCCTCTAATGAATACACATCAAAAGCAGTTAAGAGCCAAGCTGCTTCCTATATGAAAATGTAGTATGATGTACTGGCCCTTAATTTCAATTGTAAGAGAAATCAATAATCTCTAATGCTAAATGAATTCATCATTACTATCAATTTTATAAACTGAAATACACAGAGGGAAAAGTCAGTTTGTTTCTTTTTCCCAGAGATTGGGTTTCTCTGTGAATCCCTGGCTATCCTGAAACTCAGAAAGATCCACCTACCTTTATCTCCCAAGTGCTGTGATTAAAGGCGTCAGGCACTACCATCCATCAAGATTGTTTTTAAGTTCATTGTTCTTCAACTTAGTTTCTTAATTTTAAATGTATAAAAATCAGGGTTGTGTAGTGGACATTGGTGGTGCACACCTTTAATTCCAGCACTTGGGAGGCAGAGGCAGGTGGATCTCTGAGTTCAAGGCCAGCCTGGTTTATAAAGTGAGCTCTAGGACAGGCTCCAAAACTACAGAGAAAACCTGCCTTGAAAAACCAAAACAAACAAAAACAAGTAACTATGGTACAAACAAACATTTAACTGTGGTAAATGGGCATTTTACCTTATCTGAAAACCAAATAAGCCTGGAATCTTCGTAATATTGAAACATGCCATATTTAGGATCCAATAACTCCCTCATGATGAGCAAGAAAAATTCTTTTCGTACACCTCCTGCATCAACAGCATCTTCTCCAACAAATATAACCTAAAACAGAGTAATATGAACGTTAAAAAGACTATAAAGAAATGGAAGTGCATTTCAGAGACCCTGTTACATGCTGTTCACTGCTAATAAATCTTAGCAATTTTGCTGGGAGGTGGTGGTGCACGCCTTTCATCCCAGCATGGGGGAGGCAAAGACAGGCAGATGTCTGTGAGTTTGAGGCCAGCTTGGTCTACAGAGCGAGTTCCAGGACAGATTCCAAAGCTACACTGAGAAACCCTGTCCAAACAAAAACAAAAAATTAAAAATCTTAGCAATTTATAGTTTCAAAAGTTTTAATTTTTAACTTCCCTGAGGCTAGAGAGCTGGCTCAGTGGTTAAGAGCATTTGTTGCTCTTGCAGAAGACCCAGTTTCGCTTCCCAGCATCCACTTGGTGGTTCACAACCAGTTCCACAGGATCTAACCCTCTCTTCTGACCGCTGCAGGCGTCAGGCCACACACAGTGCACATACAAGGAGGCAGAACATACAAATAAAATGAAATAAATCTATAATAATAAAAAACAATAGCCACAAAAACATTAAAAAACACACTTTGAAAAAGCCTAAAAAGACCTGAAACAGGCCAGATGGTGGTGTCGAACACCTTTAATTCCAGCACTTGAGAGGCAGAGGCAGGCAAATCTCTGTGATTTAAAGACTAGTACAGAGAAGTTCCAGGACAAGCTCCAAAGCTACACAGAGAAACACTGTCGAGAGAGAGAGAGAGGAGAGAGAGAGAGAGAGAGAGAGAGAGAGAGAGAGAGAGAGAGAGAGAGAGAGAGAGAGAGAGAGAGAGAGAGAGAGGAGAGGAGAGGAGAGAGAGAGAGGGGGGGAGGGAGGGAGAGAGAGAGAGAGAGAGAGGAGAGAGAGAGAGAAAGAAAGAAAGAAAGAAAGAAAGAAAGAAAGAAAGAAAAAGACCCGAAGCAGCTTTTAAATAGAAGTCCCAATTTACGTAAAAAGGCGCTTACTTACTTTGAGTGGCTTTTTGTAGTCTATGTTCTTGGTTTTCCTGAGGACCTCCATTGCATCTCCTACAATATTCTCTCTGCGAACCACAAGAATTAAGCAGGGATTCACAGACTCAATCACCGGGAGAAAAAGAGAGGAGACATTCTGCCTGTGGGCCTGGTCAATAGCCATCTAGAAAACAAAATCACGATTTTACTTTCAGACAGTCTCATTTAACCTACCTGGCCTTGAATTTGCTACGTAATTGATGTGGAGGCTTGAATGTGTTTGGCCCCACAGGTTCACATATATGAATATTTAGTTCCCAGCGGTGGACTATTAAGAAGGATTAGGAAGTCTCGCCTTGTTGGAGAATATGTGTCACTAGGGGTCGACTTCCTGCCCGCAGATTAAAAATATAAAACTCAGCTATTGCTTCAGTGTCATGCTTGTCTCTGGCCATAACGAATAACTCTCTAAAACTGTAAGCAAGCCCCTAATTAAAAGCTTTCTTTGGATTCCTTGGTCATGGTGTATTAACAAAGAACACTAGGGTAACCGCACCATGCCAACTATTTTAGTTAGCAAAAAGCAATGTTTCACTGTGATATCCTACACACACACACACACACACACACACACACACACACACACACACACACACACACACAGTTTTTTGAGGCAGGGTCTTACTGTGTGGCCTAGAACTTAGACACTGACCTGCTTCTGCCTCCTAAATGCTAGATTAAAGACATGTGCCACCTTGCCTAGACTCTTCCATTAACTGGATTTTAAAATCTTCATCATGAATGAAACTCATTGTAAAAAGGAAAGAGGAAGGAAAAGAGGCATTCTGGTGGCAGATCTCAGAGACTGAGGGTACCCTGGGCTAGCCAATCAGTGAGAACCTGTCCTCCACCCTCCCCCAAAAAGAGTCACCCCACCAACACCAATAAAAAAGAAAAGAAAAACACTAACAAAAAAAAATATCTATGCTGAAACTCAAGGGAATTTTTTTCTTTCTTCCTTTCTATGTAGTCCTGGCTGTTCTGGACCTGGCTATATAGACCAGGTTGGCCTCTGAATTCAGAAGTGGGTTAAAGGTATGTCACCATGCCAGGCTCCAGGAAATGTCAACCCCCCTTCCCATTTAAGTGATGAAGTGCTTCCAAGTTTGATTTTATCTCACATTTCGTTCCTTGCATCTTTTCTCAAGAAACATGAGTAAAGGCTACATTGCTCTAATTTTATTGTAGTTCCTTCTTGGGGGTGTGGGAAGTTTTATTTTATTCTACAGCTTATAGTCCTACATGAAGGGAAGCCAGGACAGGAGCTCCAGGCAGGGACCTGAAGGCAGAAACTGAACACAGCTCCGTTTTGAGAATAAGCAACTTTCACATCTGTGAGTTTTAGAGTACAATGCAAAGGATAGTCTACAATACTTTTCCCATACATTACTGGTTATGTGTGTTTCAAATATTCAAAAAAAATCACAATTTTTAAAAGCATTCACAAATCAAATTAGCATTGTACAGTATTTACCTGCATCTGTAAGACTGCATCTGTTTGTAATAGAGTAGTTTTTGCCTGGGCATCAAATACAAATGGATATGTACAAATTGTCACAGGGATATCTGCCAACTGAAAAGAAAAAAATTAACTCATTACTTCAAGCTGGTTGTGGTGTGTGGGTGCTGTCAATTTTGGTAAAGATGGTCATCAATCATACTCTTTGTTCCCTCACTGGCATGGTTAGAAATGAACAAAAATGTTTAGGGTTTCTCTGTGTGGCCCTGGTTATCCTGGAATTCACTCTGTAGACTAGGCTCCCTCAAATAGAGGTCAACCTGCCTCTGCCTCCCAAGTGCTGGGTTTAAAGGTGTGCACCGCCACCACCCAATGTCACTCACTTTTTACTATAGGAATTAAAAAAAATTTCTTTATATAGCATTAGAATAGACCAAGAAAGAATTACATACAGTATTAGAATAAACCAAGAGAAAATTGCATACTTTAGAATCCATGAGACTGCAAATAACAGGTGGTTAATAACTCAAGGTGTTGTGAGTGTTCGTAAGTGCACAACCACTGAACTACATCCTTGGCTCTTTGTTTAAGCCCAGGTGGCCTCAAACTCTTGAACTACCCAACTTCACCTCCAAGGTGCTGGGATGATGTTGTGTGCCACAAGTGAACTTAATGTAAACAAGGTACCAAAACAGTAACCCCCAGGGATTTTTGTTTTGGGCTCTTTGAGACAGGGTCTCTCCCTGGAACTCACTATGTAGACCAGGCTGGCCCGGAATTCAGAAATTAACCTGCTTATGCCTTCCAAGTGCTGGGTTAAAGGTGTGCGTACCACACTTGCCTAAAAATTCTTATACGAATATGTATTCGGGCATGCTGATGTCATACATGGCATGCACATGAAGGTTAGAGGTGAATTCTTTCCATTAGGTTGGTTCCATGGACTGATGCCAGGCTGTCAGGCTTGACAACAGGTGCCTTTACCTGCTGAGCCATACTGATGAAACTTTTACAAATATCACATTTTTAAAGTTGTATTTTGTGCTTGTCTATGTGTGCATGCCATAATGTGCATATGGAGGTCAGAGGACTACCTGCAATACTTAGTTCTCTCCTTCTACCATGTGGGCCCATTCATGTTCCCGAGTCTTCCATTTCCATACATCACTATGGTTCTGTTTAGCTCAGTGGTTCTCAACCTTTAATACAGTTCCTCATGTTGTGGTGACTCCCACCCATAAAATTATTTTTGTTGCTACTTCATAAATGTAATTTTGCTAAGCTTAGGAATGGTAATGTAAATACTTGATATTTCTGAAGGTCTTAGGAGAATAGGGTTTAGGTCCTACAGTCTGTGTGCTTGCAATATTTCAAATCCTAATCATGTTTTCAAAACTGTGTTTTCATCTCCCTGCTCCCAACACAAAATCTTATGGTGCTGGGGACTTCGCATGGAGCCTGGTGCATTGACAGGAACAATTCTAACACTGAGCCATACCTGATACCAGTCCTGTCTTTGCGTAATTTTATGTGATATTTGCCCAAGGAAGCAAAAAATCATTTATAATTTAAGCCAACACTTCCTTAGTTCAGAAAACCACACCAAGGAAAGCCTAAAGCAAAGCAAAACAAAACTTAACAACATTGACATAAAAGAAGTAATATATTATCCCCAGTTCTGCAAAGAGAGTTTAGGGTCACTCATTATTCAGCTCAAAGTACTGGAACTCTACATATCAAGGTAACACATGAGACAAGAACAATTTTTGATAGCAATTATTAGTTTAAAAAACCAGATAATTTACTTCTTTAATATTCTGCTCTATTAGGTAAGCATTCATAAAATTTTAAGATAAAACTCATACTGTGTAGACCAGGTTGGTCTCAAACTCAGATATCTATCTGCCTCTTCATCTCAAGTGCTGGGATTGAAAAAGCATGCCATCCACCGGACGGTGGTGGTGCACGCCTTTAATCCCAGCACTTGGGAGGCAGAGGCAGGCGGATCTCTGTGAGTTTGAGGCCAGGCTGGACCGACAGCCTCCAAAACAATACAGAGAAACCCTGTCTTGTAAAAAACCAAAAAAAAAAAAAAAAAAAAAAAAAAAAAAAATCATGCCATCATGCCAAGCAACAGCTTTTTTTTTCTTTTTCAAGCTGCCCTGGAACTTGATTTTTGACCAGGTTGGCTTCAAATTCTGAGATCTGCTGTTTCTGCCTCTTCGGAGATAAAGTGCGCCACCACGCCAGGGCCAGAATTTTATATGAACATTAAAATACAAAAATCACCCTCAACACAAATTTGACTCTTCACAGAGGGAAAAAACAGAAAGTACTTCATAAATGTGACTTTATTACACCAAACTTACCTCAGTTAATCCATGGCTGACATCCTATGACAGCAATGCAGAACACAATGAGGAAAGAGCAATGTTAGTGTGCTATTTCTATTCAAGAAGTAGTTCAAGAAGTAGAAAATAAATTAACAAAAAAGTTCACCGACCCACGTCTATATATATGTAAGATTTTTGGGTGTATCATGAAACTAATAGGTTTGAACATAATGAGATCTGGTTTCAGCAACTAAGTTTCCCCACTTGCAGAATTTACATAGACTAGTAAACTAATTCTTAGCCTGGTATGTCTTCATGGCTGTTTCTTTACCTGGAAAATGGAAGAATTCTCAGACTTGACTGATCTCAATGAAGTAAAAATGCTTTGTATATTAAAATGCTACATGGAAGCAAAAGGAGAGGAAAGCTGCCATGTAAACTGTTATGGGACAGATAACCAGAAAGATGTAAGGTATCTTACAGTGGTTGTGTTTTTCCCCTTAAAATTTCTTTTTGAAATTTTTGAAACGGGTTCGCTGTATGGTTATGGCTGGAATGAAACTTACTATGTAAGCCTAGAGCTCAGAGATCAGCCTGCCTCAATTTCCTGTATTTAAGTTAATTATCATCATACTCAGTGTGTGTCCTTATATTTTTTACTGTTGTTTTGTGAGAGAGAATGCAGGTGTGCCTATGGGGGTCAAGAAACAGTCTGTACAAGTTGGCTTTCTTCCTTGCACTGGGGGTTCTTAGGTTTTGAGAACATTAACTTAAAATAAAAAGTATAACACAGGACATACTGATTATTGAGTTGTAAAAACACAAGATTCTTTTTTTTGGTTTTTCAAGACAGGGTCTCTGTGGCTTTGGAGGTTTTGTTTTTTTAAAGGTTTTTTTGACACAGGGTTTCTTGTGTAGCTTTGGAGCCTCTCCTGGAACTCAATCTGTAGACTAGGCTGGCCTCGAACTACCTCTGCCTCCCAAGTGCTGGGATTAAAGGTGTGTGCCACCACTGCCCCGAATATAAAGGAAGACTTATGAAGGAAAAATAATGAAAGCTTACTTAAGAGGCTAGAAAAGAAATGTATACTTTTTTCCTTCCAAATCTAAGGATCAAATCCAGGGCCCTGTATATACTAAGCCAAGGTTACATACATTCCAGCCCACATATTTAAAACTTTTAGGCAGGGTCTCTTGTATCTCAGGCTGGCCCTGATCTCAGTATGCAATTTAGGATAACCTTTAACTCTAATCTTCCCACCTCTTACTACTGTAGACATGTGCCATCATGCCCAGTTTTGTTTGGTGTTGGGTATCAAATCCAGGGTTTCCAACACGTTAGACAAGCAGTCTACCAACTGAATTACATGCTTTCTTACTGAAAGTTCCCATACCACATATACTCAAGGTTTAGACTTTACTACTGTCTTCAAAAATATGCTCCTAAATTTGTAGCTAGTGACTACTATAGTGAAGAATAAACTTTATCCAAACATAAAGCATTTGTCTTAGGCTATTATGGGTCTTTGGAATGACAAGGATCTTTAGCTGCTGACAATATAAATAATATTTATGAAGCAGACTTCAGCCATTTGATATCAGCTCTGCCTTTAGGAGGTTCAGATATGGAACTAGAGAGAAGGCACTTACTACTCTTACAGAGGACTGGGGTTCAGTTCCCAACACCCACATGAAGCCTCAAAACTGTCTATAACTTAGATCCTGGGGATATGATGCCCCCCTAATCTGACCTCTACAGGCAAGCCCCCTCAACATAACACAGTGCACATACATACATGCAGGCGAAATCTGACCTCTACAGCGACCACATTCATGCGTATATGCGTGTGCACATTTGTGTACAGTGTGTATACATACATGTAGGCAAAACACACATACACAAAAGTACAAAGTTAGTGAGAAGTGATAAAAACACTGGGCACAAGTCAGCTTCAGTGCTTAGCAACCCTCTGAGCACTATCAATGCCAGATATCCACTTATGATGCCTCTCCTAGAGTCTTCATGATGTCTTCACTTGGTCAATTTTAACTTGTTCTCTTATTCTGTAACAAAATGCACTTGGTAGGTAAAGTAGTTCTTTGAGTTCTGTGAAACCTTACAACAAATGATAGAACCTGGGAACAGAGTAGGACATATTCCCTCCCAACTTGGCAAATGTTATCAGAAATAAGGATAGTTCCACATAATTTTTCTCCAATTTTGTAGGTGGCTAAATTTTAACATGCTTTGATAATTGAGTAGAAACTCCCTACCTGGGTAAGTTAAATATCAGTATTACCTCCCAATGCTGATCTATTCTGATGTTACACCGACCCATCTATCATACTAACGAGCATGCCAGGTTGCTATTTCAATCACCATCTAATCTAATTCCTTAGGACAAATTTAGGCACACAGCACAATACTAAATGAATGACATTTAGGACTTAGAAATATATAACATTAAAAAAACAAAACAGGGCTGGAGAGATGGCTCAGAGGTTAATAGCATTGGCTGCTGCTCTTCCAGAGGTTCTGAGTTCAATTCCCAGCAACCATACAGTGGCTCACAACCATCTGTAATGAGATCTGGTGCCCTCTTCTGGCCTGCAGGGATACATGCAGACAGAACACTGTATACATAATAAATAAATCTTAATAAAATTTAAAAAAATTAAAAAAAAAGAAAAACAAACAAACAAAAAATAAACAAAAAAACTAACCATAAACCTCACCCACCCAAAGTCACTTAACTCAAATCTCAATGTAATTCAAACACCACAGATCCAGCATGGATCTTTCTTTCTTTTCTTGTCTTTTTTTTTTTCTGAGACAGGGTTTCTCTGTATTGTTTTGAAGGCCTTCCTGGATCTCGCTCTGTAGACCAGGTTGGCCTTGAACTCACAGAGATCCACCTGCCTCTGCCTCCCCAGTGCTGGGATTAAAGTGCGCCACCAACACCCGGCACCAACATGGATCTTTCTAAGATTTCTTTTGAAATAGATTAGCAGAGTGAACTTCAGATCATTTTGTATTATGTTCTACCATACCCAGGTCATAACTTTAAGTTTTATTTCTAATGCATTCATTAGTGTATGTGGTGGGGTGGGGGTGGGGGAGATATATACATGCATGCCACAGCATGTGTGACGATCAGAGGACAACTTGTAGGAGTCAGTTTCTTCCACCACATGGGTCCCAGGGATTCAAAATCAGGTCATCAGGCTTGGTGGCAAGCCACCTGCTGGGCCAACTTGGTGGCACACATCATAACTTGAAAGAAAGAAAGAGGAGGGAGGAAGGGGGGAGAGAAGGAGGGGTAAGAAAAAGGGGAAGAGATGGTTCAACAGGTAAAAGAGTCCCTCCAGACTCCTGGGTTCAATTTCCAGCATCCACACGATGGCTCACAACCACTTATAACTAGTCCCTGAGGATCCAATGCCATCTTCTGACCTCAGTAGCAGCAGGTACCTAAGTGGAGCCTAGATATACATATAGGCAAAACACCCATGCATATAATAGAAGTATTTTAAAGTTGCATTTTATTATTTTTAAGCTGTGTGTACGAATGCAGAAAAGGCCACTGGATCCTCTGGAGCTGGAGTTATACATGGCTGTGAGTCATTATATGGGTGCTGGGAATTGAACCCAGGTCCTCTGAAAGAGCAGCCTGTGCTCTAACCTGTTAAGCCATCTCTCCATGCCCTCATCATAACTCTTGATTTACACAAGCTGCAATGGTGACACAGGTCTTATTGTCCCAGCACTGGAAAGCTGAAGCAGAAGTTTTCCAAGGTTGAATCTAGCCTGGATATAGCAAGGACTTATCTTCAGAAAAGCACTCCCGACCCCATAAACCAAACTGGCATTCATATGTTTGTGAGTATATAAATACATGTACACACATACATACATAATTGTACTTACACAAAATGCACACATTATCACAAAATAGCAAGAATATCTTTAGGACAGTCTTTAAAACTTTACTAATACTGTGTGAAGATGACACCCAACTCAGCCTTTAACACTAGCAGTGAAATGTGGATCTTATTTTTTGTAACTTCAGAGAGAAGTCTGTTAAAGTTCTATGTAAATGCAGGCTGGATCAGCAGTTAAGAACACTTGGCTACTCTTCCAGAGGACCCAGGTTCAATTCCCAGCACCCATATGATGGCTTGCCACAATTGTCTATAACTCTACTTCCATGGGATCCCAAAATAAAAAAAAGTTCTGTGTAAATATAAAAGTGTGATGAGCGAGAGAGAGAGAGAGAGAGAGAGAGAGAGAGAGAGAGAGAGAGAGAGAGAGAGAAGAGAAAGAGAAAGAGAGAGTGAGAGAGCGTGCTAAGTGTGTGGTGACATAAGCCTTTAATTCTAGAACTCTGGAGACAGAAGGAGGTGATCTCTGCTGAGTTCAAAGTAGCCTGGTCTCCCTGGTAGTAGATAGTCCAAGCAGGGCTATCTAAAAAAGGGTCATATGGTGGTGGTGATCACATTTAATTCCAGCCCTTTAATCCTAGCAGAAGCAGGCAGATCTCTGTGAGTTCAAGGTCTACAAAGCAAGTTCCAAGACAGCCAGAGCTATAGCACAGAGAAACCCTGTCTCGATATCACCCCCCACCCACCCCCCAAAAATGAATAGAAGTTAGCTTCCTGCAATAATATTACTCAATATCACGTTCACTTATAAATGGGAGGCAGGAACTGTATTATAGATCAGAGAGAATGAGAAGTAAAACAAAACAAACCAGAAAACCCCTAAAAAATTACAGTCCTCTATTACCTCATTTTTATAAGAAAACAGTGAACAGCAAAATAGCTCCTTAATGAGATTTAGTTTGATATCATCATGGCTTTGGGAGATGTGCTTGGATGACAAGACTACCAAATTTCATGCAAATATTGAAACAAAGGAAGAGTCGCTAGCTAAAAAGAAATCCTATGGAGATAAAGCGTTTATCCCAGCTTGGTTGGAACACAGGTTGTCTACAGATGGTTTTACTTTTCCATCAAACTGGCTCAGAACTCACTTCCTCCAGGGATAGAGTGCTGAGACAACATGTGCATGCTACCGTGTTTGGTTCTCATGGGACAGTAAGTGTCTGGTTACTAAAGATCTTCAGTTACATGCAAAGAAGCTCATCCATATGTGGACATATATTAATAATCTGAAATAAAATTAAAATACAGATTCAGTGGTCCCAGGGATTTCTCCAGCTTCTGAAGCAGACATGGCATTCCTAAGAGATCCAAATCTATTATTCTGAACATTAGAGAAGAAGTAACTTTATAGGAAATAAAGAATTCAAAGTCCAAGCCATACTTCCATCTTCTCTAAAACAAACACACAAAAAAACCCCAACAATCTGTACTGTTGATTTGGTGTTGGGAAAATATCTGCAGGTATGGAATATATTATTTTAAAATAATGTATTTGGAATATAACTCATAAATATACTTATTTACTTCCAAAATATGTTTCTTTTATATTGTAACAGATGGGATGTAAGTTCAATCTCCAAGAGCAGAGACATACCACTCCATAGGCTTGTTGCTGGACCCAGTTGATATAGTCATTCCTTATGTCTATCAATTCTTGTACTTCATGTATATAAAATTTGTCATATTGTATAAGCTGTCCCGTTTTCTCATTTACCTAAAAGAGAAAAAAAAAAGGAAGAGGTGTAATTAACATTAATTTCAGATAGTACTTAAAGCAGAGAGTCAATAGCTCTTAAATAGAAAAAAGAATTTGGAGAGTTCTTTAGCTAATATTCTATGGATAAAAACAATTACTGGGTGCCTCTATCTATGTAATATACTTATCAAGTGCTATGGGAGACACAAAATATTTATTGGATTCCATATCTACCTGTATTCTAAGTCTAGAAATAAGTAACTTTACAACCACAACATGAATATAAATGCATAAATCAGAAACTATATGGACCTCAAGTTGGCAAACAGGGCCTCAACAGTAATAGCTAATGCCCAATAAATGTTATGTTATTTAATATCTAATTAATCAAGCCTTTTAATTATTTGTTTACTTTCAGTTTTGTTTATGTGATTATACACCACATGTATGGGGTACCTTTGGAGGCTAGAAGAAGGGGTCAGATCCCCTGGAGCTAGAGTAACAGGTAATAGAGAGCAGCCTGACACAGGTGTTGGGAACTGAACTCAGGTCCTTTAGTAGAGCAGTAAATCTTCTTAGGCACTGAGCAATCTCCCCAGTTCCTGATTATGTAAGGTGGTATATGAATAGGATGGAAAAAATAAAAATAAAAAAACTAGGCTGCAGGTTCACTGGAGAGATAAGCAAGTACATAAGAAAAGGTAGTCCCTAATAAAGGGTAGCATCGAAACCAATACTGGGACAGTGACATATATTCTGCTGATGGAATGCAAGGAGTAGACACTATTTTAATCAAGCAAACTAACCTAAATCTAATCAAGTCTTAGAATCTAAATTATGGCTTGCAGAAAACACAAAAGATAGATAAGCACCATAGTAAGGACACAATCACAAAAATCCTCATTGTGGAACTTTTCACAACAGTCACTAAAGTTCTTCAAAAGGACAAGTAAATAGAAATTAAGGAGGCAGAGATTCTAAAGTAAAGAAAATAAAGAGGGGGCGGGGAAGGGACTGGGTCCTGTAAGATGGTTTGAAGGGTAAAGGAGTCTGCTGCTACACCAGACAACCTGGTTTGGGTTTCTGGAACCCATGTGGTGGAAGCAGAGAACCAATTCTTACAAGCTGTTTGCTGAGCATCCCATGATAGTGGAGGCACCTCCCACAAAAACAAGTTTGCTTTTTTAAAGAGACCAGACGTTCTAGAAGTAGGTATAAAAGATGTTTAACAAGTCATCCTCCTGATAGTAACAATGACAAATTCTTGACTATAGATAATAAAACAACTACTTAACAAACACTATAGCTCATTAAGGTGTATGTGTGAGGGGAGGAGCAGGGATGCAATATTAATAAAAAAGAAAGAAAGAAAATAGGTTTCTCCTCAGTGACAGTGACATGAGGAGAACTACAGTTCAAAAGAAGGCGGCGGCCTCAGCAGACAGAGTCCTAACCAGGATGACCAGAGGAAGAAAACCAATGGGTAAAGCCTCAGTCACAAAGACTCCCCTTAAAATAGGAATACACAGACCATCAAGACGGCTCAGTAGCTACAGGCCCTTGCTAATGAGCCTATAAACCTCATCAGCTCCCCAGAAGCACATACACATGGACACACAAATAAATGAATGGAATGTAAAAATCAAACATGTGTATGGATGGGAAGACTAGGGGAGGACGTAACAGCAAATGGCAATCCAAAGGGTAGAGCAATAGGTTTTCTTTCCAGAACAGAATTAAACTAAGTCAGCCACAGAGATGTACAAACACACTCCTAATGACTCCTATAAGAGTCATCAGAATCAATAATTTACCAAAGTCAGGTATAAAAAGTTCAATACATAAAATTTTCAACTCCATTTCTCTACCAAGAAAGTTTCGAAAATAGAGCATTTAAACTATATACCACTAAAAATATGAAAAATTGAGGAACATTTTCAAATTTTTATTTTATTTCTTTGAGTCTGAGTATTCTGCCTACATGTATGTCTGGACCATGTACATGCCTGGTACCCATGGAAATCTAGAAGAGGGTGTTGGGTCACAAATGACTGTGAGCCACCATGTTGGTGCTGGGAACTGAACCAGAGTAACAAGTGCTTTAAGCATTAAACCACCTCTCTAGCTGTACAAGAATCTATGAAAACTATAAAACATTCGAGAATAAAAAGAGAACTAGATAAATCAAGAGAAAGACTATGGCCACAGACTACAAAGAAAAACAGCAAGACTTGACAAACAAATGTAAACAGCACAATTTAACTGGACTCTGTATTTTAAAGAAGTGATTTAAAGAATATCCTGCTATAACTGAGGCAATGTAAATATGCCTGGACACGGTAGGACCATAATTTCCTTTAGACAAATAATGATAGTACTGTTATATAGAACATTAAAGAGTGATATATGCATGGGGTGACAGAGATGGCTCAGTGCTCCTATAGAGGACCTGGGTTCTCTCACTTGGTGGCTAACAATCATCTGTAACTCCAGTTCCAGGAGATCTAAATGCTATCTCTTGGTCTTCAGAGGGCAACAGGCATGCTTGCATGTCTATGTACATGGTACAGAGACATATATGCAGAGAATACACCCCTATACATAAAATTAAAAAGGAAAAGAAAGTAACATGTAGTACAGTCACAAATGTTTCATTGAAATAAACACATACTAACAGATAAAGAACATGACCAGTTAAAAACTGATAAATCTAAGATGGGGAATATAGGTAGCTTTTTTGTATTTGTGTTACAATGTTTCAGTATTGGTGAAAATCGTGAAAATAAAAACTGACGCCCGCTTAGCATGCAGGAGGTCCTGAGTTCAGTAATGTTATTGTCTCTGTCTTTGTCTCTCTGGCACACACACATGCACAAGGAAAACAAAATAAAATTCAGAAGTGGAAAGATTTTTAAAAGTAGGCTGGGTGATGGTGGTGCACACCTTTAGTCCCAACAGTTCGAGGCAGAGCATGTTCCAGGACAGCCAAGGCTAAACAGAGAAACCCTGTCTCAGAAAAAACAAAAAACAACAGGAAGTTTGAGAAAGTCAAGACTCGTAGGCAGAAGAAGAACATGAGTTTAAGGAGACAAAATTCACATTTTTCTGGCTCTAATAGTTGGTCCAACAAGAATGAAAGACATATGAAACAAAATTGGACTAACAGAGACAGGGTTAAACTGTCTAGCTGAGTCAACCTAGGTGGAAACTGCCCACTTCTGAAATTAGAATAAATGCTTACCTCTGTGTGAGAAAAGTTTGGAGGGTTTTATTGAGGAACTGACAACTGATCCATGAGAAAATAATTTGGAGTTAACATGTTTTAAAATCAGTGAAATTTTGAAAATTATTCTGTTTTAGCTCAGTAAGATAAAGGAGAATGAGAGTCTAGTGGCAGGAAAATGAAGCAGAATATCAGTAAGATTCAAAATTTCCCAATAATAAGGCATGCAGAAGTCATAGTAGCTAAATGGACAAAGTTTTTTTTTTTCTCCAATACTTCAAACCTGGTGAACAACAACAACAACAACAAAAATGCCAGTAATAACACCTGTAAGTCAGAAGACCATTCTTGGTATGACAGGAAGAGGGAGTTGGGGAGGATAAGAAGTTTTGTGTTAGTTCTTTGTGAACTCTAAAGTAAGGAGAAGAGCTAGGTATAAAGGGTTACTGTGTGATTACAGCACTCAGGAGGTAGAGGCAGGAGCACCAGATCTTTAAGGCTATCCTTGTGTCTTAAATCCCTAGTGAGGGGAAGCCAATATGGGTTCCTTAAGACCACATGACACCCTCCCATCAACAAATATGTTAAAGCAATGAAAAGACTGAGAATTGTTTTCTTTAAACAAAAATACTAAGCAGTGATAATAGTTAATTCAACATACATACTAAACAAGACCAACTTCCTAAGGGAAACAACAAAAGTAACTTTTTTATTATTATCATTTTGGTTTTTCGAAACAGGGTTTCTCTGTATTGCTTTGGAGTGCCCTGGAACTCGCTCTGTAGACGAGGCCTGCCTCTGTCTTCAGAGTGCTGGGACAAAAGTAACTTTATTAATGGCTCCTCTTTCAACACAGTGAGTAAATCTACATTAAAACCTTTTCTTGAGCTGAGTTATGATGGTGCTCTCTGAGGCAGTTCCAGGTTAATCAGGGGTACACAGTGAGACCGAGTCTCAAAACAAAACATCCCAACAAACAATCCTTTTCTTGGGAAGGTCAGATGGGCTCACCCATCGAGAGCTCTCGCCTCCAAGCCTGACTGGTCACAGGAATTTGATTCTTGGCATCTACAAGGAAAGGAAAGGACTGACTACTGCAAGGCTGTCCTCTGATCTTCACATGTGTGCTGTGCTTCATAGACACAAAACAAATAAATGGAAAAGAAATCATTTAAATAGGAAGGCATGGTGGCCAATGCCTCCTAACTCCAACAAGAAGAATGTCCATAAGTTGAACCCTGGTCTGAATAGTAAGTTCTGGGTCAGCCAGGGCTGCAGAGTGAAACCATGTTGCAAAACAAAAGGCAATCTAACAATGAAACAAACACCTTTTTCTAATAAACCTGAACTTCTGAGAAAGCAAAAGAAGGATATAACACAAACCATCTCATCCACTACATCTTTGGAGGGATGTAATGAACAGAAAGTTGCTATTAATTTTTATAGTAATGAGAAACATTTAGTTTTCATGGATTTCAAACTTCTGCTTTCAAGGAAATTAGAATAAACACTGCATAACACATCTCTAAAGAACAAGATTAGAAATTTTAACTTTTGACATTTGTTTGAAAACCAACTCAAACTCTGCTTCAGCCGGCTAAAAAGTTAGGTTTTTAATCCCTTTATTTTACGACTAAAGCCATCTTAAGCTCTCTTTTCCTGCTTTTTTGGGGTGGGTAGAGGAAGACAGGGTCTGACTAAACAGCCTTGGCTTCCTTGACAATAGTTATGTAATGATTTGTTTAAAATAATTCAGATCCAATTGCTCTTTCAAATTAAGTATTTCTCTTTAAACTATACTTTTAAAACATTAAATCTTTTTTTCCCTTTCTCCACAGTGTTTACAATCTAAATATTTTGTAAATAGAAGATACATAAGTTCTGCAGAGATGGCTCAGCAGGTAGGAGTGCACACTGCTCTTCCAGTAGACACAAATTTGGTTCCCAGACCCTAACATCTGACTGCTCACAAATACTTGTAACTTTGAGCCCAGGAAATCCAATGCCCTCTTCTGGCCTCCATGGGCACTGCACTCATGTATGCATAAACACAATTTTTTTAAAGGTATGCATATTTATCAGGATAAATAACATCAAAATAATAAAAATTTAAAATCAGTAAAATGTCGACTTGGGGGAATTATGACTAGTAGTTAATTCAGATATAATGATTTGATAATTAAGAAGAAAACTAGGTAATATAGCATTTAAAATGAACTTGGCTGGAGCATTTGGTGCTCTTGCAGAAGAGCACAGTTCGGTTCTCAGCACCCATACGATGTCCCACAGGCCTGTGTAGTTCCAGTTCCAAGGGATCCAATACTATCTTCTGACCTCTGTGGACACTGGGCACATATGTGGTGACATATAATTTATGATTTATTAAAGCTTGTCTGAGGGTATAGAAGCAAAGCTAGCCACAAGTCATAGAGCCAGGCAATGGTGATACACACCTTTAAATCTCAGGACTCAAGAGACAAGCAGATGGCCACACTGAGCTACACAAAACTTATCCAGTCCTAAAGAGAAACAACTCACACAACGGTGATCTCAGCACTTGGGAGTTGAGAGGTATAAAAAGAAGAGGCAACAGCCTAGAATTTCAATCTGAGGCTTGGTGGAGACAGGATGATAGTCTGAGATTTGGTGGAGATAAATGCACAGGTAGTACTCATACACATAAAATAAAACAAACAAATCCATACAAAGTGTAAATAAAGAAATTGGTTTGGGTTTTTTGAGGCAGTCTCTGTAAATAGCCTTGACTGTTCTGGAACTCACTAAGTAGACCAGGCTAGCCTCAGACTTACAGCCCACATGCCTTTGCCTCCTGAGTGCTGGAATTAAAAGTGTGCTCACCATGCTTGGCTCAGAAGAATTATAAAGCACACACACATACACCTACCTCTCTGTATGGTATACACATTTACAAGCTATCTTACAAAGCTACCTATTCTCCAAAAAACCTTTAATCCTTCAGTTAGTACATTACATTTTTCCGTATCTAGCATTTATGTTACATAAATGCCCAAAATCTTTCTAGATCACCAGTTCAAAGGTGAGAATCACACAATGTCTATCACTAAATCCCAAGCATACAGTAGGCATGCAATAAATATTTGCAAAATAAAAACAAATCACATGGCTGAATTTCAACAAATCTGTTTATAATTTTTACTAAAAATGTTCAAAATAAAATTAAATTCTGGTCACAATGTTTTTATTTCACATTATAATAAAGTATTTTGGTTAAGAAGTGACTATGCTGAAAAAAATGTATGTTCTATCCATTCAGTTTGAAAGCTCTGTGTCCCCACCCCAAACATTTGAAAACCAGAACAATACATAGCACCTAAGCTAGACATACCAAGTAAGCCTTTTCTTTTGACACACTAAGAATTGCTACAATGCACTCTGTAAGAACTCAAAAACCAACCCAATTACTACCCAATAAACTTATTTATCTCATTATAGATCCATTCCTGACAGCAGGTACCAAAGGTAATTTTCCTCATGATGCCATTTAGAGCACTGGAAATATTTTCAACTTAGAAAGTTTTCCAAAGGACATGACATATGGGAGGAACAACACACCCTGAAATGAACGGTGAACAGAAGATGTTTTCTTGTTTATAATCCTGCTCCTACGTTAGGTCAAGGAGAAACTGAGGAAACTGCCCTTAACTCTTAATCACTGAGCAGGGAGAAGGAATAAACAGCTGTGAGACATATCGTCTTTATTTTTTAGATTAATTTACGTGTGCGCGCATGCTTTCAAGTAAACAACAACTTCAAATGAGAACCTAGTTTCTGTCTAATCCATTAAATCAAAGGTAGTGTTTCTTCCCATCCAATTATTGTGATAATGAAATCTCTGCCTTCTGAGATTTAACAACTTAGGACACCAGGACTGCTTAGCAGGTAATGGCACGTGCCACCAAGCCTGACAGCCAGTGTTCAGTACCCGTGGCCCACATGGTGGGAAGAACTGACTCCTACAAGTTCCCCTCTGACTTCCTCATGTGCACTATAGTACATGCTTGCTGGTACATGTTAAACACACACATACAAAAACAAATATTCAAATGTTATACATTAAAATGTGTTTATTGATTTCTGGTCCAGCAATAGTACTGATGTGGACAAAGGCATAGCTCAGTTCTAAGCATCTGCCTAGCATGAGTGAAGAAGCCCTGGCCTCAATCCTTAGTACCAAACATACATACACATACAGAAACAACACACACAAAGCAGCCTACACACACAAGACAGCATACATAATGTACTCCATAGAGTAAGCTCACTTTAAGCGCGCGCACGCACATGCGTGTGTGCACGTGTGTGTATGTGTGAAACTACAGGTGCCCCAGAAGTTTGGGGTGTTAGAATGAATCCCTTGTACCTGGAGTTGCAGGAGGTTGTGAGCCATCTCTCCAGTCCCTAAGTGTATTTTAGCACATTCATGTGGAAGACAAAAGGGGCTTGAGAAACAGATCTGAACCTCTCCTTCAAATCTACGATTTACTACCCATTAATGCTGAGCTATTTTTTCACTTTCTTTGTTTTTTTTTTTTTCTTTTTTGTAGACAGAGTTTCTCTGTATAGACTTGGCTGCTTTGGAACTCACTCTATAGACCAGGTTGGCTCAAAATCAGAGATTCACCTGCTTCTGCCTCCAGGCAGGCATGCGGCACCACTGCCTGGCAAAACTAACTTTTTTTTTTGTGGTTTTTTTTTTTTTTGGTATGTGTGTGCCTCTTAAAAAAAGGGACAAAATACCAACTATACAAGTCTACCTTTAAAAATCATCTTAAAAATGAATAATATATACACAATGCTCACATATATTATATACTGAGATTTCTAATCTGGATACTGTTGGCAAACAATTTAAGACACCACCACCATCCCAACCTTCAACTACTAAGAAGGTGGATCCTAGTATCTGGCATGGCTCTATCAAAATGGGTTCTGGAACCAAGCTTGGTAGACAATATTAAAATATCAATATCTAGGAGGCTGGGACAGGAGGATCGTGAATTTAAGGCTACCTGGGGCGATACCACAAAATCCAATCCCAAAACCCTAAGAGTTAGACTGTAGCTCAGGTAAAGCATCTGCCTAGCATTTGCAGTTCAATCACAGATCCAGAGAGGGGGGTAAAAAAAAAAAAAAGGACACACACACACACACACACACACACACAAAAACCCAATAATCTTTGAGGTTCTCATTACAGACCTAGGTTTCTGAGCAGGCAAGTCAGTTACTCAAGTCTTAGCTGGGATTGTAAAAGTCTCCCCTCCCCCTTCTTTGAGACAGAGTTGTTCTCTGTAGTTCACAATGGCCTGGAATTTTGATGATCCTCCCGTTTGAGCTCCCAGACTGCTGGAATCACAGACAACCCTTCCTCTTGAGATAAAGACAGGGCTAAGGAAAACCAGTATTCTTTAAGAGGAATAAAGCAGACAATGGAGTCCAAAAGCAATCATGTAGTAATACAGTCCAGCTGAAAAAGGATGGCTCATGAACTATTAGGGAAAAGTTCACAAGAGGAAAGAAAATCAAAAGCAATTAATCATTTGAATCCTAGGCAAAAAGTATATAAAAGGTAGAGACCCATGCTATGATGTTACAGATCTTCATAACTGCAGTATGCTGCACACCCATGCCCTGATATGCTGCAAGTAAGTCTTGTTCTGGGGAAGGACCTGTTTTGCTAGGAAAGAAATGGCTATCAACCCTTTAATTATGACAGTGAGAACAGAAATTAACTGCCTAGGAATCGAGAACATATTAAATACAACAGGGAAAAGAAAAGTTCGGGAAGTTAAGGAGTTGAAAAAAATACCCAGGAGCTTCACTTCACTTAAAAAAAAGGGGGGTAAAAGAAATGATCCACAATGTTCTTTGATAAAGAGAACATGGACCTATCTCCTTTGTCCCCTTTATTATTTCCCTTAGGACTGAGCAAGAATCTGAAAGTATAAAGAAGTTGGTAAGGAAAAGAAACTATCTATATTCATATGGAAGTTTCAGTCTATTAGGGACTATGAACACATGCTTCTCCCTTAGGTCATGTCTCCTCTAAGTAGCAACTCAAGAATACCAAATGGCATAACAGAGATATACCTACCAACTGTCAGGGATGACTCAAATCCATCTTTAATGAGACAGCTGAGACTCTATTTCTTCATGTAACTTTGCACTTCTACAGTGTAAAGTGTACTATTTCTTACACTGGGAAAAAGGGCAGGAAAGAACAATAGGCAAATTAATGAATTATATATGGTTTCATTTTTAAATTAGTCACTTGTTTCAAATGAAACATTCTACTTTGATTGAGGCCATTAGTACCTGATACCAAAAAAATAGAACTTTAAACGTTCATAATTACTAGGGCCCAGTCACTTGTATGTATATGATAACCACTTATAACTAAAAATAATGTATCATTAATTAACACATTAGGTTCCTTACAAGAAAACATAAGAATTCTAATTCATTAATATGCTATTGTTCTGCCCAACTGTAGGCTATGGATGACAATAAGTCAAATAAGTCCAAAGCTACAAATTACAAATATATCACTTGTAAGAAAATTAAATTATGAGAAACTATAACTTCCAAATTTCTTTAATATGTATCTTTTATGCCATTCTAATATTAATGTTAAAATGAACATCAATCTGTTAGTAGGAATGGGGAAAGAGGAAAATAAAGGACTAATGGACATACCCTATGTAATATTTCTAAAACCTTTAATGCAGTATGAAGAAAACTGTTGAAAATTCTTCTTTCAGAAGGGGGAATGCCGATCTTGTAGAGTTTCAAAAGATGTACCACAACTTCCTTAAAAAGTTCTACTATCTTGAGGAATAGTGGAGGTTCAAGTACTGACCACCAGTTTTCTGTTATTAAAGGGTGAACATGCAAATAAAATGAATAAAAAAATCAGAATTAAAAAAACATACTATCTTTTCTTCTAGAGCAGTGGTTCTTAACCCTCTGAACATTTCAGGAAGATGATTATAACAATAATTTATAATAACATCTCTAGGGCTTATAGATAACTTTCCTGACTACCAAGATAATGTTCTTAAAAATCTCTCAAAATTAAAAATAAAGTATGAAAGGCCTACTCAATTCACATTCCTGGTATCCTAAACTATACTTAAATTCATAAACTATAGTTAAAAATCACCACCATAGCTAATATTAAATCAGTTATTAAAATGTTATAGAAATCAGGATTATTTTTCAAACAAAATATACATTAAAATAGTATTATTCAAATATTTTAAAAATCCAGGTTTTACTATTCAACTTAATATAGAAAACTGAAATATTGTGAAGTAATACCTTTATAAGCCCAAGGAACTCTAGGAAATAAAAAACAGGAACTTAATGTAAATTTGTAACCTATACTACCTTATTCGTGTTATTGTTTATAGTTTGTAACTATAAACACTACAATCTTATGGTATGAAGCAAGAAGCATATAAAAAATGGGGAAGCAGTACTTAGCTTTACTTTTCCATACTGGCTCACACCTTTAGATCCCAGCATTCTATTACTTCAATATATTTCAGTTCCACATACCTAGCAAACTCTTAGTAAGCAAAACACTGGATTATCCATAGCAAGTCAAGTATAAAGGCCAGGAGTTAGAGATGAATCCACACCATTAGAAGAATTAAGGTGAGCAAAGTTAAAACAAAGTCCAGAGAAAAATAGAGAACAAATCATGAACTCAGGAATCTTATGCATAAGCAGAGACACAAAATCAAACAAAAAGAAATTAGCAAGGGTAGTAACTAAGAGGAAAAGGCTGATACTGGGACTCAAGGATGACTTAAAACCAATGCTGTTCAGTTTCAAAGGCTCTTCCAGTTCTTTAACAGCAAGATCACTTAAGGCGATGGGAGAGAAAAATAAAGGTTTTTAATTGTTCTTGATACTACAACTCTGTGCTACATTGGATTAAAATTCTATATTTAACATGATTTGCCTTCAACAACTCCAACAATTGGAATCAAATAGGGAAGGGGCAATAAAAGAGCAAACAAAAGAACTCATTAACACTTTCATTTGAAAAGAAAACATTTCAGAAGAAAAAATACTAAAATTCTTACCGAGCACTTTCAGTGGTGCCTTTTCTAGGTTCACAAGAGCTGTACCAAAAGGAATTGCTATTGTGGTGAAATTGTTGGAGTCACTCATCAAGGGACATTCTGGTAGAGTAAGATAAAACCTCAATGCTTCAACATCAGGTAAGGAGCTAGTCAGTTTAGGTATAAGATTCTTTTCCAAACTAGCTGCCACCTATATTTTGACAAAAAAGCAAAACCTATTTCATTTAAAATGAATGCGCTTCACACAGATGCATATATACACATATTACACAGATTTAACAAGAAAAAAAAGAAAATCAAGCACTACAACATGAAAAGACTAAAACAAAAAACATATTTCAATGATATACTCAGAAACCAATGGAAACTACTGCCTAATAAGCATTGTTAAGAAATTTCAAAGAACTTTACTATACTATCAGTTTAAACTCTCCACCACAGTAGCTACTATAGTTATTAACAGACTTAACCAAAACAGTAATATTAAGTATCTAGAATCTGCTACAAACATCTGAAAACATTAATGTACCTTTAACATATAAATTACAAATGCTCTAAAATAAAAACCTTTAATTTAACATGAAATATAATTTAAGTCTATGAAATACAAGGATAATTCTTTCACAGACATAATATATCTGTAGAAATAACATGTAAAACTCTAGCAACTAAATAAAGTAGATGTACAATCATGTAAAAACAAACCTGCTGAGATATCTGAGGATGGTCAGGTTGTATTAGTTTGTGGAATAAAAGTCTAGCAGCATTCATATCAACCCCTGAAAATTTGGTACCTGTTCTATAGTGATCATCATTGCTAAAAAAGAAAAAAGGGAAGGAGAGTCATTTTCTTCAAGATAGTAGCCACTTAGTTGTTCCCAGGCTGCAGTGAGTAAACCCAGATCCGAGCTCATGCCAACGACTCTTAAACTCAGTGGACATCACACGAGCACACAAACGGAGGGGCAGGAAAGTAGATGGGGAACTTTTTAGGAAGAAGATAATGAAAGTAAGTGGGAAGGAGATGAGAGGGCAACAAGGGGTTACAGCATAAAAGCACATTATAAACACATATGAACTTTAAAAAACTTAACTGAAATATTAACAATTTCATTTCTTCAATGTTTAGATTTCTACAAGTATATGAATTTATATTAATAACTCAGTTCTTCTTTACTACATCACTAAATTTAATACATTTCAAAGGTTCAGGCAATCAAGGACTTGCAACTTACCTAATAGCTAAAAAACTTCCATTTAGGCAACCAGATGAAGAAAATGTTCCATCAATCTCACTAAAAATCAAATAAATGAAACACATAATTATTTGCCTTTTGTTGTTAATAAAAATTTAAATGACAATTTAGACCTAGGTATTGTGACACATGGGTAGAATCTAATCATTTGGGAAGCTATGGCAAGAGAATCTACAGCTTGAGGCCACCTAAGGCTACACAATTAAGACTGGCCTATTAAAAAAGAGAGAGGGGGGGAAAAAAAGATGGAGCCAGAAATGAGGAATATGTCAGCAAGAGGGCCCAAGCTCAGTCCTCTAGGACCTGTTTTTGGCAGCGTGTGCTTTTAATACCAGAGCTGGGGAGGCAGAGAAAAAGATTCCCTAAGGCCCACTAGCCACCTAATCTAGCCTAATAATCATAGCAACTACAAGATTCAGTAAAGGAACTGGTCTCAAAACAAAGTAAGGGAGAACAATTCAGGAAGATTTTCAGTGTTGACCTATGGCCTCCATACATACTCCCAAACACGTACCAGTACACATATACATGAACATGTCTCTGTCTCTGTCTCTCTCTGTCTGTCTGTCTTTCTTATACACACTCTGTCTCTGTGTCTCTCTCTCTCTCTTACACACACACATACACAAACACACACACACACAGCAGATGCATATTTAATGCTACAGAACACTTTTTTCACCACTCCAACCGAAATAATAATCAGAATTATGTAAATCATTGAAGATAGATTACATAATACCCAATAAAGAAATTAATGGTTTCTGTTTGACTTAAGCTTAAATGCATTTATCTTCAGCAACCAGAGATAGCTCAGTTGGTCCACTGCACTGGCACAAGACACACCAGCACAAAGATGTGACTTCCTATTCCCTGGTACCCACACAAAAAAAGCTAGGTGTGGCATGTGTCTGTAACTTCATTGGTGGTGGAAGGGTGGAGACAAGGCGACTCCCAGAGCTGACTGAACACCCAGCCTATAAGCACAAGACCATGTCTCAAAAACTAAAGCAGTGAGTGATGGAAAGTGCATTCAACCCAGGCCTACCGCTTTCACATGCCCATGGAAACAAGTGCACACACCCACACACAAAAGATCAAATTCTAGGAAACAGAAACTTTCATCCTATCTATCCACCTATCTAGCACAAGGTCTCACTATGTAGCCTTGGCTGGCCTGGAATCTGCTTTGCAGACCAGATTGGCTCTAACCTCATAGAAAAATCACCTGCCTTTGACTGGGATTAAAGGCATGCACCACCAAACCAGGCCCAATCTTCAAATAATTTTTATGGACATGGAAGAGAACTCACTTTTCCAAGTCACACTCTGACTGCCACATGTATACAACAGTGTGTGTGCACCCACACACATATAAGCAAAATATAGCAATTTAAAAAACAAAACAAAGGGAGCATTAAGGAAATAAAGTGGCAGTTTAAATGGAATCATAAAACAGCTGTTTCACACTGTATATAGGAACTGAAGCTTTTTTTTTTTTTTGGTTCTTAGAGACAGCTCTGGCTGTCCTGGAACTAGCTCCGTAGACCAGGCTGGTCTTGAACTCACGGAGATTCACCTGCCTGTGCCTCCCTAGAGCTGGGATTAAAGCCATGTGCCGCCGCTGCTACCACTACCACCACTACCACCACTTGGAATAACCAAAGCTTTTACATGAGAGCTTAAAAATACCCACTATGGAAACTTTTCTGGGGGGGGGGGCATCCAGACAGAGTTTCTAGGTAGCTTTGAAGCCTGTCCTGGAACTTTCTGTAGACTAGGCAGGCCTTGAATTCACAAAGATCTGCCTGCCTCAGCCTCCCAAGTGCTGAGATTAAAGGCATGTGCCACCACTGTCCGGCTAACACTTAAACTTTTATATACAAACCATGCAGAATACAGCAGTTAATGAAATATCGAAATGAAAATTCTTGGGGGTGAGAGTGCAGCAAAGGACGGGGAGATGAATTGGGATCAAGATGTAGATGTAAAAGACACACAGAATAAAGAAAATTCTCCACAAAGGTTGCTCTCCCACACTGGTTTGGGGCTGTGTGAGTCACCCATACTTGGCTATCTCCACTGGAAACCTTCCAGAAGGATAGCTGAGCCATTTCTGAATTAGAGCTTCATTCACTGTCCAGATCTGCTTTGAAGGGTCAGGGCATCTGAAGTCATCTGCTGGGCCACAGGTCTATGATACAATTAAAGAGATCAGTTGGAGGAAGAGATATCACAACACAAAAGTAAGAACCAATATTTTTGTTTGTGCATTTTTATTAAAAATAGAAGTCAATTTATCCTAATACCAAAACAAAAAACTTAGCAGATATCTTAGGGGAAAAATTCTTTTGTAGATTTGAGGAAAAAACTAAGACAATAATCTGTAACATACAAAAGACATTCGAGGTATGTTTTTAAAATTACTCCAACTTATTTAAAACTAACTAATTAATTATATGATTAAATTAGTACCTGAGGACTGGAGTAATGTGAAAAGCTTTGATCTCCACCTGAGAAAATTCTTTTGACACAGAAATAGTCTTCAGAATCTACAATAAAAATAAAATGTAAAACATTAGATTCCGAGACTTACATTTTCCAGAACATTAAATTTGCAACTGAACTTGTCTTGATCATCTAATTAGGCTTCTCATTCATTCCAGGGGACTCTACAACATGAAATGGCTTGGAATGATCTCCTTACTTGGGATGAGACTGACCAAGTGATGAGCAGGAATGACTTCCACAAGCCTAACTATGCACCATTTGACAAACTGCTAAGATTTTCTTCTGACCTACATTCATGCAAAAAACTGTTTTCTAGTATCTCACATTTTGGTTTAAACATAATATAAAACTGGATAAATTGTTATAAAAGATAGGTTAGAGGAAAATAAAATTAAAGGGGGCACACTTGAAATCTCAGCATTTGGTAGGTAGAAGGAGAAGTGCAAAGTCTGAGACCAGCACAAACAGCCAACAGAAAAAAATTCATTTTTGAAAAGAACATGGGAAAATTTAATTAATTTTGAGTAAATTACTTCATAATGCATAACTATTTCCATTCACTGACCATTAGAACAGAAAGTGGTTTCTCAAACTATGGGTTGAATGACCTAAGAACCATTGAAAAATACAGATAATTACATCACAATCCCAAACAGTAGTAAAGTTACAATTACGAAGTAGCAACAAAAATAATGTTAGGGTTGGGGGTCACCACAGCATTAGGAAGGCTGAGAACCACAGCTCTAAAAGAGGACATGCAGATAATTTGTCAATAAAAACTAAGTAAGGGCTGAGGAGACAGTTCAGCAGTTAAAGTGCTAGCTTTACAAGTGTGATGACCAAGTTGTATTCCTGGAACCTTTAAGACGCTACCAAGTATGGCATATGCCTTTGATCCCAGCACTCAGATTTCTAAGTCTGAAGGCAGCCTAGTGAGATCCAGGAGAGACAGGGTTATACAGAGAAACTCTGTTTCAGAAAAGCAAGGGGAAGGGGGGAGGAAAGGAGGGGAGAGAAAAGGGGAGAGAAAAGCTAGTTCAAGGACAGCCAAAACCACACACTCACACACACTATCTTGAAAAACAAAAAGACCAATCTCTCTCTCTCTCTCTCTCTCTCTCTCTCTCTCTCTCTCTCTCTCTCTCTCTCTCTCTCTCTCTCTCTCTCTCTCTCTCTGAGTATCCTGTTTTAATTAAAGTCTAGCTATTTACAAATCTGCAACATTTCTGTTATCTTCTTCTGGCATCTCATGTAGGACAGGCTGGCCTCAAACTTGTTCATAGGCAAGAATGAATTTCTATTGTTCTGCCTCCACTGTAGTTACTGATGTGTTTAAGTATGCTTGGTTTCGCTTTTTGTTTTTTTAAACTTCGTACTACTATTCACAGCTGCTACAAAAATATAAGCTTTATTCAAGGAAAAGACAATTATCTTAATTTCCTTGATTACTCCCTTGCAACTAGTAAAACATTTGTTTAAAAAGTATCCTCAGTAAAAAAAATAAAATCAACTATGTAAAATACAATTTAAAACATTTCTATTTTAATTTTTTATTTATGTGCGTGCATGCATGTGTGTGTGCATGCATCCGCGCATGTACCCTGTATATCTGTAAAAACCAGAAGAAGGCCATCAGGCTTCTTGGAACTGGAGTTATGGGGCGACAGACATGATGGGTGCTGGGAACTGAACTTGGGTCCCCTAGAAGACCACCAAGTGCTCTTAATTGCTGAGCCATCTCTCTAACTACAGGAAGACAAATTTCATCTGGCTCAGACCACATTGACTGTAAGACTTCAGAAAAGATTTCCCAAAAGTCACAGACTGGAACTCAATAGTAGACCCCTTCTTAGCTAGCACTGGCAGGGCCCTGAGTTTAGTCTTTAGCACCAAAAGAAAACAAACTCCATTCCAGAACTTGGGATGCCAAGGACAGGCGGATGGATCTAGGAGTTGAGCCTGATCTAAATAGTGAGCTCCAGGCCAGCTAGGGCTATATAGTGAGACCTTTTCTTAACAAAATCAGAAGGACAAAAAGTGGAGGGATACATTCAATCGTATGATATCTCGGGTTTTCCATCCATTCACCTGTAGTCAAACACCTGAGTTATTCCTGACTTTTGGCAACAGTGCATTAACAATCTGGGAGGGGTGACAATGCTGGAAATTAAGCTTTTATAGGCAAGTGCTATATGATGCCTGTCAAAACCAGTTCAGGTTTGGCATTCACTGTGGAGCCCAGAGTGGGCTATAGACTTGTGCCACCACACCTGGCAACAATGAAACTAAGAAGAATAACTATAAAACCAAAACAAAGCAAAACTCTTTTTACCACTTCAATGCAAAGAGCCCTAAGAGCTATGGCTTCAAAGGTGACAAATTCATATCTAGGTGAGTAAATTCATAAACAGAAATGAACTTTTTTTTTTTTTGTCTGTGCAATAGCCCTGGCTGGCCTTGAACTCACTGAGATCCACTTGCCTCTGTCTCAAGTACTGGGATTAAAGGCCTGCACCACCACCACCTGGCAGAAATGCCCAACTATTGACAGCATCCATACTGTTTAAAATCACAAAATATCTTTACTAAATTATCAGCAATGAATTCTGCAGAAGGAACTGAAATACTAATTAGTGAAAACACAAGAAAAACAGTAACATGTAAACAAGCAAACAAAAACAAAACAGGGGAAAAATTCTCTAAATAGAATAGTAAATTAATGATGATAAATGTCCATAAATTCTGGCTGTTGGCCAGGTGGTGGTGGCACATGCCTTTAATCACAGCACTCGGGAGGCAGAGGCAGGCGGGTCTCTATGAGTGAGACCAGCCTGGTCTACAAGAGCTAGTTCCAGGACAGCCTCCAAAGCCACAGAGAAACTATGCCTCGAAAAATAAAAAATAAAAAAAATTCTGGCTGTCCTAAAACTCACTATGTAGAATGCTGGGATTAAAGAGGCATGTGCCACTACTGCTATCAAATTTTGTAAAAATAGAAAATGAAACATAAGTCGGGAAGTGGTGGTGCTCACCCTTATCTCAACACTCAGGAGGCAGAGGCAAGTGGATCTGAGTTAGAGGCCAGTCTGGTCTACAGATTAGTTCCAGGACACCCAGGGCTACACAGAGAAACCCTGTTCCTCAAACCCCCCCCCAAAAAAAAGAAAAGAAGAAGAATTTAAAACTCCTATATATACCTAAAACATTGACAGAAGGCTCTCAAACAGGTACATGTACAGGCATGATTAGAGCTGCAGACAAATGGAGGTAGCAACCCAATTATTCAGATAGATGAAAGATACACACACACAAAACAATGGAGCATCATACAGCTTAAGGGGAAGGAGGAAGATGGCAGGAGAGATGGTTCAGCAGTGGCTGATCGTCCAAAGAAAATGGGTTCAGTGGTCTACACCCACATGGCAGCTCACAGCTATCTCTAACTCCAGTTGCAAGGGGGGGTTGGTGGGAGGGGACGAATGACAACACCCGATGCCCTCTTGTGGCCTCCATGGACACTACATATGGTGCAGACCCATGCAGATGCAGACACAGACACACAGTAAATTCTGTCATGTGGTACAACATGGATGAACCTTGAGGACAGAAAGCCAGTCAGAACAGTAGAACTGAGATGCAAAGGGCCTGATGGAAGAGGGAACAAGATATCTGAGATTTGCTTACATGGTTATACAGTTTTGGTTTTGCAAAATGAAAAGAAGCTGTAGAATGGCTATAAAATAATGTGATCATACAAATGCTTAATTTTAAAATAGTTCAATTAGTAAATTTTGTATTATGTACTTAATACAAATCAAACAAGCCCCCCTTTCCACTGGCATCCTAGTTTCTGTACGATCCACTCCCCAAAAGACATTTTATTTGCATACACAAATGTAAACACATGCACGTATGTATGTTGTGGGATAGTTGTACACTGTATAAAGATGTGATTGGTGTGATAAAAGGCTGGACAGCCAATAGCTAGGAAGGAGGTATAGGTGGGATCTCCTGGGAGAGAAATGAAAAGTAGATTCTAGGTAAACAGGAAATGCCAGGAAACTCGTAGAGGAAACAGGACGTGCAAGACGGAAGAGAGATAATGCCACATGATAGTAGATTAATATAAATCGGTTAATTTAACTTATAAGAGCTAGTTGGGAACGAACCTAAGCTTTAATAACTAATAAAGTCTTTGTGTCATTATTTGGGAGCTAGCTGGCAGGACAAAAAAAGACTCCTTTCACATGCATTTTGGGTCTTGCCATGAGCCCAGGATAGACTAAACTCAATGTTCCTCATGTTACCACTTACCACCATACTTGTAATTCGACGTTTTATCTTGGAGTTCCTCTAAACACAGAAGCCTCCATCACAAAAGAGCAACGTTTTATTAAGAACTTTAATATATGTACCAGAGGTTAAACACATTAGCACTTACCAATATCTTGTGGACACTGCCCATTGTAAGAAAACCAATTTCCTTTTACAGTGAAAGGACTTTTTCGGTTGCTTGTTGAACCAGTTCCCAACTGCCCATTACCACCGAGACCAAAGGAGTAAATTCGTCCTGAAGAAGGAACAAATGCAGAGGTATGCTGCCTAGAATAAAATGATAGAAAACCTCTGACTGAAGGGTAAATTCTAAACAATACACTTAGAAAAGTAAAAATTAACCAGCATAATCCTTTTATTAAAAAATAAATTGGGGCTGGGAAGATGGCTCAGTGTGCTTGAGTGTTTGCTCTGCAATCATGGGGAACTGATTAGAATGCTCCCCATCGTGTAAACAGCCAGGCATGAATAGCTGTGTGTGCTTGTAAACTCAGAATGTGGAGGAGGAGGAGGAGGAGGAGGAGGAGGAGGAGGAGGAGGAGGAGGGACTTACCAGTTGGTCCTGATAGCTTACTGACCAGCCAGTTTAGCTAAAATGGTGAACTTCCAGCTCACTGAAAATTCCTGACTCAGGGCAATGCAGCAGGGAGTGACAGAGATGAACACCCAATGCTCTGTTCTGGCCTCAGACTATGTACCACACACACCATTAATAAAAATCACAAATCATCTCAGCAGATACACAAGGAACAGTGTTTTTGTTTGTTTGGTTTGGATTTTGTTATTTGATGAGTATTTTTAGGGTGCTGTACATCTGTAGTAATGCCATTTGTATATAGATACAACTTTCTCCACTTCTAATTTGAATCCATTTTATTTCTTATTCTTGCCAAATTGGTATGGCTAGGACGTGCAGGGCTGTGTGGAATAAAAGCAGTAGAAACAGGACATCTTGCTTTGTTTGTGATCTTAAGAAAATCTTTTTACCAGTGAATGTGTTGTTTATGTTGTTTTTTTCCTGTATGACTTCATTATGTTAGTTTGTCTTTTCAATTTGTCAATTATTAAGTTCATTAGACACTTCTTTTCTGCATCAAGTCAGATGTTCATGTCTTTGGGGGTTTGTCATTTGTTTTTCTTTAATTAGGTGTGTGCAGTAGTAATCAGTTTGTATTGTGGGCCACCCTTGCATTAACAACAAAATCAAAACCAAACCCTGTTAAGGAAAATTATTGAGCAGGGCAGTGGTGATGCATGCCTTTAGTTCCAGCACTTAGGAAGCAGAGGTAGGTGGATCTCTGTGAGTTTGAGACCAGCCTGGTCTACAAGAGCTAGTTCCAGGACAGTAGGAGCTGTCTCAAAAAAAAAAAAAAAAAATGTTACTTTGACTCCTCAGTAGCTAATCACATATTGAGAATAGTTTTACCTCAGACAATTGGAAACCTAAAATAAATGATTACACAATTCTCTAAAGAACATGACTTTTACTGAGTGGTGGTGGCACACACCTTTAATCCCAGTGCTCAGGAGGCAGAGGCAGGCAGATCTCTGAGTTTGAGGTCAGCCTGGTCTAGAAAGAGTTCTAGAACAGTCAGGGCTACACATAAAAGCTCTGCCTTGGAAAAAAAGGGAATGGAGAGGATGTGAATTTTTCTTGGGGTGGGGTCGGGGAGTAGGTTGTATGTTTGAAACAGGGACTCCCTATGTTGCCTCCAAAGTGCTAGAATTACAAGTGTGTGCTGCATGCTTACCAGCTCAATAATCAGGCTATAGACCAAAGTTCTCTCCATATTCGTTACCTTAGCTTACCTTCCACAAGCAACCTGAGTGACAATGCTTCCCATAAGTTCAAAAACTTTCCTTGGGTTTATTTCGTGACTGGTAGAATTATGACCCAACTGGCCATACCCTCCAGCTCCAAAGGTAAACACTCCACCTTCCTGGAAAACAACAAACAACTAACTTTAGAGGCAGCTCAACGAAAGAAAATAAACTAATGTTCAGAAATGAGTTGACCTTTAATATGGACTCAATATTCTCTTTCCTGTCCTTGAAATTAAATAAATGACTGACTCAAAAAGATAAAAATGTCTTAAAACTAACTTGCTGTGTGATAGGAGGGACTAACCCTACAGCTCAGTGCACGTGAGACAAGCATTCTATCATTCAGGCTACATCCTCATACCTTTTTTACTTAAAACATTTTTAAAATGTATTATTAGTGTGGGTATGCAGGCTGCACATGTGTGAACACATGTACTCAGAGGACAGCTTTATGGAGTTGGCTCTCTCTTTCCAGCTTTACTCGAGTTCTGGAGAATCAACTCAGGTTTCTAGGAATGCCTGCAAAGTATCTTTATCTGCTGAGCTACCTCATCAGCCTCTCCCTTTTACTTTGAAATAGAATCTCAGTGAGATGTCAGGATGGTCCTGAACTTGATCTTAGTTTAGGAAGGCTTAGGGACTTCTGCTTTAGTGTCTCAAGTAGTTGTTGACTACAGGTTTGAACCACCAGGCAGGTTTCCTCAGAATTTTACAGTACTAAATGATACACACATTATGCTAAAACAATTTAAGTGTTTGTGGCAGAAGTAATCACTGCTGGGCTCAGCAGTGCACAGCTGCAGTCTCAGCACTTGAGAAGAGGCTAAAAGAGGCCAAAGAGTTTGAAGAGCCAGGGTTACATGAAGCCCCTCACCCACCAAATAATAACTACCATTAAGCCAACCAAAGAGCAAGGAAATACTTAATTGCATTGCTTTTGCATATCATTGTATTCCTTTTTTTTTAATTCAAAGGACACATTTCTAATAATTCATAAAAACTTAATAATGCTACTATCTTTAGTTAGCAAACCAGTGTGCCTTGAATATAAATGCTCTGCCTAAATTGAATGGGGGCAAAAAGAGTTCAAGGCCAGCCTAGGGGATACATCCTGTCAAAAACAAAATATAAGCAGACAAAAAGGCTCTACATAAGAGTAAATGTAAGCAGAATGCACAGATATGATTTTAAGCATACATAGTTGCTATAAGAGATAACTTTTTGTTAGTAATATTCATGAGTCAGAGGCTAGGCTTTTTTTTTTTTTTAAGACAGGGTTTCTCTGTGTAGCCCTGGCTATCCAGGAACTCTTTCTGTAGACCAGGCTGTCCTTGAACTCAGAAGACCTGTCTGTCTCCTGAGTACTGAGATCAAAGCTGTAAACCACCACTGCCCAACTGAGGTTACATGCTTTAAAAAAGAAAAATGACACATGACAACTTAACACAACCACAGTAGTTTTGAATTTGATATTTTTCATAACTGTAGTTATATGTGTACAATTTTACATGTTGCTTTCAACATCTAACAGCATAATTTATTATATATTATAGTATACAGACACACTTAAAGAAACTTTCCATATCAAATACAGAGTAGGGAGCTGGGGACACAGCTTAGCTAGCTGGCAGAGTGCTTACCTAACATGCACAGCTTTGGCTTCCATCTCTAACCCTGTATTAACGAGTGTGCTGATGCACACCTGTGATTCTAGCACTCAGGAGGCGGAAGCAGGAGGATCAGAAATTCAAGGTCATCCTCGGCTACATTTGGAATTCTAAGGGAACCTGGAACCCCAGGAGCAGGGAGCCTGAGACTTATCACAAAGTTGAGGACAGTCTCGGTTATATCACCCACCACCCTACTCAGTGTAAGCACTCTACCAACTACTACATCCCTCGCCCTTCTGAAACATTAACTTTAAATTGGCCAATCAATTTCTCAGACTCTTTATGTTAACATGAATGAACACAATGATATCTTTCCAGTAAAAATTAGCTGTGCTTTGCTTTGTTTTTGTATTGCTGAAGATAAAATTTAGGTCCCTATGTAAGTTTTTATTGAGCTACATCCATTGTCCAATGTGTTCATTTTCAGTTGACATGGAGTCACCATAGAAATACCCCAGAAAATGAAAGGTAAATGTTAAAGCAACTGACAACATTGTACTGAAAACATGGTACTCAGCCTATAGATTAAGGGAAATCCAGCTGCTTCTTTGTTATAAAACAAATGCAAGTTTAATGCAAATCAGGCAGAACGATAAAGTACAAATGGGACTGATACATTAGCACTGCAAGCTTGATGAACTAAAATGAAGTCATTTCATTCAAAAATTTTAATAATCCCAGCTACTCAGGAGGCTAACAGTATTGAAAACCCAAGGTCAGCCTGAGCAATTTGGCAAGCTCCTATCTCAATACAAAGAGGGGCTGGAGATGTGGCTCAGTGGTAGGGACATGACCTAGTATATACAAGGTCTTGGGTTTTAATTTCTGTTATCAACACCACAGACAAACATCCCTCCAAAAAGTGCTAGGCATGGTACTGAATGATGCAACCTCAGCCCCGGAAGACTAAGAAAGGGAAGTGTCTACAGTTTAATGTGAGTTTGGGTTATATAATCATTTTAACACTGCTGCAATCACATGTTGACAATGTATCAAAACGCACTGTTCATCATCCTAAACAAAACTGAACATGAAGACAAACTATTTTCAAGAATAATTTTAGGCCTTTTTTCTTTAAAGATAAATTGTTTCAGAAACACAAACACTGCTCAAGTTTAATGGAAATACCATGAAAGCATTCACTAATTATGAAAAGTTACTGTGAACAATAAAAAGGTTTATAAATACAATACCTTGGTTAATGCAGCAGTATGATCTTCTCCGCAACAAATATAAACTATTTTCTGAGATCTTAGTGACTTTAGTAAATTAGGAACATACCTATCTGAAAATTCCAATAAAAGATGTTAATGATATTTTTAAACTAAAATTCTTCTAAAATGTGCTTGCTTTATAGATTTCCAAACTCAGTAGACATAATACTAATTGTTACAATTAATCAATGACTTTGTAAGAAAAAACGACTATAAAATTGGAGTTCCAGGGCTACCAATCTCTACTCCTAAGATTCAAAGATGAGTGGTAAATCACCCTTATGCCAATGTGTACAGGGCTGAGCAATCCGGGTCAGTGTTTCAGATTTTCTACATATGCGTCATTATTTACCCTGTAATGGCTATGCTCTGAGATCATACTCAACAGGCTGTCCTACTGCTGCTTTTGTGGCAGAACATATACACAGCATAGTATGAATATCATTTTTATGCAGAATAAAATTATCAACTCTGTAAGAGAATTATTTAATTATTATCAGTTATTAGGCTAAAAACTCACTTTGACCATCTCAGTCATTAAAAGTACATTGAACTTTACAAAGTGTGATCTGTATGCCAAATATTAGTATTCAAAATACTGACAGGGATAACATGTCTGATAGAAGACTGTAACTTTTAAGAAATCATTTTTAAAATTCAAAATGCTTATTTTCAAGACTGTCATCAGTGTAAAAAGAAGCTCAACTAAAAATTAATCTGTTTAACAACCCCAGACCATATAAACCCCACTTGAAACATCATGTTACTTTCCTAGAGCAAATTTTTTTCTGTATCAGGCTGAGCCATTGGACACGTGTTCTACCAGGAAGCTATATGTGCAGCTTCTTCACTAGTTTTATAGCTTTTTTCCATTAATGATGGCCAATACTGGAACACTGACTACCAAATTAAAGCATTATTTGTAGCTGACACCCAATAATGTAGATTTAGGCCACATAAACTTTTTCCTTTCTTTCAGTACTGGGGATTAAAACCATAGCCTGTATGGCAGGCAAGCATTCTACCATGGAGCTATCTATAACCTCAGTCCAAAGGATCTAAAGAATATTTTTCTTCTTTGGGGGCAGGTTGTGTATGTGGAAGGTGTTGGGGATCGAATCCAGGGGCCTTGTGCATACTAGGCAAGAGCTTTTCCACTGAGCTATATCTCCAGGCTTCAATAAACTTTCCAATTATTATATGCTGATTTTTAGCCTCCGCATGATCTCAAAACATTACATTAAAATTTTAAATTAACATCCTCAGCTCCACCTCTATTCATCTAGAAGATGATCTTTAAAAAAATACCCTTGAACTATAATGAGACCTACCATTTTCATCATTAAGACCTAGCTGACCAAATTTGTTACGTCCCCATCCAAAGATAGCCCCAGAAAGGGTGAGTACAAAACTATGAGCTCCTCCTGCTGCAACTTGCATGAATGGAATTCCAAGTAAAGACTTAATCAGCTGTGGTGAAGTTTGCTTTTTACAGTCAATGCCTAGACCCAGTTGGCCATATTTATTCTGTCCCCAACAGAAAACTTCACTTGCTGTAAGACAAAAATCATAAAATTATTTTACACATACATATCATCATTTACAGACCAGCTACTTATGTGACATCCTCATTAGATGAAAATACATACTTACCGACAATGACATTTATCTCATTATATAAAAACATACTACTACCTAAAAGAACTTCTCTTACCAGTACACTTTAAATTTCAGCAAAACACTAGGTATACAATCAGTCCCTTATGCTCTACATCAAAGGACTGTCTCTTTTTAACATTTCTTATCTTTCACTCTTATTCTCTAACTTCTCCCCAAGTTATCAACTAACACATACAATTTAAACAGTAAGAACACCTTGTAACCCAGTGCTTATCTGACACGCACATGTGGATGTTTCAAAACCACTTCTAATTCAGTATGCCCCAACTGAATATGGCTTCTACCCTATCTATCTATCTCCAGTTCCCATACTTCTTTTCTTCCCAGTGTCACCCTTCAGCAGGGCTATGACACCCAGCGATGTCATAGCCCTTCTCAGACATCACCCAGCATTACCAAGTTACACAGTTTTCTTTCTCTTAAATAGATCTATTTTTTTTAACATCCTTCCTAGTTCCTTTAATCATTTTCTCTGATAGTCACTATTGATTCATCTGCCAGCCTATTTTACAACTTCAACTTCAGACATTTTTTATTGAAACAACTAGCGATGATCTAATAAACAATATGAATAAATTTAAAGTTCATACTACAAAATAGAACACATTTAAAATAAGCTTCTATGCCAGGGAAATGGCTCAGCTGGTAAATTGGAAAGAAGTTCAATAGGCTCCCAGAACCCAAGTGGGGGATGAGGGAAGCCACATGAGTGATTTTCTAATTCATTTTCCAATCCTCAGATAACATACAATCCTCAGATAACATACAATAAGTTTAATCGGAAAGAAGAATGCAAACAAAACTAACAGACTATCCTCCCTTGTGCTTAATTACTAAAAAGCTTAGATATAAAACTTAATGATATGGGAGGAAGGGCAAGCTTCCTCTACTATGAAGTAATAGCTTTTAAATATTTAGTAATTAAGACACGTAACCCAATTTGGGGCCTATATAGTAAACAAAAATTATGTAATGCACAAAACAAATGCCTAGTGAAAAATATAATGAAGATGTGTAAGGTATTTGCAGATAAGTGAAAATACTAGTGTTGGGCAGGGGTGGCATACTCCTTTAATCCCAGCACTCGGGAGGCAGGCAAATCTCTAAGTTGGTGGCCAGCCTGGTCTACATAGTGAGTTCAACAGCCAGGGATATATAGAGATAGACCCTACCTTAACAAGCAAACAAAACTTGTAAGAAAAACTAAAGAGAGAATTACATGGAGAAGTATCATGTTCATAAGTAAAAACTTAACACTGTAAAGATTACCCTGAAACTGATTTATAGACAACACAATCTCAATATTCTAGCAGTTCTATATGTGTGGAAACTAATAGCTGATTTGATATAGATATAGAAATGAAAGGGATTCAGAATCAGGACAAACCTTGTAAGGAGAAACAAGAAAGCAAACTAGAGGTCTTTTTTGTTCAAAGTACAGAGCAATAATTCTTAGAAAGAAAAGGGTAAATGCTTACCTTTAGAAAGTGCAAGTGAATGATAGTAACCACATGCAACCTGTACTATTTGGATATCCGAAAGGCTTTTAATATTTCTAGAAAAGAAGGAGAGCAGAATCAATTCCCTGTGTGTAACAGGTGGATCTCATATGCTACTTATGTGGTGTTCATTGGCCACTCACTATGTGCAAAATTGTCTTTTCAGGGTGTACTATCTTTTTCAGTTAGGCTAATAATCAACACTTCAGATGAAAATCAGTAATCAGAATGTAAGCATTTAAAAAAATAAATAAAAGATGGCCTGAGAAAATACCCTAAAAGACAAACAGTGAGATGGGGATTTCAGTCAGTGGTAGAGTACCTTCCCAGCAAGCACAAGGCCCAGGCCTCGGCTTTTTTTTTTTGGGGGGGGGACAAAAACAAAACAAAGAAACCAAAAAGAACAGAAGCAAAGTGCACCAAGCTTACAAATAAATACCCCTCAGGATGCTCTCATTCAAGTATTTTCTTCCATTATCCAATACTTTCCTTAATTTTTACAGTGTGAAACCTGGCAGTTTATTTCAAATACTAATTATTCTAAAACTCATGCTTTCCTAATGCAGAACTGTGGACCCTATCCCCTCCTTCTCGCCTACCCTTCTCAATTTACACCCACAGCATTTGCATCTGAGTTTAGACAATGAAAACTTAGTCCACTCACATTTATGACAATCAATGCCATTCTTTGCGATCTTGTAGTCTGTCTTCAAGTCCTAAACAGCAATATATTGTACTTCCCCTTGACCTAATCAATCTTCTACTACTTTTCTGAACAAATGTATGCAAGAAAAGGAAGGAATTATTCTTATTTGCCTTTATCTGATGCTGCCATCTGACCTGATTCTGCCAACTCAAAGTCAGGACCAACTTCTGAACAGAGTTTTGATACTTATGGTTTTCAGGAGGCAGCTTCAGTGAATCAAGCTATGAGCAGGAAAAAGGTGAGTTACTCCTAACTCTGTAGTGTACTTTAACTACTTCTATTTAGTGGATATATGTTCTTTTTTTAATTAATTTTTATTTCACATGCACCAGTGTTTTGCCTGCATGTATGTTTGAGGGTGTCGGATCTTCTGAAACTGGAGTTATATTACAGACAGTTGTGAGCTGCCATGTGGGTGCTGGGGATTGAACCTGGGTCCTCCAGAAGAGCCACAAGGGCTCTTAACCACTGAGCCATCTCTCCAACCCCCTGGATACATGTTTTTAACTACAGAACCCGAGAGCAGTGCTGCTTCAAATCAGCAGGTTCCAATGTACCTTCAGTTTTTAAAATCATGACAGAATGCCATAGCAAAAAGAGCTAGAAACAAAAATACATGGATTGTGTACAATTGTGCTGAAGTTAGTAGTAACTGCTACTGCTTATAGATACCACCCAGATCACACATTGACCTTTTCTCCATATTAAATTATCCTGGGGGGAAAAGCCTATTCCAGTTATTAACTTCAACTTACAAGTTCAAATAAAACATTTCAAAATACTGCATTTTCACAGAACCTATGTTTCCTGTCACTAATACATATTAATTTAATGTTTGTCTCCTGTGCTAAGCAATATATTGTGTAAAGGTGGCATACATCCCAATGCCTAACGCAGTGCTGGGCAAACACTACTTAATTGAATATACCATTTTTAAAGGTCTATAGAGTGAATTTGAAGCCAGCTAGCTAGAGGTACACAATGAGATGCTGTAAAATTAAACAACAACAACAACAACAAAAAACAACCACCTTAAATGACGACACACTAAATTCTCCAATTAAAAGTGAGCAACTAAATACAGTAGGGTGGTGTGGTTCACACCTTTAATCACAGCACTCACTCTGTGAGAGGAAGGTCAGCCCAGTCTACACAGAGAAACCCTGTGGGAGGGGAAGTGGGGGGGGGGGAGGGCAAAAAGCCAAAAGAAATAAAAACAAAAGAGCAACTGAGCTGGGCCTGGTGGGGAAGGCCTTTAATCTCTAGGAAAGAAGCTGGATCTCTGAGTTCCAGGCCAGTTTGGACTACATAGTTCCATGGCAGCCAGAGCTATGCAAGCAAAAACAAATGAGTAACTGAATTACAAAACCCAAATGCATATAGCTGCTACTTCTTTTTGAGTAAGATAGGATCAGTACTAATGTGTCCGTCAAAGAAAGCACAGGACCCAGTGATGGCTTCTCTGCTGAGGTGTGTATGAGTGTAACAAACATCTAAAGAACTGATACTGATTCTCAAATTATTTTAAAAAACTCAAGAGAGCCGGGAAGTGGTGGCACACGTCTTTAATCCCAGCACTAGGGAGGCAGAGGCAGGTGGGTCTCTGTGAGTTCAAGACCAGCCTCATCTACAAGAGCTAGTTCCAGGACAGCCTCCAAAGCCACAGAGAAACCCTGCCTCAAAAAAACAAAACAAAACAAAAAAATAAAACTCTAGAGAAATAAATAATAAATTCATCTGTTCTGATACTACTAACAAATAAGGACACAACATGAAAGACTAGAGGCTAAGAAATAGGTATAAAGGGAGTGTATCTCTACATAATAAAGATGTTATATAAAAAAAAACCAAAACAACCCAGCAACTAGGGGTTGGAGAAATGACTGTGGTTAAGAGCGATTGTTGCTCTGGCAAAGGGGCCATATTTGGTTTTTCCAGCACCCACATATCAGCTCACAACCATCTGCTGCTCTCATTCAGTGGGCCTGGGGGTCAAGTGGCCCTTTCACAGAGGTTGCATATCAGATATCCTGCATATTCCATTATGGAAAAAAAATCAGCTATATAAAAAAGAGCCAACCAAATACTTCAACCCCAATCAGTAACAAGTGCCAACTTAATAAATTGTTAAAAGGTTCAAAGGGAAGAAATAATTAGGCAACAGTACTTACATACTCACAGTAAGCAGGGTGTTCACTGTAAGCAAAATGATTAGATAAACAAATTGATTATAAAAGATTAAGGACCTCTTTGTGGTCACCTTTGTTACCTGGGTACTCTGATACATTCCTCTGATCCTAGGAGGCCAAGCTGTCCATCAGAGTCGAGGCCCCAAGCATACACCTGGCCCTTGTCATTAAGTGCTAATGTATGAGCTTCTCCACATGAAACGGCTATGATATTTTGGGCATCCAGGGCAACAACCTGCTCTAACAGAACAGAAGTCAAGAAGAGAAACATTACATTCTAATTTTGAGCTTGAAATAAGAATATATTCAGTTCTCATTGTCTATCAAAAGTAAGCAGATTCTTAAAATACAATCAGTTGTTTTGAAAAAAATTAACAAATATGTTCCATATACAATTTCATTATGATGACACCATACTCTATATTCAAAACCTACACTGAAAAGGAAGTCAACTTAACAATTAACCTGGGCAACTGGAATTTTAGTAGTATAATTATAATTCAGACTTACTTTATCAAACAGACACTACATTGCAGTGTCCTTTTTTTTGGCGGGGGGGTGTCAAGACAGGGTTTCTCTGTGGCTTTGGAGGCTGTCCTGGAACTAGTTCTTGTAGACCAGGCTGGTCTGGAACTCAGAGATCCGCCTGCCTCTAAGTCCCAAGTGCTGGGATTAAAGGCATGCGCCACCACCTTTTGGCCAGTGTAGTATAATGAAATCATTTCAACTGACTGCTTACAGGTTTTTGTTGTTGTTAGTTTTTTTAGACAGAATCTCACTATTGCAGCCCAGTGTGGCCTGAACGTGGGTGGACTCCTCCAGGCTCTGCTGCCCAACTGCTAGGATTACAGGCATGCACTGTCACTCCAGGCTCAGATTTTAAAATATAAAATCTGTTGGATATGCAGAATAGAGAACTAAAAAGCAGTATGTCCACTATAAATAGGTTTTAGTTTATGGAATTCTACTTTATCAACAACTAAAAACCCCCTCATGTGGTTAAAATATGCTCAAGTTTTAAATCAAATGTAGCCAGTCAGTGACACCCAAAGTTTCCCTTAAGATATGCTGTGTTGGGGCTGCAAAGACAACTCAGTGGGTAAGGGAACTTGCTGTTCTTACAGATAACCAGGTTCAGTTCCCAGCATTCACATATAGGCTTGCTAACACCTGTAGCTCCAGTTCCAAGAGATATATCTGATACACCATTCTGGCTTCCAAAGGCACCCGAATATACATGGTGCACATATAAACATTCAGGAAAAACACATACACATAAAATAAATCTTTAAAAAAAATGCAATGTTTGTTAGTGTTTTACCAGTAAGTTTTTAACAAGCCATTTGAATTAACTTTATAAGCTTAGTATGAATGCTACAATTATTATCTTCAATACAACAGAAGCCTCATGATGAAAGAAATTAAAACTGTCAACCAGGGTTTCTTGGCATACTAATTTGTAAATAATGCTATTCAATAATGAAACTGACTACATCAAGGAAACTGTAAAGCAACTAATATTATATCTGGATTAAGATCTTGCATTTTTTTAAAGTGGAAGGCTAGTGTTATATAACCTCTAGGACTCTATATAACAACAATGAAAAACTAAGCACTTACCTTAAAGTATCTTGACTTGATATATTCTTCAGGCATGTATACTTGGTCTTACTATGTAGATCAAGCCAGTTTAAGTCTGCAGTAACCCTCCCACCTCTACCTCACAAGTTAATATCACAAATGCGCACAATTGTGCCCAGCAAGTTGATAACTCTTCAAGCAAGTGTCCAGTACACAGAGGTTTATTAAACTAATCTCTTACTTTTTGCATTATTTTGTATGTATTTTAACAAAATTATATTACAGAAACACACACACATACAAACAGAATATAACATGACTTTTCTCTAAAATCAAGAAAACTAAGAATCACTAGGTTACACAAATAATTCCATAAATCTTAATTACGAGGGGAATTGAAATCCGTTACCAGTAACAGAAGCTCACTGGTAGTGGCATGGGCCTTTAATCCCAGCACTCAGGAGGCAGAGGCAGGGAGATCCCTCTGAGTCGTATGCCAGCCTGGTCTACACAGAGAAATCCTGCCTTGAAAAGCTAAAACAAAAATAAATAAATAAAAATAGCAGAGGCTCCTCCAAATAAGTTGGTATCTCACTAAAACAATTCTCAGAGAAGTAGTAAAAGAAAACAGATCATGGGAACGAGTTAAGACTCCTTGGTTCTCCAATTAACAAATTATGAACACTTAAATTGGATTCCAATGGCTATGAAATCAAAGGCATCAAAATCTAATGTGTAATATAAACATCTAACGTAAAATGTTACATTAGTATTAAAATATACATTTTTGTGCTACAAGCAATGAAAATACAAAAATAAGTTTAAGAAAGACATTGGAAATAAGGATTGTGATTAAAGGTTAAGCTAAAGATATTTTAAAAATACCATGTGAAAAAGAGATGTTTATTTAGGCTTTGAGATACATCAGGAAGGATTCTGGATGACAGTGATACTTAAGTCATGAGCTTAGGAAAGCAAAGGAGGATCCATGTATCTGTTAGGAAAATTAATCAAAAGTGAAAATGCTGATGGGGAAACATTATTTATGCCTCAGACAAGGAATAACTTCATTCATTCATTCTTGAGGCAGGGTCTCTCTATACATTTAGAATGACCTTAAACTCACAATCTTCCAACCTTAGTCTCATGAGTACTGTGAGTATTACCAAGTCCATTCCAAGTCTTAAAGTCTTCCTAGGGAAAAGATCAATAACACATACGAAAGCTCGAGTAAAAATGTGAACATTTTTAGAAAAACAAATAGCTTTTAATCATATCAAAGATGCTCAACTTTGAGGGGGGGAGGCAAATTCAAACTATACTTCAAAAGAAATAAAACATTTTTAAAGTTTATTTATTATATGTACCATATTTTGTCTCTGTGTGTTCCTGCAGGCCTGAAGAGGGTACCAGATCTCATTATAGATGTCTGTGAACCACCATGTGGTTGCTGGGAATTGAACTCAGGACCTCTGGAAAAGCAGCCAGTGCTCTTAACCTCTGAGCCATCTCTCCAGTCCCCAAAATAAAACATTTTTATGCATGAACTAAGCTTCAACACAAATTTTATCTACTGTGCAGGAGGCATAGGTATGTCAAGGAATGTCAGACTGCCAGTAAACTAACAAAATGGAGCACATGAGGCTATGCTTACATTAGATAAAACAAACCTCAAGCCAAAACTTCTTAGGAGACTAAGATTGACATCACTTAATGATAAAGAGTCAATTGCCACAAAACATAATGAATGTAATTATATGTTCATCTAATACCAAATATAAAGCAAGCATTAAGGGACATAAGTAAGAAAACATACTCCAAAAGAAATAAAGGCCTTAATTCCCCCCCCCCCTTTCAGACCAAAAACTCACAAGGAAATACTAGACTCAACAGTAATCCAGATTAAATGATGCTGATGTGTAATGCACATAGAACAATTTTGTTAAGCAACAGTCTTAATCAAAAAGACAGAACTCTTATCCGGTATAATGTCTGACCATGAGCAGCATGAAACTAGAGATCATCAACAGAGGCAATTTTGATACATGGTCAAATACACCAGTATGGTGAATGGCTTTAATCCCAGCACTCTCTCTGTGAGTCCCAGGCCAATAGAGCATGTCTTAGGCCAGTCAGGGTTACGAAGGGAAACTCTTTTGTAGGGTGGGGGTGGGGGTTAAACCAATGTACTCCTGAATAACTAACAGGTCAAAGAAGACAGTAAAAGGAAAACTGATTGTAAATCTTAAGACAGCAATAAAATATCAAGACAGATGGGAAACAGCACAGTGGCACACCAGAGGCTCCAACAGGAGATTCTCAAAGTCAACCAGCCAAACAATAACAAATAAGACAGTGCTAAACATGCAAGTTTTCAATTTTACAATGGTATGAAAGCCATAGGTTAACGTGTGGAAACTGCACTTGGTGTTCTGATCTTTTCCAGAGCTAGGGATTTGGTATGCTATCATATTCTTGTGATGTTGGGTAGTGACAGAGCTGCAGCTTCCAATTACAAGGTCAAAGAGTAAACAGAGACACACACATACTTGCTGTTAAACTATGATATCCAGCAGGTAGCCTACATCAAACAGATTTTCAATTTAGAAAATGTACTTCATGCTACCAGGAGAAATGTAATCAATATCTCCCAGGTCAAAACTACTAAGAGAGATGAGTTGTTTTGGAGAAAATGAAACAGACTAACTCACATCATAATCACTTCCACTTTTTTAACACTCCCTTCTTGTTCTCCACAGTCACAAGTGTTATAATTCCACACATACCCACCTGATTTTCTTCCTATTCATTTATTTATTTATTCTTTCACTCATTCATTCATTCGTTCATTTATTTGTAGGTAGTCTCTCTTTGCAGCCCGTGATGGCCTCAAACCGAGAGACCCTCCTGCTTCTGTTTCCTTGAGTTCTGAGATTAAGAGCTCTGGTTTTCTTGACATGTAAATCTCTCTTCTACTTAATTGTCAAAATAATGACTGCTTAGAAGTAAAAAATAAATTCAGATTAGTGTGATTTTTTTACAGTTTACAGTCAGTTCATTATTTACAGGTCAGCTCATTATTTTCTTTTTTTGTTTTTAAAGATTTGTTTACTTATTATGTATACAGTGTTCTGTCTGCATGTATGTCTGCATGCCAGAAGAGGGCACCAGATCTCATTACAGATGGTTGTGAGGCACCACTGGCTTGAGCTTATTTCCCAGCAACCACATGGAAATGAGCTCAAGCCAATGCTCTTAACCTCTGAACCATCTCTCCAGGCCAACCTCATCATTTTCAGTTCAGCAACATTTAAAAGCCTGAATAAATAATACTAACTAGAGTATTTATTTTTCAAAATATCAGGATACAATCATACCTTATAATTATTCATTAAATAATTAAAAAAAAAAATCAATGGCTAGAGGCTTTCAAGATACCTCAACGTAAAGGGGCTTGCCACTAAGTGACTGAATTCTCTCCACAGGACCACACAATGGAAAATGGTGAAAGCTACCTACCTACTGTAGGTTGTCCCTGATCCCCACATGCAAAGTGTGCACTCATCTCCACCATACAAACAACTGTTTAAGTAAAAATAAAGATAAACTCAATAGCCAAATTTTAACTTCTGGCATCTCCATGCTTCCCATGAGAGAGGAATCATCACTATTTCCCTGCCACACATCATCTTTTACATCTAAAGATAAAAGAGTCCCATCCATTTTGTCATCAATAGAGCATACCTCCAAACATCACAATTTTTAAAAAATATTTTTGCATAGTTCTTGAATAAAAGTTAACAAGGACTTTAAAGACTGAAGAGAAAAAAGTATTTTTGTGCCTAGTACAGTCAAGACACAATAGAACAACTACTTGTTGAATAAATGCCTAAACTTCAGCTATGATGAAGAGATAAGACACTGGCAATCTGGAGACAAATATGTGAAAAACATATTTTCTAACAAGGTAATATAACAAGTATCAGGTAAATATGAAGAGAGCCTATTCGAGGCGAGCTTGGTCTACAGAGCAAGTTCCAGGACAGCCTCCAAAATAATACAGAGAAACCCTGTCTCAAAAATCAAAAAAACAAGAAAAGGAAAAGAGCCTAATACCCAAATTGATATTAGTCAGACCTATTAATGTACTCCCCAACTCCAATATTAATTAGCAGGCTTTTTTTGGGGGGGAGGCCTTATCTGTGGTTTTGGAAGCTGTCCTGGAACTAGCTTTTGTAGACCAGGTTGGCCTCAAACTCACAGAGATCCGCCTGCCTCTGCCTCCCGAGTGCTGGGATTAGAGGCGTGCGCCACCACAATTAGCAGCTTTTTAAAAACCAAACATCTGCTGAGTACTACTCACCACATGTTAGGCCACTGTTCTTTGCACCCCATGTGTTATCTCACTTAATCCTTACCATCCCCCCAAACCCAAAAGAGCTTACCATGATTATCTTAATTTCATAGTACAGAATACTCAAGATACACAGAGGATAAGCCATGTGCCAAGACAATATACCTACAAGCAACAGATCAGGTCTTATCTAAGTTCTTAAATTCCTACCTTTTAAAAAATATATTTTGCAATTGTGGAGAGACTACATTAAATGCCCCTCCTTGATGGTAAGGTTGATGACTACCTTATATGCCATCCTAGAACCTTCATCCAGTGACTGATGGAAGCAGAGACAGACACCCACAGCTAAACACTGAACTGAACTCCTGGAACCCAGTGACAGAGATGGAAGAGTGATGAGCAAAGGGGTCAAAACCATGATGGTAAAACCCACAAAGACAGCTGACAGGATAAAGGGGAGCTCTTGAACCCCAGACTGATGCCTGAGAGACCAGCAGGGGACTGATCCAGACTCAATGAATGTAGTGCCAGTGAGGAGGCCACAGAAATCACTGGGGCCTTGGGTAGTAGATCAGTGTTTACCATGGTGTATGAATGATCTTTGGGAGCCCATTCCAAATAGAGGGATGCTCTCTCAGCCTGGACACATGGGGAAGGGCCTAGGTCCTGCCCTGGATGAAATGACAGACTTTGGAGATCCCCCAAGGAGGGCCTCACCCTCCCTGAGGAATGACGAGGGGACTGGGTGGGGGGCTGGTTGAGGGACAAGTGATGAGGGGTGGGAGAGGGAGTTGGGATATGACATGTGAAGCATTCATGTTTCTAATTTAAATAAAAACATATAGAAAAATAAATATATTAAAAGTTATATATTGCTGGACACGGTGGCATGTCTTTAACACCAGCAATCACGAGACAGAGATGGGTAGGAGGATCTCTGTGAGTTTGAGTTCAGCCTAGTCTACAAAGTAAGTTCCAGGACAGCCAGAGCTGTTGCATACAGAAACCCTGCCTCCAAAAAAAAAAAAAAAAAAAAAAAAAAAACCAATATATATAGATACACAGAGATAGGTAGGTAGGTAGGTAGATGGGCAATAGACAGATAATATAGGATTGCTCTGTTCAAAAAGATATAAAGTGAAGCCTATCATGCATGTCCTTCATCACCTACTTACTCTCCTCCCACCTCTGCCCCTACAGAAACTACTGTAATTACTTGTCTATATACATATGTGTCAGTAAAAATGGATTTTTCTTTTTTCAAGACAGGGGTTCTCTCTGTAACAACCCTAATTGTCTTGGAACTATCTCTGTAGACCAGGTTGGCCTCGAACTCAGAGATTCCCCTGCTTCCACCTCCCATGTGCTGAGATTAAAGGCATGCACTACCACCACCCAGCAATAAATGGACTTTCTACACTACATTCTCCTATATCTTGCTGTTTTTTTCCTTAGTATATTAGATGTCTTCCCAGTTATCAACCCTACAGCACTGCATTACATTGCAATGGCTGGATAAAACATAAATTTTGCCAGTTTCCACAAGAAACATTAAAGCTATTTCTAATCTTCATAAAATGCTGTTACAATACAAATGTAGCTAATAGGTAGTAGCCCAGAAACTGGACTTTTCAGATAAAAAGCACAGAGCTATCAATTTTTTATCTAGGTCATATAAATTATTTTACACTGACCCTGAGTTACTACTTTTATTGTTATTATAAAGTGTCTTCTAATATTTCATTGATCTTATTTTCACTGTGTTATGTGAGGCAGGGTGGTGGTGATGGTGGCGGTGGTGGTGAATGAATGGATGAATGTGTCACTTGTGTATAGGTACCTGTGGAGACCAGAAGAGGGCAGGGAGAATCTCAGGAGCTTGAGTTACTTTGGAAGAACAACAAACGCTCTTAACTCCAGAGCCATTTCTCAAATCCTATCCTCGAATTCTTATTTTTCTGGCCACAAAAACAAACAGGGCTTAACAAAGTAGCACAAACCTGTGATCCCATCACTAGTTAGTTCAAGGTCAGCCTAAAGCCAAAGAGCAAGACCCAGGCTTAAACAACAATAAAAAAAGGGGGTGAAAGCTAATTTTTAAGACTTTTGGGTAATGCAGAAAGGATTCAACAGTGCCTGGCATATATGGTAGTTGTTATTAATAGTTATGAATACCAGCATTTTTAAATAGTTCATTAAGTTTCCCATTTTTTCCCTCCATATATACTGCCATACCAACTTCTAAATATATACTTTCTTCCTTATTTCTACTCGCAGACGTACTCAATTGCTCACCCAAGTATACATGTGAACATACGCTCAAGCAGAAATAACCAATTAGCTTTTTATATGATTACTCTTCAAAAGACAAGTGTAGAATGGACTGGAGAGATGGATCAGTGGTTGAGAACATGTACCACTCTTCCAGAGTACCTAAGTTTGAGTCCTAGAACCTACACCAGTTGGCCCACAGCCACTTGTAACCCCAGTTCCAGGGGCATCTGACAACTCCAGCCTCTGTGGGCTCTTGCACACTTATGTGCACATCTACAGACAACAATTTATTTTATTAAAAATTAAAGCTATTAAAAAGGTAATCACAGTTTCATGAGGTTTGCTGCTGTTAGGAAGTAATGAATAGCAAACACTTGGATTAGAAACTATTGTATATAGTCTAAGTACTTGGGATGGATTCTGGGCAGCAATCTGAGCTCTGCACCCAACAAGACAGTCTTTCTGTTGTTTTCCAGTCAGGTTTCTCTGCATAGACCTGGTTGTCCTGGAACTCACTCTGTAGACCAGGCTAGCCCGAACTCAGAGATCTGCCTGCCTCTCCCACCCAAGTACTGGGATTAAAGGTGTGAGCCACCAACATCAGGCTTGCATGACAATCTTAAAAAAGAAAACCACAAATTTCTACCAATTAATTAGTAAGCAAAGCAGCCAAATTCTCCTCTAGCTGTTTTCAGATACTCCCAACTCTGTTCATAAAGACCTCTTTTCACCTTACTCCAATTCCTTCCCCATTCTATTTTCATGTCACAAAACAGTGTTACATCAAAGGAACTCTCACCCATTCCAACAATACACAGTTTATAGTTATGAATATTTCAAATACTAGTAACCCAGAAAGAAGCATCAAGTCAAACATGGCAATTAACTTGATAGGGCTGTGTTTATTCGACAATAAGCAAATAAGCCTATTGACAAAACTCAAATGCTCAAGGTATCAAATGGTACCTGACTGTGGTGGTTTGAAAGAAAACGGTCAACAAACGGGAGTGGCACTATTGGGAGATGTGGCCTTGGTCGGAGGAAGTGTGTCACTGTGAAGGTGGGCTTTGAGACCTCAATTATGCTCAAGCCACACCCAGTGAGACAGAAAACTTCCTGTTGCCTATGAGCCAAGACGTAAGAACAAACAGCTCCTTCTTTAGAACTATGTCTGCCTGCATGTTGCCCTGGTTCCCACCATGATGATAACAGACTAAACCTCTGAACTATAAGTGAGCCACCACAATTAAATGTTTTCCTTTGTAGGAGTTTCTGTAGTCATGGTGTCTCTTCATAGTAACAGAAACCCTAACTAAGACAATGATAGACATTTTCATTTTATCACTTTAAAAAAACCAGATAAAACTAGGCCTGTGTAGCAGGGCAGTGGTGGCACACGCCTTTAGTCCCAGCACTCGGGAGGCAGAGACAGGCGGATCTCTGAGTTCTAGACCAGCCTTGTCTACAAGAGCTACTTCCAGGACAGCCTCCGATGTCACAGAGAAACCCTGTCTCAAAACCCTCCCAAAAAAACTAGGCCTGTGGCTCAAACCTGTGATCTCAGAATTTGGTAAACTGAGGCAGAAAGGTAGCCACGAGTACCAGACATCTCAGAACAAATAATAAAATCTAAAACAGATAAAGTGGACAAACATTTATGACACTTTAAATTTACAAGTTACTTTAAATTCACAAGGTACTTTTAACAGTTCAAAGTTTGACTCCCAACTACAAAATAATATCTATGTTATTAATTATTTGATTCACTGGAACAATGGAAAAATGTACAGCCTACTTAATACACCTAAGGGAAAGCAAAACTGGAAATAAACACTTATTGATTTTAGTCATGATTTTCTCCCTTTGATTTTTTTTTAATTCTTTACTGCCCAATGAATATTGCTATCACATTCACAATAAAATTTATCTCATCAGAATCATCTCTCTTCAAACAGAAGAGTTAACAGTCATAATCATGCCACATTCCCTATTTCCAATCAACGACTCCCTCTGGGATCACAGTGGCTCTTTATCATTACTGACATACAATTCACTTCCACCAAGTTAACAGTGTCCACCCATCTGTGGATCTCTCTTCATCTATCTGCTCCTTCCTTGTTTTAAAGAACTATAACCACAGTTTAACTACTTTCCTCTCTTCAATTCCTTCTTTATAAAACCAGTAAAATTTAGTTAGTGCCCACTAACCAAATTAAAATCAAAACATCTAATTTTATAGTTCCACCTGCTGTAAACACAGTTGTAAATCTTACAAGAGCATATGCTCACAAGAATGCTGTCTGTAAATGAAAGTTCTAAAATACATTCATTTGACAAGCGTCTGAACATAGTATATGGAACAGATGAAAGATTGTAAATGATTGTATGGAATTTTTATGTTCCCTACTCTCAGATATTCCAGTTAAATGGATTACCATTCCCAACAAGGCATCAAACTTGCCTATGATCACTTAAACTACTTTGCCTCTAAAGCACTTTCCATTCTTTAAGAGCACTGAATATATTTCCTGTCCATGTGCTATCTATCTCTCCTACACTCACCATTAAGCCATCTTTGTGTTTTGGGAATTTTCTGAGACACAGCTTAATTGTGAACACTTAAGCTCATAGAACATTAATGGCACAGAACATCCAAAACAGATCAGTCTGGACTCAACTTTTCAGTATTCCTCCTAAGCTCTGGGATTACAGATGTGAGCTACCACAATCAGATACTCTAAACAATCATTCACCTGTAAACAACACTCTTGCCTATTTACATGCACTCCTATGATTTGTATCATTTTAGTTTCCTTACTAGACTTTCAAATGATGTTCATTATGTTGTATACAGAAGCCTATCAAATCAATGTATTTTGGAATTTTCATGTACAACCATTCTTGGAACACATGTATTTGTAAAATGATCTTCAACTGTGCTTAACATTTAAAAAATAGAAGTTAGCCGAGCGTTGGTGGCGCACGCCTTTAATCCCAGCACTTGGGAGGCAGAGGCAGGTGGATCTCTGTGAGTTCGAGGCCAGCCTGGTCTACAAGAGCTAGTTCCAGGACAGCCTCCAAAGCCACAGAGAAACCCTGTCTCGAAAAACCAAAAAAAATAAAAATAAAAATAAATAAAATAAATAAAAAATAGAAGTTAGCTGTCTGTTGTAGATATGTCAACATTAAAGGCCCTGGTTTTTTTTCTAAAGAAATAGAGATATAAACAAGGACTGAACTGAAATGTACAGTCATAGCAGATAAATATATATGGAGAGATGGATGTTTTTTTTGTAATCTTGAATGTTAAATTCTCACTAGTTATTATTCTAAATTTTTTTATTGTTTTATTTTGTTTTTATGTATATAAGTGTTTTGCCTACATGCAAGTCTGGGCACCATATGCATGCCATTGTAAGTGATCACCCAAGGAGGCCAGAAGAGGATGTCTGAATTCTTCAGGGAACTGGAGTTACAGATAGTTGCAAGCCACCATATGCAGGTGCTAGAAATAAACCCTGGTGAAGAGCAGCCTCTGAAGAGATACACTTAAAAGGTGAGCTATCACTCCAGCCCCTTGATATTTTTTCTAATATGGAAAACTGATTATTCACTTATCACTGAAAACAGGCTGAAAAAAATACATTCCAGTTTGTAGTCAGAAACACGAGTCAAGAGGACTCAAATGAGAGACTTTTCATGAAGTCATTACACTTGATTTTTTTTACCTTCTCATACTTGCCACATTTTCTACCAAGAATGTATACTACTTTTGTAACCAGAAAAAATATGAAAAACTAAAACTATTTCAGAATTGTATGATAACAAAGAAAAAAACAGTCTAAACCTGTACGTTAATAAAAAAGCAAGGAGTCAGGGTAAAGTACAGTGTAGAGTGCTGGTCTAGTTTTATCCAGTAAAGACCCTGGACTCTATCTCTAGCACTTCAAACAACAAAAAATAAGCATTGGTTTTGAATAATGTGGAAAATGTGTTATTAGAAAGTCTTAAAAATGAGCTGGGCCGTGGTGGTGCACGCTTTTAGTGAGAGCACTCCGGGAAGAAGGGGGGCAGATCTCTCTAAGTTCAAGGCCAGCCTGGTCTACAGAGCGGGTGCCAGGACAGGCTCCAACACAGAGAAACCCTGTCTCGAAACAAAACAAAACAAAATAGGTCTGGGATGGACTGGAAAGATGGCTAAAGGTTAAGAGCATTGACTGTTCCTGAATTCAATTCTCAGCAAACCACTTGGGGGCTCACACTACCTATAATGGGATCTGGTGCCCTCTTCTGGTATGCAGACATGCAAGCAAAGCACTCATGCCAAAAAAAAAAAAAAAAAAAAAAAAAAAAAGAGAGGAGGCAGAAGCAGGAAGGTCTCTACTAAACTGGAAGCCAGCCTGCCTGGTCTATATAGTAAGTCCAGGCCAGTCAGAGCAACATAGTGAGACTCTGTCTCAAAAAACACAGCAAAAATCTCTGAATAGATGACGCAAACTGACTCCCTAGGCTGCCAGCTTACAATATTAATCCCACACCAGCCTGATCCACAGAGTGAGTTTCAGGACAGTCAATGCTACACAGAGAAACCTTATTTCAAAATTCAAAAAAAAAAAAAAAAAAAACACACACAAAAAACAAATGAAAACCAAAATACTGCTTCCATCACCAAAAATCGGGGGGGACGAGAGACATGGTAGTCTTCAATTTTGAGTGCTGGGATTAAAGGTGTTCACCACGCCTGCCCGACTTCATTTTGTATTACTGAAAGAGGATCTTGAAGCCCAAAAAAGCCTCCAACTAATTCCTATCTCAACCTTCTGAATGTTGTATTACAGACCAATCATCTAAGCACAATAATATACCAAATGTAAAGAAAATCCTGAAAGTAGCCAACTACAGTTTTTTTCGCATGAGTTATTTTTATAACACAAGCAAACCAATGCATCCCAGAGACAGACAGCCTTAATATAACATAAATTAAGTAATCTTGTTTTAATGCTAGACACTCAATCAACCCCGCATGACAATTACTACAGACTTCTGATAGATCAGCACAGCAGTCAAGACAATAAAGGATAAATAACACAAAACAGAAACAGGAAAAGTAAGCTTTGTTTGTCTAAATATTCTTGGGCTGGGGAGTGGTTGAGTGTCAAAAGTGTTTGCTTTTCATGCATGAGGCCTATTTTTGATCTACAATATAACAACAACATAAAAAGTTCCTACCACACAGTGGCATAATGCAATCATCTTGGTAAAATATTCATGACTGGTGGTGGTGGCTTACATCTTTGATCCCAGTACTTGGGAAGCAGAGACAGGTGGATCTCTGTGAGTTCAAGGCCAGTCTAGTCTACAGAGCAACTTCCAGGACAGACTCCAAAGCTACAGAGAAACCCTGTCTCAAAAACAAAAAAGTCCACACACACACACAAAAAAATCCCACAAAAATTTATTTCAGTAGGCCATCAAACAGAATGGCAAAGAAACAATCTGTGCATTAGTATTTGTCTGCCTCAAACAGAAGATATTATTTTAAATAACACTAAGCATAAGCACAATTTAGTGAATACAGTAGGAGACTGGTAGCCTTAAGCTTTCAGATTCAATTTACAGCTGCTCACCAGCCACCTGCTGTTTGACAAGTTACTTACCAACTTGTGCTGCCATTTCTCCGAAAATCTATCCCCTAAGATGAGGATAATTCTTGCAATTTGTGTCACAAGCATTTTGAAAGGAACCATGAGTTATTGTGTAATGCTCTTGAGATTCCTCAGATGTGGGTCCTACACAAAGTAAAGTATCATTATACATCTCTCTAACAGCATCTGTTTGCATTATGACGTTTCCCCTACACTTGAAACTGATTCCTGGGCACTGACCTTTCTCATAGTGCTCAAAACCAAGCCTCAAGTCGTGACCTAGGTAATTCTTTTTCCAAGTCGTTTGTCATCTACATCTTTCTCTTCCTTAGAAGATGTTATGAAAATTATGACTTACAAAACCCAGTGAGCTTCAGTCTTGCATGTTTTGGTAAAATAAATGTGTTGGACAATTTGGTATTTCTAATCTGCAAATAATTTACCATATTCCCTGCACTATTTTTAAAAATCCAATTGTAGAAAAAAGGAAATTTCATTTGTAGATTTATGTTTATGAACAGAAGATCAGAAAATGAGGAATCAAGAAAGAGAAGTAGCTACTACTGTGACCAAAATGCTTCACTGCAAAGACTAGTAAGAGACAGTGCTGTGAGGCTCAAATGAGATACCGTTTAAAAGAACTTGGAAAACCACAGAAAGCTACCAAAATAATTTTTAACAGAATTATAACATTATTTACAATCATAAAATACCTTAGTACTACTGCTTCTAACATGAAACAAGTAAAAACAGATATATAAAGTTCCTGTCAACAAGTTATGACCAGATATATTGTCAGTAAAGAAGCCTTTTAGGAAAAGTTTACTTTTAATAAATTACTTTTAAATCTCAGAAGTAAATCTAGAAGTATACAAATAAAACTACCAATTCATTTAAATGAACAGATATGCTGAATAAATGTATTTATTTGTAAGCTAAGAATTAAGAAATTGAGAAACTAGCTTTAAAAAGTAACTGGAAGTTTCTATGTAGGAAAAAAATGCACAAAGGTTGAAGAGACATTCATTTTTCTAGCACTAATTCAGAAAGAGCTAGTAGTGATGCCACACCAATGTAAGAGAAAAGAGATGGATGTGGACTTAACCTATTGCTCTTGATATAATAAAAGTCAGAAAACATTTTATATGATACCGAAAATATCCAGAATGGAAAACTCTCCCAATAGGTTTCATGTCCAAACTACTACACAGCAAGGCCAACCCCCTAAAGTAAGCCATGTGACTCGAGTGACTTATCCTTAAATGATGCCAAGTTCCATTCGTTTGTTACAACATATTTGTTATGGTTATAAAGCCAGTGTACTTAAGGACAGAATTCTTATGTTTTTCTCTACTTTCTTTGTGACTTAAGCAAAGCTCTGATGAAATAGTCTATGACACAGACATAAAATCAGATGGCTCAATTATCAAGACCTTAAAACCAATTAAAAAAGATCTAACAACTCCTTATCTTTAAATTCAGCCCTAAAATTCAACAATTGATAAAAGGAACATGGAAAGGATACATTTAAAAACACTGAAGAAGCCGGGTGTTGGTGGCGCATGCCTTTAATCCCAGCACTTGGGAGGCAGAGGCAGGTGGATCTTTGTGAGTTAAGACCAGCCTGGTCTACAGAGCTAGTCCCAGGATAGCCTCCAAGACAGAGAAACCCTGTCTTGAAAAAAAAAACAAAAACAAAAACAAAAAAACAAAAAACAAAAACAAAACAAAAAAAACACTGAAGAAAGGGCCTGGAGAGATGGCTCAGAGGTTAAGAGCACTGGCTGCTCTTCCAGGTCCTGAGTTCAATTCCCAGCAACCACATGGTAGCTCACAACCATCTATAATGAGATTTGATGCCCTCTTCTGGCCTATAGGTATTAAGGCATAATACCGTGTATATAATAAATAAATAAATCTTTTTAAAAATTGAAGAATCATTCCAAAGAGAAATAATTTTAATTAAAACTAACCACTCCACTGGGGAGGCAGAGGCAGGCGGATCTCTGTGAGTTCAAGGCCGGGCTGAACCGACAGCCTCCAAAACAGTACAGAGAAACCCTGTCTCGTAAAAAAAAAAAAAAAAAAAAAAAAAAAACCACTTACCACTCATATACTTTAAACAAAAAATGAGGTTGAAAGCTGGAACCCTATCATAGCAATCACACCTCATAAGAATTTCTAGGTTTTTCTATCCCTGTAATCAAGTTACACTTCAAAATATCAGAGAACTGGGACTTTTCCTTAGGTTCAAAGCCCCCAGCCCCTTTTAAAAGTAATTCTAGTTCCAGATTTACTTTTTGGCTATTTAGGTGACTACGGACAAAATTTAACTTAAACTTTTTTTTATTTTTAATTCCATCCCACAATATCTTTCTCATCATTTAAGTTCCCTAGACTTGAAATATATAGCAGACAGCTGAATTTCAACTCCCTTTAGTTATTTCATTTATATACATCTGAACTCCCAACTTTAGCTCTAAGTCTCTGGAAAAACAAAGCTCTTTTTTTTTCCCTTTTCTACCGTCTACTTTATATGCCCTGCAACATCAATGAGCTAATCTGAAAGTGGAAGCCCGGTTCTTCAGCTTTGTATTACTAAATGACGTTTCCAGGATGAATTAACAGGAAAACAGAAATGTCACAATACAACCATCACAATGGGAACAAGACCAAAAAGTAGCTGGCTTCCCCCAAACCTCATCTGTGCAGTTTGTTATTCTACTCACTGGTGTATGTGTTCACCCTTGTTCTGAACACCAAACAGTGTATAGGAACATTTAAAATTTCTAAACCTCAGTAAATTACATCAATTATGTAATCCCAGTATCATAGAAATCTCAGCTTGAGGCAGCATTTCCCCAGTAAGCAAAATGTACAGAGAGTAAACTACCTACCACCCACAACCACCTCAATACTCAGGAGATTATCAAATTTGTTAAGATGCTATAAAAGATGCTTTTCTGAAGTGTAATACAAGAAAACTATCGTTTGAGTTCTACAATAATTAGACCTATTGTATTAAGGAATCACTCTCATTCACTAATTAAGATCAAGTTACATATTATGCCTCAAGAGAAGGGATTAAGACCCTACCCTCCAGGATCTACTAACTAAGAGTAAAGTATGGCCATAGTCGTGAGATGATATGAAAGATATTTCAATTTAATGCCTGAGTTTTTATACCTACATTGATCTCTCAAAAGCAGACTACAAAAAACAAAAACAAAGAAAACCCTATACAATGAGCTGATAAAAAGGATTGCCATAGGGGACACCTAAGTACCACTACTGTGACACTAGGTACAGCAGCAGTCTCACCTGAATCTACTACCTTCATGTGGTAGCTTTTGGTTGTCACAACTGAAAGCAAAGTACTTAACAAGACCATCTCAAATGTGTTAATACCAATTAAATACAACATCCAGGAAAACAACATGAAATGTGACCAAATGTCTCCAATTCTCATTACCTGACAAGTATTTACATTTTGCTTAGATACCTCTACATAGTCAGACCACCTCACATTCTTTTAAAAGCTAGCACTGTTGATGTGAAAGCAGAAAACGGGACTAAACAGGATTTCTAGCTAAACAAAACAAAAATTACATATCTAAAGTACAATGGGGATAAATGGAAGAATTAAGACATTATTTAAGCAAGTAACAAAAGTAAAAAGCTTTTATAATATTCCCCCCACACGTACAGAAACATCACAGAGCAAATTAAGACTTAAAAATCTTTTCAAGGTGGCTGAACTTTTATTAAAGATTTTGATACCTTTGTATTTTATATAAAAGAAACATAAAACTGAAAGCTAGTTTTTGTTATTTTTGACCATAATCAATGAGGGGGTCACACTAGAAGTAATAGTAATAATGAAGGAAAAGAAATCACAAACCAAAGTACTAAGAAGGATGTAAAAGTCAAGAATAACTTTTTAAGGCTTGATAAAGACTAAGTTTAGGTTTACAGAGGCCATATAAAACAATCATTTCAAATGCAAAATGATATCGATTATTAGAAATAGAAACATTTTAACTTACCTGGTTTCTTTCTGGACTTTTCATGACCAAGCTGTCCTAGATCATTACATCCACAGGTATACACAGTTCCATCATCCAGGACAAATACAGTATGTCTGAGTCCACATCCTACATCTCGAACCTTTTTATTTGCAAAAAAGTCACATTTTCTGGGCTCTAGTACAATTTCTTCATCAATTCCACCCAAACCTAGCTGTCCATAGGATGCATTTCCCCAGCACAGCATTCTTGTTATGGCTTTGGTCTTCCAGTTTCAATACAAAAGTCCCTTCTGAAACACTGGAAACTTGGAGGTACCCTATGTCTGAGGAAATACACAGAGTTAATATGACTCCAAAGAAAACATGACATATAACTAACTGTTCTTTCAACAAGTGTTAAGCTACAATGAGGATTGTAACTGTTAAATATTTAAAATATGCCTCAGCTATCAGTCAATTCCAAGAACCAATCAGTTCTTTCTCTTTTAAAGCATCATATACAAATGTTTAGGAAATGACATCACTTTCTACTAGTCTTCACAAAACTTAAAACAGTAACTGGTTTTAACTTTGTTATATAACTCAGTAATAAGTCCTCTTATGAAATTAGTTTTTTCTTTAAATAAGTTTAATGAGAACAGCAAATTACGCAAACAAGCAAGCCAGCCAACAGCAGAAACAACACCTTGCAGTTTCCCTCAACTCACAGAATTCAACAATTTGATACCTACCTCCACATCAACAGAAAACTGAAGTTCTTATCTGTAATAGAAATTAAACCAATAACGGAACTTAAAAAATATGTCACAATTTAGACTAGACTTATCATTACTTAAACAGGCAATGCACAAAATTAGAATTTATCACGTCATAATTTGAAAACAATCAATTCCATTTTACAATTAAAACTAAATCGATGTGCTTAAAATACACCTGCCTCTGCCTCCCAAGTGCTGGCATTAAAGAAAGGCATACTCCACCTTTGCCTGGCAAATATTTAGTTTAAATGTCAAGATTCTTCTAATTCAAATTTTTTATGAATGGTTCCTACAAGTAAAATGTTCTCCTTCAGTAATCCATATTTATGCATATCTCTAAGGCAATTACTTGAAGATGAAAAACAAATTGTAAACAATCCCAGAACTGCTGGTTTTTTCCTAAACAGAAATGGGTTGGTGGAGGAGGGAGAGGGGTAAATCACCGATAGTTTGATAGAGAAAGCTATATAACTTCTTCGCTTGAAAGACATACATGAGGGGCTGAGAGGCCTCTCAGGCTGCTCTTTAAAGGATTCGGATTCAACTCCCAGCACCCACATCGCTGCTCGCTACAGTCTGTGTGAGTAATTAGTCCCAGGGAATCCTACTCCCTCTTCTGGCCTCCACCAGCACCAGGCACACACATGGTGCACAAACATTAAAGCAAAGCATCCATAAACATAATTTTAAAAAAAAAGGTCACTGAGTCTTTCTCATCTAAACTTCCACTTTTTTTCCCCCAAATCATGATGCGTTACTAAATAACACCATTCCTGGAAGTCAGTCTTATCGTTGCTGTCCGAAGTCCCCGAAATTCCTTACACCGAATCTGATTTTCCTGCATTTATGTTTATTTAGAAAGTGCCGAAGCTGTCCCACCACACTCGCATGACCAGAAAATTGGATTTCACCCCCCCTGGGATACCAAAACTCCAAAGTTCCAGAGAGTTCTGCATTGTCTTTCAGAAACGTTATCTCCGATTTCAGCGCGCTTCGTTTGGGCACCCTTTCTTTTCCTCCAGAAGCCAGAACGGGTAATTGGAAAGGCGTTCTCTCGCCAGCAACAGGTAGAAGGGGAAGCAGTTTCGTTTCCTTTCCCCGACCATGCACCACCACCAGCTCACGCGGCCCGGGGGAAGGGGGGACACGAATGGTCTGCACACACCCAGCCTCGCGTGCCGACCAGCCAAACCCCATCAGCTACCGGCGCGTCGCCGAGACCGTCCCAGCGGGCTCAGCCCCGGCGACCTCGGCTCCGGGGAGGCCCTTCCCCCGAGGGAGGTGCAACACCCCGGCCCCTGAAAGCGCCGAGGACGCTGGCGCCCTTCGCCAGGGCCCCAGCGGAACCCACCTCCGTCACACTACCCCGAACCCACAGGGACAACGACTCACCCGGTCCCTCAGGGCAGGGAGAGTCCCTGGCGATGGAGGGCGGCCGCTCCCTGGACCTCTCAGGACGGCTCTCCGGCTCCCGAGATGTTCCTCCTTCACCGGCCGCGGCGATGACCACGACTCCTCCTTCAGATCCCAGCCGCCGCTCAGCGGGCTCTGCTGCCCCGGCTCTCTCTTTTCCTGTGAAACTTTCCCGGGTTTCCTCAGAGAAAAGCTGCCGCCAGCACTCTCCGGACCGAGAGACAGCCGTCAGCGACCCGGATGAAGCGGGAGGGGAAGGGCTGCTGGCGAGCAGGGCGGAGACCACGAGGGGTGGAGAGAGGCGAGGGAGAGGCTGGCGACAAGGGAGAGGGGCGGTGGTTTCGCGGGGGATGGGGCAGGGGGGGAGGGGCCTGCCGGAAGTGGGCCGCCGCGCATGCGCGGCCCCGCCCACTGCCCTGCCCGCGCGCCTGCGCGGGAGTCCTCCCAGGGCTCTTGGGACCCAGGCGCCTGCGCAGTGTTTTGCTAGTCCCTGGTCTTAAAAGCGACTAATGGAAGCGGGAGGGCCACAAGTGTCAGTGTGTTTTCCTTTTTTGTCGGTGTGTTTCTAGCAGTGCTTCGGCCTTCACAAGGGCAGCTGAGTGAAGTTTTCTTTTTGGTTTGGCTTTCTGTTTTTTTTTTTCATATTCCTGGATGGACTCTTCAGTAGGTTTTAGCCTTTTCATAAGTTTTATTCTTACCTTTCCTAAGGAGATTTTGAAGTAGCAGACGAAGCAATCACAAATGTTGTTAGAAAGGCGGATGGCTCAGTTTAGACCCTTAAACTCACCTGAACGTAATCCTAGCATGCGAGGTATATTGATAGCAATGGAGCTATGGCTTAATCTTTGTTCCTGGGACAGTGTTGGCTCACATTTTCAGCTAACTCATTGGAAGATAAGGTTAAATTGCCGGGCCTCTTTCACACTCAGAAGAAAAAAAAAAAAAAATAGAGCGTATGCCAGCAGTTGTTGGGGCAAGAAAAAAAGGACAGGTTCCAAAGCTACACAGAGAAACCCTGTCTCAAAAAAAAAAAAAAAAGAGAGAACTTAAAATGAGCTTTAAAATTGTAATTGTATAGGACTTATTTTTAGACAGCATTTAGTTGTGTCTTTTTTTTTTTTCTTTTTGTTTTTCTCGGACTTACAGAAATCTGCCTCCCAAGTGCTAGGACTAAAGGCTTGCACCACCACCTCCCTGCCCTACTTTTAACCAACTAAGCACATCACCAAAACTAAGTTATGTTATTGTTTTCAAACTTATGAATCCTTCCTCTTAAGTAGCTAAAATCACAGGTGTAGAGCACAACACCTAACTTATACCATACTAGAACCTGTTACTTTGTTTGAATGTTAATCATTTATAATCAATTCCACAGTAGGCTGGGGGGGGATTTGTTTGTTTTACTGAAAAATATATTTCAGACTAGGAATTGTCTATAGTTTGGCATATGTGTGTTAGTTTCTTGAACTTTAACCAATTACCACCACAAATCAGGTCCCTAAAACAATAGAAATTTGTTGTATCAGTTCTAGAAGTCAGAGACCAGAAAGGTGGCAGCAAGTTCCCTCTGGCTTCAAGGGGAGAATTGCTTTCAGGCTTCTCGCCTTGCTTCTGGTGACTACCAACAGTTCTTATTAAGCCTTGTGGAAGCCAGACGGTGGTGGCGCACGCCTTTAGTCCCAGCACTCAGAAGATAGAGGCAGGTGAATCTCTGTGAGTTTGAGACCAACCTGGTCTACAAGAGCTAGTTCCAGAGCCACAGAGAAACCCTGTCTCAAAAAAACAAAACAAAACCAAAAAAAAAAGAAGCCGCCTGGAAGCATCACCCTGATTTCTGCTCCCACCTTTACTTGATGTTTTCCCTGGATGTCTATCTTTTTTTTTTTCAGTTTAAAGGATCACATTTATAACTGCAACAACAAAAGCCAGTGAAATTCTAGGTATACATTTAAGGAGATATGTTTAACAAGAAAAAAATAAATGTCACCTACTGTTGCAAGGATCATTTAAAACTGTGGGAAGTTTAATCTTCTTTTGGAATAATAATGCCCAGAATCATAAAGAAGTCTTCTTAATTACGATGCAAATAAATTCTGTTCTCTGTAAACATCAAGCAATATTATATTAAAGCCTAAGCAAGATGATTTTGAAAATTTCATGCTGAAAATTTAAGAATGAAATATGATTAAGAAAAAACTGGAGTTATACGAATAGATACACCAATGGAAGAGGAATGAAATTTCAGAAATTGATCCAAATCTTGTATTTTGGTTGTGAGCCTAGCCTTTACGGGCTGAGCCATTTCTCCATCTCAGAATCCAAATCTTATAAAAATGTTGTCTGCATTAGAGATTAAGTCCATTTAACAATAGAGAAAACATCTTGTTTAATAAACAATAATTCAGTAACATTGCAGAAAATAGTTTTCCCCCTATCTCAAATCAAAAGAAATTTTAGTCAGACCAACCACTAAAATATAATTCATGAAAGCTATAGAAGGAAACAAAATAATTAAATATTTATGATTCAAATAGAGGAGGTTTTTCTAACAAAACATTGGAACCACCAAAATTATAGAAGAATATACTATCTTGCACAGAATTTCAGCCCAGGTCAATAAGAAAATGTAAAGGGTTTGAAAGGCAACTGAATGTCTAAGATAATTCTCACAAACATATGTAAAATGCAAAATTTCATAAATTATAATACCATAAATCATAGGGAATAACTCTCAATGATACAATTCTAGTGACATATTTTCAGCTACATTCCTGCCCCAAACAATAGTCCAGAGGCATGAGAGGCCTAAGTACATGAACAAATGATTCACAAGAAATAATGATCATGGTTCTTAAACATATGAAAAGACACATAGGTATTCCTTTAAAAAAAAGAAAGGAAGGAAGTAAAGAAAGAAGACACACTAAAACTCATAGTGTGTTCCTTCTTGACTTACAATGTTTTTGCATGAACAGTATTATTATATATTTGTGTATATATATATATATATACACACACATATATATATATATAAAATCAGTAATATAGTTACTTCAATATACTCTTGAGTGATTACAAATTGATTCCAGGTCTATGAGTCCAATTTGACAAATATTTATCAAAAGCAAAAATATTAATAATCTTTTTTTTATATATATTTTATTTTCCAGTTTAAATTTAGATAAGAAACGAGGTTGCTTCACACGTCAGTTCCAGGTCCCTCTCCCATTCCCTCCCCTCCTCCCGTGCCCTCCCTTTCTATAAGGATAGCCGTGATTGGATAAGGGCCTACTCTTAATTCCATTATGAACTCACTGTCATAACTTGATGGTATCTACAAAAAATTATTTCCCAATAGGATCACACAGGTTAAGATTTCAGCCTACTGTACCTGCCTTTAATCAGTAGGCAAAGGCATTCAGATCTCTGTGAGTTCAAAGCCTGGTCTACAGAGCCAGTTCCAGGATAGGCTCCAAAGCTACAAAGAGAAACATTGTCTCGAAAAAAAAAAACAAAACAAAAAACAAAACAAAACAAAAAAAGATTTCAGCCTAACACAATATGTTAGCATAGTATAAAATGGCAAAGCATAATTTCAGGGACTGGAGAGATGGCTCATTGGCTAAGAGCACTGACTGCTCTTCAATTCCCAGCCCCACATGGCAGCTCACAACTGACTGTAACTCTAAGATCTGACACCCTCACATAGACATACATGCAGGCCAAACACCAATGTACATAAAAATAAGAATGAAGGCAGAGGCAGGCGGATCTCTGTGAGTTCGAGGCCAGGCTGGACCGACAGCCTCCAAAACAGTACAGAGAAACCCTGTCTCATAAAACCAAAAAAAAAAAAAATGAATTACTTAAAAAAGAAAGCATAATTTCAATGTTGGATGTGAGAGTGGTCACATTCTCATTTTCACTGTTTCATCTTTCATATTGTCATTTTTTTGAGATAAGATCTCATTATTTTGTCAGGACTTGTAATAAAAGATAGAGTTGAGGATAATAGAGTGAATCCTTGAAATACAATGGGCAGTAACAGTCTCCATGGAGGAACTGCCATTAAAAAATGAAAACTAAAGAGAATGGAAAGGTGGCTTAATGGTTAAGAGTACTCTCTTCTCTTGCAGACAACCTGGGTTCAGTTCCTGGCACTCACATGGTGACTAACAGGCATCTTAACTCCAGTTCTAGGGAATCCGGTGCCTTCTTTTGACTACCTTGAGCACCAGGCATGTATGTGTATGGTGTAGATAAAACACACACATAATATGAAAAAGGAAAACAAAAAAAATTAAAAAATGACTTGTGAGGTAGAGCAGTAGGATAAGGAGTTCAGGGTCATCTTCAGCTGCACAGTACATGGGTCCCAGCGTCCCGGGACGTGGGGGAGATGTATAGGTAGGTAGGTAGATAAGTAGATCTCAAGCCCTAGGAAGAAATGAGGAAACATTCACAGCTAGGAGACCAAAATGAAGCCACTAAGGCAGAAAAGAACATGGCATTTTCAAAGAAGTGAAAGAAAATTGGTGTAGACCAAACACAGTAACAGCAGACATGTTTGAAGTAAATAGAGGGTATAATTCAGTCAGAAAGTCAAACAAGCAGGGCATGAACTGAAATTGATACCAAGGAATGGAAGGAGTACAGTGACCATATGGGCTAAGAGAAAGGGCTACCTTTTGGTGTGGGTCAGAACAGGATTGCTGAATTAGTGAAAGGTGGGGGAGGTTAAGTTATCAGGCTTTTGCAATGATCCAGATGGGAGTTAATACTGGCAGAGGCTAGGGTAGTAGTAACAGAGATGATAGGAAGGTTGCTTTCTGCCTGCTCACTTGCTGCCCCATCCACACCAAAGCACCATACCATGAAACATATAACTCCATTAGTAACTGCAGAGCTTGGACCAGAGAGACAGCTTAGTAGTTAAGAGTACTTTCATCCTTCCAGAGGACTGGAGTTCGACTCCCAGCATGCATGTTAGGAGGCCCACAACTACCTGTAACACCAGCTCCAGAGGCTCCCGTGCCATTGGTCTCTGCCAGCACTTACACGCACATAACTTACACTCACACAGAGGCACACATGTAATATGAGTTTAAAACATAAAACTTGCCGGGCATTGGTGGCGCATGCCTTTAATCCCAGCATTGGGAGGCAGAGGCAGGCGGATCTCTGTGAGTTCGAGGCCAGCCTGGTCTACAAGAGCTAGTTCCAGGACAGTCTCCAAAGCCACAGAGAAACCCTGTCTCGAAAAACCAAAATAAATAAATAAATAAAATAAAACTTACAACAGAACTGAGGGCCTCTGAGTCAAGAGATCCAGCTTAAATCCTTCACCTCTTGACTGTTTACTCTTTGAATCCCCTAAAGTATTTCTTCATAAAATGGATATCAAAAGCCAAATAAACGCAAGCAAGCTAAAAACTTACTTTGTGGATAAATTTAACAGGGTTTCACTAGGTGGTTAATAAATTGTGTCCACTGGTAGATTTTTGAGTTAGCAACTGTCTGAGTAACAAGTACCATTTACAAAGATGAAGAGAGCTGAAGGAAGCCTAAGATGAGGCTTTGCTTTGCTTTAGTTTTGTTGTTGTTGTTTTTGTTTTCTGAGACAGGGTTTCTCTGTGTAGTCTCAGCTCTCCTCAAACTGAAGAGATCTGCCTGCCTTTGCTAGGGTCAAAGGTGTGCGCCACCGCCCAGCAGCTTAAGCATTTTTTTGAGTCAGAGTCTCACTATGTAGCCTTGCAGGTCTGGACCTTGCCAGGTAAACTTGCCTGACCTTGAATTTGTAGCAAGCTTGCAGCTTCTGCTGCTGGAGTTCTGAGATTATGGGTGTATGCTACAAAGCTGAGCTGGAAGATTAGTTTTGGCAAGAGAAAATCTTGATGTTTTTGTTTTCTAGAACTGCCATAATACCACAAAGTAACAGACTTTATTCAATAGCTTATGTAACTTATCAATAATTTACATAACAGGGTTTGGGTGTATATAGCTCAGTGTTACAGTGCTTGCTTAGCATGCGGAAGAATTTGGCTTTCATCCCTATTGCCACTAAAGAAAAAAAAAGACATAACCAAAATAACTTATTTTCTCACAGCTTTGGAAGCTGAAAGTCCTTGATGAAGGTGTCAGCAGTTTTTTTAGGTGCTTTTTGTTTGTTTTTTGCTTTTTTTCCTAAGGACTCTTCCCTAAGCTTGCAAATAGCCTCCTCCTTGCTATGTGTTTCCATAGTCTTCAGATTGCTTTCTGCATTCTGACCCTGTCTTTGTTCTTGTAAAGAATCATAATGGGCTAGGATCTAGCCTTGTGACCTCATTGTACTTTAATTACCTCCTCAAAGAACCAATAGCCACTTTCTGGCATATTGAGTGAAAGGATTTCAACATAGGAATTTGTCAGCAAACAGTCGTTTTTTCTTTTTAACTAATTTTTATTTTATGTGTATAGGTGTTTTGCCTGTGTCACATGTGATTGTGTGATGCCTACAGAGGCCAGTTAAACTGTCTGATCCCTTGACAATTGATTTCCAGATGGACGGGAGCCACCTTGTGAGTGCCGGCAACTGAACTCAGATCCTCTCTGCAAGAGCAGTCAGTGCTCTTAACTGCTGTGTCATCGTTCTAGCCCCTTGTTTCATTTTCCCAAGTCAGTGTCTCAGTTACTGTTCTACTGCTGCGAAGAGACACCATGACCATGGCAACTCTTATAAAAGAAAACCAGAAACATTTCATTGTGGACTTGCTTACAGTTTCAGAGATTAGCTCATTATCATCATGGTGGGGGACATGGGGGCATGGGGGCAGACATGGTGCTGAAAAAGTAGTTGAGAGTATATCCTGATTCATAGTTAGAGAGGGAGGGAGGATGGGAGGGAGGAAGGGAAGAAGGGAGAGGGAGGAGAGACTGAACCTGTTGGAGGCTTTTGATTCCTCAAAGTCCACCTGCAGTGACACGTTTCCTCCAACAAGGCCACTTACCTAATTCTTTTCAAATAGAGTCACTCCCTAATGACTAAGCATTTGACTTTGGGGCCATTCTTATTCAACCACCACAGGCAGTCTAACTCTATAGTCATAGCTGTCCTGAGACTTACTGGTAGCCTAGGTTATCCTCTTCCTGGCACTGGACCTGCCCCAGCCTGCAAATTCTGGGATTATAGATGTTAGGAATCATGCCCAGCCTATAATAGTATTTCTTTCTTTTGAATTATTATTAAAAAGTCTTTTGAACTGGGAAGGTAGTGCAACTGGTATGGTCCCTACCTAACATCCATAATTGAATAAACCAGTTATGGTGCCTCATGCCACTATTCCCAGGACTTGAAAAATAGAGGCAGGACAATCAGTTCAAGGTTGTCTTTGGCTACCTACCAAGTTCAGGGCTAGCCTGGTCTACCTAAGAAGGTATGTAAAAAAAAAACCTGAATAAAAAATCCTTTATACAATAGGTGGGTATGGACCTGTTCTGGGAAGCGGGGGATAACTCATACCACACAAAAAGCAATTTTATCGATGATATATGTTATGAAATACTTCAGTCAATAAACTTTAAAAATAACCAGTATTTATTGCAAGAACCTTCTCAGCTTCCACTATCACAATTATCCCAGCCTCCATTATCACTCCAAATTTACTTTGTGACTTCAATATTCTTCTCACTGTCTCTGTGTGAAACAGCAGCAATCTGTCTCTCAGTGTTCTCTTTACAACCGAGTGACTCTCTGTTGCCCATTGTCTAGTTGCCGAAACTCAATTGACAGTCAAACAGATGTAATCCTGAAATGGCATGTAATGTGGCCCTTGACCAGTATGTGGGGATGTGTCCATGCACTTGGAATTAGAGTCATTCCTCCAGCTGCTACTATATTTTCTTATCAGACGACATTCTCAGATTGCATATTTGATTTGGTTTTTTACTTTGTTTTGTTTCTCACAACAGTTAAAAACGATGTTGCTGACAACATTGAAAGGAAAGACAAAACTGTGTGATAAACTCTGTTCTAATATTCGTTTTTATCTCACCATAATCACAAGATGGGAGTTCTGGGAGTTCTGATTAGTAATGAACATCACCAAGTAGTACAAGTGTGGGACCTGGGGTAGGTGTGAGATGGCTCCTTGGCTGAAGGTGCTTTCACCTAAGCCTAAGGACCTGATTTCAGTACCCAGGACCCACATGGTAAGAGAGACCTGACTCCCACATTCATGACTGTCGCTTGTATGCATGCGCAGACATACACACACAAGTACAGATAAGGGATTGGAAATGTCTCATACTTTTTGTTTTTGTAATTGGTGGTGGTAGTTGATTGGTTGGTTGGGTTTATGTTTTGCTTAATTTAATCTTTTAAATATTTTGAGACAAGGTTTTGTATAGCGCAAACTGGACTTGAACTTGCTTTGTAGCTAAGGTTGACCTTAAAGTCCTGAGCCTCCTGCTGTAGCTTCCTGAATGCTGGGGTTATAAACCTGTTCCAGCAGGCCCAGGTTCTTTTGGGAAAATAAAAAGGATTGTTCTAAAGCATGTGTTGTGGGGAGGAGAAGGCATGGTGAAAACAAGAGACAGAGATAGGATACATTTGAGACCTGCTTCATCATAAAGAGTTCTCAGCCAGGGTTACATAATTAGATCCAATCTCAAAAAACAAAAACAACAAACAAAAACAAAAACTGACTGATACCCAGAAAAAAACACATCACTGACATTCTTTTAATTTTAAAACATCTTTATTTAGTGCTAGGAATGGTGGGGTAGTGGGAGGGTACGTACAGAGGGTGTGCACATAGAAATCAGAGGGCAATTTTCAGGAACTGGATCTTTCCTGTTGATGGACGTTTCTGTGGCACCTGGTCCTGTTACCATTAAATCCCAACACACAGAGGCTTATATTAACTATATACTGTTTGGCCAATGGCTCAGGCTTCTTAATGTCTCTCTCTCTCTCTTTCTCTCTCTCTCTCTCTCTTTGGTTTTTTCGAGACAGGGTTTCTCTGTATTGTTTTGGAGCCTGTCCTGGAACTTGCTCAGTAGACCAGGGCTTGGTCTCGAACTCACAGAGATCCACCTGCCTCTGCCTCCCAAATGCTGGGATTAAAGGTGTGCGCCACCACCGTCTGGCTTGTCTAGCTCTCTTAATTATTAACCCATTTCTTTTAATCCGTGTATCTCCACATGGTCTTGGCTTACCGCTGATGCCTGAATCTCTTGTTTTTTCGGCAGCTACATGGCATCTCCCTGGTGACTCACTCTCCACGTCTCTTCCCAGAATTCTCCTAGTCTGGTAGCCCCAGCTATACTTCATGCCTGACTACATCCTGCCTGTCCAGTGGCCAGACAGCTTTATTCATCAGCCAGTAAGAGAAGCACATGTTCACAGCATACAGAAAGACATCCCCCGTGACTTTCCCTCTACCGTGTGGGGCCTGGGGATTGAACCTAGCAGCCAGTGTCTTTCTCCACTGAGCCATCACTCAACACAGCATTGCTATTTTTTTTTTTTTGTTTTTACGAGACAGGGTTTATCTGTATTGTTTTGGAGGCTGTCGGTCCAGCCCAGCCTCGAACTCACAGAGATCCTCCTGCCTCTGCCTCCTGAGTGCTTGGATTAAAGGCGTGCGCCACCACTGCCCGGCTTCAGCATTGCTATTTTATGGACGATATTTATTGGAGTTTGGAAACTGTACTCATAAACCTAACATAACTGATAGGGATTGTGCAGTAGTGACCAGAAGGACACAGTGTTCTAGGAGATAAATCATTGTTGCACTTTCACTTTCTCAATACAGTCTAATGATATTAAAACAACAAAAAGGTTAGACCGAGAAAAACACAATGCTGTCCACATTGTTTTGTAAAAAAATCTATGTACACATTAAGAAATCAAACAAAAATTATTCTGTAAACATGGAAGCAAATCAAGATGCTGTGTGCTCCCCCACAGCCAACTTCATTTGTTCAACCTTTTTGAGGGGAACAGGGGGCAGAGTATCAGTATGTAGCCCTGATGGACTTTGCAACTCCCAGAGATCCAGTTGTATGGGTGTGCACACGTGCCCACGGCCTGCATGTGGAGGGCCAAGGACCACTTTGGGGAGTTGATTTCCTCTTCCCACTGAGAGGGTTCTGAGGATCAAACTTGAGTCATTCAGGCGTGGCAGCAAGCACCTTTAACTGCTGAGCCATCTCAACAACCCAAACAATTTGTCGTTTTAAAAATAAGAAATAAATTGCCAGAAAGCTTTATCAAACGTATTATCTTTAGTGGAAAAGATAAGACCTCAGAGAAGGACTGCACATAATCAGTATATTGTGTGTTTGTCATCTGAGCAGTGTTTCCTGCTTAATTGCAGCCTTTCTAATTGGAGAGCTCGATGGCGGCTACCATTAGTCCTCTAGTGCCGAGCAGAATACTCTAGTCACATCCATTTTCACCAACAAACTGAATAAGAAAACCCTTCTGATATCTAAAATCTGAGTCTAAGCCAGAATTTCTTAGGTTTGCCTTTGGGTCTTTATGAGTTGAAATATCTGTGTGCCTTCTGAGGAAAGGGGCTTCACTTACTGCCATAGGACATAGTAGAGGTTTGATAAATGTCCTGTTACCAAGATTTCAGCAGTAAACACAGGTCAACTTCGTTCATCAGTGTTTCAGTGACCCTCGGCAGTCCAGTAAATATTTGTTTAACAAACATGACTCAGAACCCGGCTACTGGCAGGTACAGCTAAAACCCAGTGTAAAAAGTTTGCTCTAGTCTCTAGGGTTCAGGATTAAATTCAGATCAACATGAACTTAATTCTGAAAGGGCTTTTGCTTGTTTTTTGTTGTTGTTTGTTTTTTATTTATTTATTTTTAATACTGGGTTTGAACCCAGGGCTTTGCATTGGCTAACAAGCTCCAGAAAGACATGTGTTAAGGCATTATACATATTAACATTACAGTGAAATAACTCAGTTCCACAGACATGGGGTGGGGGAGGAGAAGGGAGACAAGTTGGAGACAAACAAGTGAGACTCACAGGAGAAAATAGCTCCTCCGGAGGGGAGCCACATGCTTTGATACCCATGGCAGTTGCATGAGGAAGCAGCCTAAAATTAGCAGGATGGGCAAGCCCAGGAGGGAAAGCCAGGCAGCCTTCTCCACCCTCAACTAGTGAGGAGTTCCCAGAGGAACCCCTGTCAGCCTCTGCAGCCTCTACTGGTGACATGGTGACAGGTAGGGCCCCCACTGGGGGGTAAAGCACCTCTCCCTCCCTCTCCCCCCTCCCCCGCTCCGCCACCTCCTTTCTTCCTTACTGTTGTAGCTTTTTTGCTTTGTTTCTAAGACAGGGTCTCACTATGTAGCTCAGGCTGACCTCAAACTTGCCATCTGCTTGTCTCAGCCTCTTAAGTGGTGGGACTACAGATGTGGGCTATCATACCAAGGGAGGGACAGACAGACAGACAGACAGACAGATGGACCAATGGATGGATAGACAGATAGAGGAGATGGATTTCTTAGGAGGCCATCCAGAGAATTGAAAGATTTGTTATTATCAATGAATGATGCTTCCAATAATGTAGCTATTAAGGGCACCATAGCAGAATTCTCATATCCATCCTTACACAGTATATTCATAAACCACCCATTTCCACTTCACTGAATTGGGGCTCTCTAGCATGTGGTACACTGCTTTCTCAAGTGATGCAAATACCTTAGGAAGTCAGTAAAGCATGTGAAAAGAGGGCTGAGGAAGGTGCCACTGTTAATTTAGAGAAAGGGACGAAATAATGCAGAACCAGAAAGATTAGCGTGATGCCGACAAGACATGGTAGGGGGACACACAACAGGGGGCTTTTTCCATGGTTGAAATACAGAATAGTTGAGCTGATTGAGAACAGATGACAGAATCCTAGAACGAGCCGGGATCTTATGTTATTATTTCATAAAGAATTAGCAGTCATAGCCAAGTGGTGGTAGGTAGCACATGCCTTTAATTCCAGCACTCGGGAGGCAGAGGCAGACATATCTCTGTAAGTTCAAGGGCAGCCTGGTCTACAAAGTGAGTTCCAAGACAGCCTCCACTGTCCACTCACAGTGAGCAGCTACAGCCATGTATCTAAGATTATTCAGTTGTGAAGGCAGTCAAGTGTTGTAAGCTTTTCATCAATGCTATGCAGTTGTGATTACTTTTATTTTACATATAATATAAATAACGTGCGTGTGTGTGTGTGTGTGTGTATGTGTGTGTGTGTGTGTGTGTGTGTGTGTTTTGCCAGCATGGTATGTCTTTGCAGTGCCTGCAGAAGCCGGAAGAGGGTATGGAATCCTTTGGAACTGGAATTACAACTGGTGGTTAACTGCCATGTGGGTGCTAGGAATCAAACCCAGGTCCTCTGGATGAGCGGTCAGTGCTCTTAACCATTGAGCCATCTTCCAGTCCCAATGATGATTTGTATTTAATGATAATCTCAGATAAGACCTCACATAATGACACATATCTATTTAAGGCATCGTGGGAAAGCACATAGGTATATATTTTAAGGTTATGCATTCTGATTGTTTGCTATTTGAGACAGGGTTTCTCTGTGTAGCATCCCTGGCTGTCCTGAAACTCACTCTGTAGGCCAGGCTGGCCTCAAACTGAGATCCTCCTGCCTCTGCCTCCCCAGTGCTGGGGTTAAAGGTGTGCTCCCCTACTTCTGCTGCCACCACCACCACCCAGCTTCTCCTTCTCCTTTCAATGTTAGACATCTAATCATAATAGAAAACCTACAGAGTAGAGGACAGGTTGACATAGCAGGTTGCTTTAAATGGACTCTTCAGTAAGTGTTTTTTAAAACAGGAAAGGGAGATACAGTTGTAGATATGCATATAATACAGCTATGACATTGTTTCATAAAAGCTGTGGAAGTAATTTCATGTCTTGGACCAGCACCAATTGTAATGTCAAGTTTGACCTAACATCAACCACCATCTGGTATAACTGACTTACATTCTTGGGTCTTCAATTTATCTGCAGTTCTACATTAGGAATAGTAATAGCAGAGGGGCTGGATAGATGGCTCCATGGGTAAGAGTGCTTACTGTGTAAGCATGGCGCCATGAGTGTTGACCCCAGCACTTGTAAAAGGTTGTGTAGAAGTGCCTGTAACCCTAGCACTGTGGAGTGGAGACAGGAGGATGGTTGGAACTTGCTGGCCACCAGCCAGCATCCAGTTCATCAAGAGACCCTGTTTCAAAGGACTAAAGCAAAAAGAGGTAGAACAGGACACCCAGTGCCCTCCTCTGGCTTCTACACACATTTGGCACAGTCACACTCACCCACATATGCAGCTGCACATGCAACACACACACACACACAGACACACAGAAGAAATAATAGAGGATTGCAGGCAATATACCATGTCCATTGTTTATATTGTGGAATTATTTTATGGCAAGGTCTCCCAGACACACCTGCCTTGGAGGTGTTTATTTCATGCTAAATATGACATGCTGAATTACAGGGTTGAGTTTAAGGGAAGTCCACTTAGTTGACTGTCATTGATCCTATATCTTATAATTACCTTTATGAAATTAGCAAGTTCCACTGTCTGGCATTGAACTTTCCAAGCTCAGATTCATAAACATTGTTTTTTCCCCAAAAAATGTCAAAGTAATTTTTTTCATTACTGCATCCTACCAGCCAGAATTATGATTTGTTAATTTACTTTTCTGTTTGTTTGCTTTTGGAGACAGGATTTCACTAGGTATCCATGGTTAGCCTAAACTCACTATGTAGAGCAGTCTAGTCTTGAATTCACAAGAGATCCTCCTGCCTCTGTCTCCTGAATGCTAGAATTATAGGCAAGTGTTCCCGCACCCTAATTTGCTGATTTACAAAAAGAAGCAAGAAGGCTTTAAAGTCAACCAAATGTCGTTTTCTTACCAACTTATTTTTTTTTCCTTATAAAGAAGCCCAAAGCCAAGGTGATGCTGGGCAGGCAAAAACAAACAGCTGATTGTGGCCTACGATGCAGTGCTGTTGACTTTGGGCTCTCAGCTCTGCTGTCTGGAGCAGTTCCCTCCTACGATTTAGTAGCACCAAGCTGAGGGTATGTTCACTATTAAATGAACGGATATATATCCCGCCAATCAGGCTGCAAACAAACATTGCTCTTTTCCCTCCTTTTGTCCTTGAGACTTTGGGGAGGGTGTTAGGAAGATTTTTTTTTACTCTTTTCTTTTTTTTTTTGGGTTTTTATGAGACAGGGTTTCTCTGTATTGTTTTGGAGGCTGTCAGTCCAGCCCGGCCTCGAACTCACAGAGATCCGCCTGCCTCTGCCTCCCGAGTGCTGGGATTAAAGGCATGTGCCACCACTGCCTGGCTTTTTTTTTACTCTTTATAAAAATTCTACACCCACAGCTGTGTGTGGTGGCACACACCTTTGGTCCCAGCACTCTGGAGGCAGAGACAGGAGGATCTCTGAGTTCAAGGCTAGCCTGGGCTACAGTTCCAAGAAATCCAGGGCTGTTTCACTGAGAAACTCTGTCTCCAAAAACCCCAAACCGCACCAAAACAAAACAAAAACAAAAATCCTATACCCGAATGAGAAGTACTATTAATAAATAAATAATACAATGCAAATTATATATTTATGATAGGGTCTCACTATATAGCTCAGGCTATCTTGAACTCAAAAATCCTTCTGTCTCAGCTTTCCAAGTTCTGAGATTACAGGCAATTGCCACCACTCCTGGCTTTAGACACTTGAAAAAGTACAGCTGGACCGAGGAGATGGCTTGGTAAAGTGCTTGTTGCACAAGCATGAAGACTAATACACTGCTACGTAAAACAACATAAACAACCACAAAAATGATACAATTACATAAACAGTTAGCTGTAACATAGTCCCTGAAACCTAGTGAGTACAGCGGGAGTTGATGCGGTTGTGGAGACGGGAGAAGCCTTGGGGCTTGCTGCTAGCCATCTAGATAATCAGTGAGCTACAGGTTCAATGAGAGAATATGGTGGACAATAATTCACTTCTGACCTGGCCCCTGAGAACACATCTTAATACAAAAGAACACACACACACACACACACACACACACACACACACAACTACAGCAAATCCTTTAAAATATTAAACCTTAGAATTTTTTTACAATAATTTTTAAATTTAAATTAGAAACAAGCTTATTTCACATGTCAATCCCAGCTTCCTCCCCCTTATTACTGTGTGCAAATGCACACCCTTGTAGAGGTCAGAGGTCAACTCTCAGGCGTCAACATTCTTCCAGCTTTTCCAAGGGTTTCTTTTGTTTCTGCCCTGCTTCAAATCTACTACAGGCTAACTGGCTCATAGGCTTCCAGATGGTTCTCCTGTCTCCACCTCCCACTTTGATGTAGGAGTGCTGGGATTACAGGTTTATGTCAACACACTTGACCTTTCCAAGTGGGCTCTGGGGACTGAGGATGAAACCCGGTGGTCAGACTTGCATTGCAAGTGTTTACCTGCTGTACATCCGTCTTGCTGATCTAGTAATAGTCTTAAAACACTACTGTATTGGATTTGACATGTGTCCCAGTTGACCACCATTGTCTTTGGGGCATCTTGTTCACAGGAGACATTAACATGCACCAACATTAATCTTTGGGACAGTTCAGGACCATGAAAAGATTAAGATTTCCCCCCACTTTCCCAGGTTTCGCCCCTGTACATCATTTAAACTGAAATAAAGTTCTGTGAGCCTGTGTTGACTGCTCCACTTAGACAGACATCCTTTGTTTAGATTAAATGAGAAAAAAGATACTCACTAATACTGTCAGTTATTTTCTTGTCGTAAAGCACATGCCATAGACTGATATACTGCTCTGATATTTGTCACCACTCTGTTTGGTCACACAGGCCTTTTTTGATACCTGGCCTGTGAGATCAAATTATAATTTAAAGGCTTTAGCTATGTTTAGCCCCTTGGCAGTAGGTCAGTTGACAATCCCAAATTCAGAAGCAGATGTTTCTGGAGCACAGTAGCTAGATAGCAGCATTTTTCTGTATGTCTTTGGCATGAGTCTGAGTTCAGTTGATCACGAGTGGTGTCCGGCACGAGCTTCAGGTGACCTGATTCACATCTGTCACGGACGGCTCACCATGCGACAAAACCTCATCGCTCTCAGCACTAATTGGCATTCTTGTTGTCGGCCTCAGGAACGACGCCAAGGCCTGAATCAGTCTGGAAACCCGAGCAGCGGCAGAGTCTGAGTCATCAGTCTAGGTGGCCCATTCAGCCTTTGGCCTTTCTCTAAGTATATGGCTCAGCATAGCTTCGAGAACTTCACTACCAGTGGCTACACAGCAGGACCAGATGATGTTTATCTCACTTTTTGTTCCTATTTTTACTTTAATAATTTTAATGATAGAGTCTTGCTTATAGTCATGGCTAGCCCGGAACTCACGTCGTGGCTCAGACTGCCCCAGGACTTATGACAACCCTCTTGCTTCTGCTTCTGGAGTGCTGGCATTACAGATTTGTGCTGCTGACACCCGGCTTATGATACATTTTTATAGCAGTAATGGTGCTTAACATTTGTTGCTCACGTGTGAGGAACTAGGCATTGATCTGAGTATTAATAATTTCCAGATCTCTGTGAGTCTACAGAGTGAATTCCAGGACAGGCTCCAAAGCTACAAAGAGAAACCCTGTCTCAAAAAACCAGTAATAGGCCGGGCATTTGGCGCATGCTTTTAATCCCAGCACTTGGGAGGCAGAGGCAGGCAGATCTCTGTGAGTTCGAGGACAGCCTGGTCAGGCTCCAAAGCAATACAGAGAAACCATGTCTCAAAAAAACAAAAAACAAAAACAAAACAAAACAAAAAAACAAGACAAAACAAAACCCAGTAATAATAATAGTAACGATTTTCATAGAATTTCTATGGTGATAGTTTCCACTATTTTTCCCCCTTTAAAGTTTATTTATTTATTATGTTTTTAAACTTATTTCTTTACCTAGGGCCTCAATGTATTGCCCAGACTGGTCTCAAACTCTGGGTTCAAATAATCATTTCACTTCAGCCTCCAGAATGTTGGGACTTTAGGAACCCACCACTGTATCTGGCTCCCAATTCTAGAAACGAGCAAATGGATACATGAAGAGACTTTGTAACTTGCTAGGGGGTTTCTCAGACAGTAAGTGATGGGAGCTAAAATCTCACCCTAAATACAATTACATTTTGCCTAAGTATAACTCTGGCTTGATTTCTTCTTTTACCATCTTCCTGTGTACCTGATATCTCAGTGTGTGCACGTGGGATAATTGACCGTGTGCAGGTGTGAGTTGGTGTGTGCGCACTTTCATGTGGTGGCCAGTGGATGACTTCAGGTGGTGTTCCCTGGCATTGCCCACAACCTTATTTTTGAGACAGGTTCTCTCCCTGGCCCGGGACTCACCAAGTAGGCTGTGCTGACCAGGGAGTCCCAGGGATTGTCTTGTCTCTGCCTCGCATCACTGGGATTACAAGCTCACACTGTCACACTCAGTTTTCTGGAGGTTGAACTCAGGTGCTCATGCTTGCAAAGCAAGAGCTTTATCAATGAATCTATCTCCCCAACCCCAACTGATACATTTTTAAGATGCTACACTCAAAGCAGATACAGCCCATGCCAACATCCGAACTTTACATCATCTGCTTTCTGTACTAGTTTTTTAATATTTGTTCCCAAAAGAGGTTATGTATATTTCTTACATTTGATTCATGCTCACCATTCTAGACTTTTAGGTCCATAAAGAACTTTGTTTTAAGCTATGTTTTAAGCACACCTGTAAACCCAGTGCTTAGGGTGTGGAGACAGGAAGATTGATTATTTCACATCAGCCTGGGCTATATAGTGAGACCCTTGTCTCTAAAAAAAGCAGCAAAAAAATTAGAAACAAGCTTGCTTCACATGTCAATCCCAGCTCCCTCTCCCAAATTCTAGATTTTACCACAATGTTTAGCTTATCTATTTTGTTGTTGTGGTGGTAGGTTTTTTTTCTGAGTTAAATATTACCCAGGCTTAGAAATATTCTCTGCTCTTCACTTTCTCCTGGTGAAAAGAAAATAATATTAAATTAAAATAAAAGTCCTTTCTTCTACTCCATTCTGACACAAACACAGTGAGCAGCCGTCAAATGGGCTTCCCAGCCCCTTATTTTTGTTATCATAGTAGTTTAATTCTTCCCACTTATTATCTGATTTCACATTTTTGTTGTCATTTAGTTTATGGCTTGAGGCAAAGTCTTACTATGTAACTCAAGCTGTCCTGGAACCTACTATGTAACCCAGGCTGGCCTTGAAACCTGGGATTGTAGATGTGAGCCACCACAGCTGGCCTCCAGAATGAACAAGCTGGACATGACTCGTCTATATAGTGAGTTCCAAACAAGCAGAGTACACAGCAAGATACTGTCAAAAAAGGGAAGCAAAGAGATTAAAAGTAAATAAACCTGATTCTCTATCTAGAGATGGGACTGTCCCATAGTAGATAGAGAATGTTAAGGCGTGTGCCACCACTGCACGGCAGAATTATATTTTAGATGGAATAAATGAACTTTAAAGTACAGCTCATGATGAAGTTTGATTTATTTCAATGGATAAAATAAATCAGTCTAATTCTCGCAGTTTTCGTAACTCAATAAGATAATGATATAAAATAATCTTTCAGTGTTTATTTTAGTTGCTTGTTCTACTGTGTTGCTCCAGACCTTGTTGGCTCTCACTCACCACTCAGTTCTGCTATGGGTTAGGACCAGGATGTTCTGCTATTGGTATAGACCAGAATGTTCCCTCCCTTACTCCTGGGAGCAGTAACCTCGGGAATCTGGTTTTACAGCTGCTGTGTCCTCATACACAGAGCACTGGTCATCACAAATTTCCTACATACAAAATAATCACAGTGAAGACCAATATCAAGGACAATACACTTCTGTTACCCTTATTTTTGTTTATTTGTTTACAGGATGAACCTTACCATATTATCCAGACTGCTTTCCAACCCTGGCCCCAAGCACTCCTCCTTCCTCAGCCTCCCAAAGAGCTGGGGCTACAAAAGTTTTGAGCATGGCACCCAGCTCCTTGTTTTTCTTGGCATTGAGATTGGAAATGACTTAAGAAGTTGAAATGCTAAGGTTGTGTCTACTTAAAAGACTATAAGTAGAGTAATAGCCTCTCATGCTTGAGTGTCCTGTGCCTCCTAGTCTGCAGACAGATACACAGAACTGTTTATTATTGTTGTTACTTCAATTCCTTTAACTTGTTTCTTTGACCAGAAAGAGTGACTAAAGCATCTGTATTTCAAAGGAAAACTTTGGAGGGAGTTAGTAACTATCATGATCCAACCTTACCAGATGTCTCCTTGCTACTCTATCTCTGCCAAGGTTCCTCCAGTCCCCAACTGGTTCCTAAATGTATTACTAACAAGTGTGAATGCCTCTGAAAGGTGCCTTGCTGGCATAGGGAAGAGCTTGGGCTTTGGCGTCCAACAGACTTGGGTGTGAATCACAGCTCTGAGTGGCTTTGTACAGATTTCTTCTCTGATCTTTAGTTTCTACCTCTATAAAAAGAAGATAATGGCATAGTACATCTTAAGTGATCTTTTTCAGACTCTTGAATCTGCAAAAAAACATAGAAGCATGTAATTTTTTATGACCCGTACTTCCTGAGTTGTATTAAGCCATTATATTAACTAGAGCAGCAAAAACAAAGCTTGGCTGAAGCAATGGGATCACAGCATCACTAACAGAGCTAAGAAACTCATTCTTTTTATCTGCATTTTAGACAGTAAATACAATTGGGAGTCAGAAACAAATAACCGAGGCTGGGCGTTGGTGGCGCACACCTTTAATCCCAGCACTCGGGAGGCAGAGGCAGGCAGATCTCTGTGAGTTCGAGGCCAGCCTGGTCTACAAAGGGAGTTCCAGGACAGCCTCCAAAACAATACAGAGAAACCCTGTCTCGAAAAACAAAACAAAACAAAAAACAACAACAAAAAAAGAAACAAATAACCAAAAAGTTAATGTAAAGTAGTATATGTTATATAAGTTTTAGATATATTCTTTTGTTTTCGTTTTTCCGACAGGGTTTCTCTATGTAGCCCTGGCTGTCCTGGAACTCACCTTGCAGACCAGGCTGGCCTTGAACTCACAGAGATCAGCCTGACTCTGCTTCTCAAGTGCTGGGATTAAATTATGCACCACTGCTGCCCAGCGTTTTAAATATATTCTTTACTTATGGATAAATAAAAAACTTGGCTGGGACCTAGAGCTGGGCTCCCCGAAATCAAGACATGGAAAAGGACAGAGTTGCTCTCTTAGAGTCAGGAAGTGCAAAACCCAAGAGAAACAGACTATGAAATAGAAAAACAAACAAGAAGCCAACAGAAAACCAGGTTTATCCTTGTGGGGTAGAATGAAATGGAGTATAAATATAAAAGAAAGGCTGTGGAAAGGCATTCAGGAGAATTAGTAGTCACTGGAGAAAACTGCGAAGATGTGGGGGACTTCATATGAGGTATCTTTGATTGAATCCTTGAGCATGATGGACATAATAGTGCTAAACCTTTTCCAAAAGAAAGGGTTCTCCTCAAATTATACCAGAACCTGAGCAATCACTGAGCTAATGGCATGTATGGCTCCCCGCTTCGTGACATGTATCCAATCATTTCTAGCTCTCTGCTTCATTTGACTTAATTCTTCATAGCATTTGTGGATTAAATATCATAACCATGAGTGATAACTTAGCCACCATCAAAGAGATTTTAGGCCATAATTTGGTCTCTTGTAACACATAGGAAATGGTAAGCAAATATGTATCAAATTATGAGAATAATTTAGGGCAACTTAATAACGTATACTTCATTTTCATGATGTGCCACGGGCAAATATTTGTCACCTGACTCCTTTGTGCTATGTCGTGGCAATTTAATTGTGTGGCTAAAAATTTTTACAGGGAAGCCAGGCGTAGTGGCACACACCTTTTAATCCCAGTGCTTGGGAGACAGAGCCAGGCAGATCTCTGAATTCCAGGTCACCCTGGTCTTACATAGTGAGTTCCAGGACAGCCCTACATAATGTAGTAAGAACCTTTCTCAAAAGAAAATATATTGGAGGTGGGGAGGGAGCTGGAAATATGGCTCAACCATTAAAAGAGGGTTTATTGTTCTTCTAGAGGACTAGAGGACTGTTCCAAGCACCCACATTGAGTGGCTTAGAATCACAGGTAACTTCAGCTTCAGGGGAATCCAATGCCCTCTTCTGGTCTTTTCAGGCATGTACACACACACACACACACACATACACACACACACACACACACACACACACACCTTTAAAAAACATTTTTTTATAGATCTGATTCTCAAGGAATTTACCTGGATGAATAAATGAAAGTTTAAGTCAGCAATGTAAGAAGAGCAGGGCATGGCAGCACATGTCTGTAATCCTAGTACTTAGGAGGAGGAGGTGGGGAGATGAGGAATTCAAAGAAACGGCAGCCACTGGTTGTTTAACTACATCGTTAGGAAAAGAAACACTGAGCAAAGGAATAGGGGAAGAAGACAGGGTAATGCTGGTGGAGCTTTTGGTTGAAGGCAGGATTTGTGCAGAAGAGTGGTTGGTGAGACCTATTGCCACAGGACTGGGATGATCATGTTTCTAATTATACCAAGGCCTTTCAACACATAGCGATTACACATGCATGTGGGTCACAGTGTGGCTATTTCAACATGGGTTTTTTTTTCTTACACTTGATCAGACATCTAAAATATTGTCAGGCAGGTGACAAATAGACGTGTCTCCAGTTGATTGAACACTGTCCCGAGCTTTTGTGTTTAAAGCTCTCTGCAACTTCACCTGTTTACATGTCCCTGTGGATGACACTAGTGACACTGTCAGTGGTCACATTTTGAACTGAAGTTTACTGCCGAGGTAGAAGATGAAGGGAAGGAGCTCCAAATGACAGAACACACGTGGTGATTACCTCTGACCAGGAGATTGTTTAGACTAGGCTTTAAATAACTCATTCTTGAACTGGAATGAAGAGCAATTTGGAGATGAGCAGGATGGACGAAAAATTAGAACAAAGTGAATTTTTAAGGTCTTCCTCCATCCAGGTATGCTGTCTTTACTTGACAGGGAGTTTACCACATCCAGAAAACACCAAATGGAGTTTGCAGTGGTGGCTCATGCAATCCCAGCACTTGGGAGGCAGAGGCAGGCAGATCTTTGTGAGTTCCAGGACAGCCAGGGCTACACAAAGAAACCCTGTCTCAAAAAACAAAACAAGGGGCTGGAGAGGTGGTTCAGGGTTAAGACCACTGGCTGCTCTTCCAAAGATCCTGAGTTCAATTCCCAGCAGCAACCACATAGTGGCTCACAAACATCTGTAATGAGATCTGGTGTCCTCTCCCGGCCTGCAGGCATCATATATACAGAACACTGTATACATAATAAATACATTTAAAAAATAAACAAAAAGAAAGAAAGAAAACACCAAATGGATAGATCCAGATGTAATTAAAAATGTGAGCTTAGACCAGTAGTTCTCACTCAACCTGTGGGTTGTGACCCTTTGGGGGGGTTGAACAATCCTTTCACCAGTTACATAACAAATATCCTACATATCAAATATTTATGCTATGATTCATAACAGTAGCAAAATCACAATTATGAAGTAGCTACAAAATAATTTTATGGTTGGAGGTCATCACAACATGAGTAACTGTGTTAAAAGGTTGCAGCATCAGGAAGGATGAGAACCACTGGTTATATAAAGGCATAAAATACAGACCCCTTTTGCATCCTTCATAGTTTACATTCTCCACATTCTGTCTTTATACTCTTCCCTTTTTGGCAACCAACTCACCCAATTAGACACATTTACTAATTCCATGACAGGCTACATGTAATAAGATGATAGTTTCTCACAAATGTGTCTGATTCTTTGCTATTTCCATTAATTTTATTAAGGTAGAGGTGTGTGTGTGTTTGTGTGTGTGTGTGTGTGTGTGTCTTAAACTATCTTTCTATTCTCTTCCAACTTCTGTAAAATAAACACCAAGCCCATAAGAACAAATTAATAGTTTTCACAACTTCTTTGCCCATCAAAACATAAAAATCAAGACGAATCTCTTTTGTTTTCGTACTAACCTGAATGATTATCCTCCATGAGCAAACAGTGGGAACCATTGAAAAGAGAACACATTTTAAATTAGAAGACCAATATTCAAATGCTGGCAGCTGTGCACTCCACAGATCAGGTTACTTTGGGAAAGCCACACTTCTTAATTGCCCCAGTATACACAGATAACATTAAGCCTTGGAATTGCTGTAAATTAAAGGAGTTAGAAACATCGGTTCCCATTTCTCCTCTCCTGTTGTTAGTGTTAATGTGATTACTCATATATCCTGAAGAAGAGCACTGAACTTTGATTCTGAGATGACCTTGTAGCCCAAAAATAGCCTGTGAGTGGGATCGCCCAGAGCCTGACATACTAGCACATTCCATGCTAACGTTCTACAGGGAGAACTCAAACCCATTTTCCTACCCCTTTCTTGCAAAAATAGAAAATTATTGACTTGTGTGAATGTGTTCAGAAGTAGCGTTTAAAGCATTTAAATGCCGTTTCAAATAAACAATGCTCTTAAATTGATTCAACAAGTTGCTGTAATGAACAGAAACTCAAAAAAGCCCCGGAAAAGCTCCTGCCTGCCTGTCAGTCAGTCCCTACCTCTGAGCATCCGGTCCGGGCTTGTCTGCAAAGCAAGTCACATTGCAGGCTAAAATCTGGCTGTAGAGAATATTCAAAAGCATCTCCATTCCCTGCCCCCTAAATTTTTCCTTCATTTTGTTGGTCTAATCATACAGAAGGATTCCAGAGTACATGCTAATGAGAAACTACTTAAAGTTTTACATAGAATCTCTGTAGGGTATTTGCTCAAAGAAAAGGCATTCTTCATATTCATTTAACCCTTAGTCTTTTAACAAAAATGTTGGAAATGGGAACATTTAATTATTTGCAGTGGTTATGAGCATATATTTAATTTTGGCTCAAACATTTAGAACAGGCTTTTAGCCTCTTGGAGACCCCAGTTCTCACATGTTGAAAGAATACACCAAGTAAAAAGCACACTTTACATGAAGCTCTCAGCAAAGTTTCTAGTGCATAGCACAGGAATGCTAACTTGTTTTTTTTTTTTTAAACAAAATGGCTAGTTATTATTTTTGAGTTTAAATACCTGATACTAATTATTTTGGAATTTTGTAACTCAGTGTTAGTCACAGAATACTTAATTTTTTTTTTCTGAGACAGGGTTTCTCTGTGTAACAGTCCTGACTGTCCTGGAACTAATTCTGTAGACTCATTGAGATACACCTGCCTCTGCCTACCAAGTGCTGGGATTAAAGGTGGGTGTCACCACTGCCCAGCTTAAAAATATTTTTATTCCGTTGTAATTGCATACAACGTAGTTTGATCATTCACACACACACACACACACACACACACACACACACACACACACACACACACCGCCTAGTTCCTCCTAGATCTACCCTAGCCCCACCTCATCTCCCTACCCACCCAACTTTGAGTTTTCCCTCCTGTGGAGTTCAGTTTGTGTTGCTTGACTAGTCTTAGGCGTGGGGCTTTCCCTGGAGAGTGGTATACCTGTCAGGGGTCTCACGCCATTATAGAAAACTGTCTCTTCCTCTCCAGCAGCTATCTGAGCTTTGTCTGACTTCAGCTTCCACAGATCTCGTGCGTGCTGTCACAACTGCTGTGAGTTCCTATGCGCAACTGCCCTGCTGCATCCAAAACAAACATGGTTTCCTTGATGCTATCTGTGATTCCTTTTTTAAAAATTTATTTTAGCAGGGCGACGGTGGATCTCTGTGAGTTCGAGGCCAGCCTGGTCTACAGAGTGAGTTCCAGGACAGCCTCCAAACAATACAGAGAAACCCTGTCTTGAAAAGCCAAAAAAAATCATTATTACTATTTTTTATTTTATTTGAGATTTTGCCTGTGTAAGGATGTTGGATTTTGGAGTTATAGACAGTAGTTAGCTGCCATGTGGTAACTGAGAAGTGAACCCTGGTCCTTTGGAAGTGCGGTCAGTGCTCTTAACCACTGAGCCATCTCTCCAGTCCCCCACTATCTATGATTTCTGATAACCTCTCTGTCCTCTTTCACAAAGATTCCTGAGGCTTTCGGGGAGGGTATGATATGTATGTTTTCTTTAGGCCTGCTTTCCACTGTCTCTTATTCTCTAGGTATTGACCAGTTGAGAGTCTCTGTGTTAGCTACCATCTACCACAAGGAGAAGCTTCTCTTATGAGGGATGAGAGACGCCCTAATCTGGAGTCTTGAGTTGAACTCCACCATTCTTAGTTTGTTGTGGTTTTAATTTTATGTGTTTTGCCTGCGTGTATGTCTAGGCACCATTTAAATGTCTGGTGCTTGAGGAGTAATGAGCAAAGGGGTCAAGAGCAGGCTGGGGAAACCCACAGAAACAGCTGACCTGAACAAGGGAAAGCTCATGGACCCCAGACTGTTAGCTGGGAAACCAGCATAAGACTGACCCAGACCCCCTGAGTGTGGGTGTCAGTGAGGAAACCTGGGCAATCTATAGGGCCTCCTCTGGCAGTGGATCAGTATTTATCCCTAGTACTCAAATGGACTTTGGGAATCCACTCCACATAGAGGGATACTCTCTCAGCCTAGATACATGGGGGAGGACCTAGGTCCTGCTCCAAATAATATGACAGACTTTGAAGATCCCCCATGGAAGGCCTCCCCTCCCTGGGGAACAAAAAGGGGATGGGATAGGGTGTCGGTGGGGGATAGGGGAGGGGGGAGGGAGAGGGAACTGGGATTACATGTAAAACAAGCTTGTTTCTAATTTAGTTTTTTTTTAATGAAGAAAAAAAAATGTCTGGTGCTTGTGGAGGCCAGAAAAGGACAGCAGATGCCCTGGAACTGGAGTTACAGACAGTTGTGAACCACCATGTGGGTGCTGGGAACTGAACCTAGGCTCTCTGCAAGAGCAGCCAGTGCTCTTAACTGCTGACCCATCTCTCCAGCATCCACTCTGTGTGTGTGTGTGTGTGTGTGTGTGTGTGTGTGTGTGTGTGTGTGTGTGTGTGTGTGTTTTTAACCAGAAAGATTGGCCATGGGTTGAACCCAGGGGCTCATGCTGTTTACCCAGTCTCAGGAAGTACCGTCACAAAGTTCTGTGACAGGGGACTAGAGAGATTGTGCAGCAGCTAACTGCTTACTGCTTACTGCTCTTGCCCAAGGACCTGGGTTCAATTCCCAGAATCCACATGGTTTTGGTTTCCAGCACCCATGTTGGGTGGCTCAAAATTCCTGCCTGTAACTCTAGCTCTAGGACATTTGACACCCTCTCCTGGCCCCCATACATGTGACATACACTCTCACAGACACACACATACACATTAAAAACAAAAAATTTTAAGTTCTAAGAACAGATTTTGCTTCTTGGAAGAAATGCTTGCTATACAATACAAGCTTTGGTATGTTTGGAAATACGCTGTATTTCTAATATTCATACCAACAGCACAATAAAGTAAGCATTGCTATGTGTTAGCTAAAAATCACACTGAAATCTTTTAACTACCCTAAAACGGGGGGCACAAACACAAAGTATGTAATAATAGTAATTGATTGTTCCCCTACATTTACTTAACTAAACACATTACCCACCACGTCTGTTTTGTGCAAATGAAAGTTTCCTATGTCCTATATTTTACAAAGTCCTTAAACTTTGTTTTCCAGAATTTCTTGGTTTTTTTGTTGTTATTGTTGTTGTGTTTTTTTTTAATGCTGTGTTTAGTTAGCATATAAAGCAACAAGTTGTCACTCACACTCTGCTTGGTTGATGTTCTTTAGAATTTCTTTGCAACGTCTCTCATCTTGTCTGAGAGGCAGAGCCTATCTGTGTCCTTAGACATCTCAGTTATTATCCGCCCCCACCATTGCTGCAGACTAAGAACATCATTACAGACGGGGTTATTAAAGTCGATCTGAAAGAGCAGTGTGTTCTAAGCGACTGTCCCTGGATCTGCAGCGGAACCCTGTAAATACCCTTCATTACTTGGGCTGGGCTGTATCACATTTCCTCCATGCCACTTTTGTGGCTAACACAAGTTAGGCAGTGAGAGCCGGGCTTTAGATGATCCTAGTTGATTGATATAGGGATGGCGCCTCTCCTGATACAGGTAATGGCAACTTTCCTTTATAGAATCATGCTTACAAACAGGTGTTCTGTTTAGCTTTGGAAAAGAATTGTTGAAAGCTCTTATAACTAAGTGAGGTTTGAATTGATAATTTTTAGATTTTTTTTTTCAGTTTTCCCAGGTTAATGCTTTTAGGGTGAAAAAGAAACTTAAGACTACCATTTTATTTCTCAGTTACATCAGAGTGTTGCACAACTGTGTACGCTCTACTACTTAGCTTTGGTTTGGAATGGTCAAGAACTTGTCTCTGGGGTGAAAATTGTTTTCATTATAAAAACCTGGAAGGTGAATTTATATCGTTGGTCTTTAAATAAGATACCAGAAGGGGAAACCTCAATATAAAATTATCAACTTTCAGTCAAAGTTGTAAAAACCTTGGTGTGTGGGAGCAGTTCCTTTTAGACAATAAAGTTCATGGCAATATAGAAAATAGTAAACCAAAATATCATGAGTCTTCTAGTACAGAAAGTCATGTCTCTCTTCTGAGTGAAGACAGCTCTGTCGTAGATTCCCAGATTCCTTGGCATCCTTATGGCTCATTTCAGTGTGACTAAAGCTGTGTTAAAGGAACAGCTGAAACAAGCAGAGAACACAGCTTAAAACACAGTAACATGTGTGGCTGGGCCACACTGTGTTATGGGGAAGGCTTAAGACATGTAACCTCATGTTTGCTTGTCACTAAGCTAATCTACGGCTATATTAAGATTTTAAAGGCCTTAAGAATTTTTCCCCATATCAAAAAACTCTGATAAAAACTTAAGAGGTTTGTGGTATAATATTTGTTCAATTATTACTGATAAGCAAGGGAAGGACTAGGACAAAATCTAGAATAAGAGTTTGAGATACTAAAAGCAAAACACTCACCTCATAATTGCTGAGTAATACCTAGATGCCTAATACTTAGTTTTTTAGAAGAGCCTAAAAATGTGTACAGTATTTGTTTTTGAAAATGTCAGAGAGCAGGAATTCTTGGTTCCTTCTGTAATTCTTTATTATTTTAAACAGATTTTAGTATTTGATATGTATTCCTTCTTTCACTGTCCTACCGACTCTGGTCAGTCTTTGAGTGTGGGTCTCCTCCCAACTCAGAATTTTATGCAAATATGAAAAGGTAAGATACAGGCCTGTCACAACAGTTTTCAGGAAGTAAATATCTTTATTATGAAGCCTATAAGCATTTCATTTCCCCTTGGGAGACCAGTTTGCCGTACACCTTTTAGTTCCTCAAAGTAGAAGTTCCACTTTTCTACATCTGCACCCAAGACCCAGCAACATAGATTTAGCCAGGACTCTGGGCGTTGGTGGCATGTGCCTTTAATCCCAGCACTCAGGAGACAGAGGCAGGAGAATCTCTGTGAGTTTGAGGTCAGCCTGGTCTACAGAGCAAGTTCCAGGACAGCCTCCAAAATAATACAGAGAAACCCTGTCTCAAAAACCAAAAAAGAAAAAAAAAAGAAAAAAAAATTTCTAAAAGTAATCTAATCAGATAACGCAACTCTTCCTTAGTTGCTTTTTTTCTTTAATAGTTCTTTATTCCCCCTGTAAGACCTGGTAACAAAAGGTACAGTGGCAAATTTCATCTATCCTATGCACTATCGAAAGTCTCAAGATGACTGAAGGGGAAAAGTTCTCTTAGTAAGTTCCATGAGGGCAGGAAAATGTGTGCATGGAACCTATCCTGGTACTTGCTCTATAGACCAGGCTGGCCTAGAACTCACAGAGATCCGCCTGCCTCTGCCTCCTGAATGCTGGAATTAAAGGCGTGCGCCACCAACACCCGGCTTTCCACACTACTTTATGCACACTGCACGGCACATGATGAGAAATATTGATTGAATGAATGGATGTAAAGAAACTTGTAAAAGTTGTATGATTTAGTGATAAAACTAAAATTTTAACCAGTCTATTTCATGCCACAAGAATTCAAAAACAATCCTTGAGAAAATAATTCCTGCCTTTAATCCCAGCACTTCAGAGACAGAGGCAACAGAGGCAGGCAGATCTCTGACTTCTAGGCCACTGTGGTCTACAGAGTGAGTTCCAGGGCAGCCAAGGCTACGGGGGGGGAGGGAGAAAAATTCCTGGCATTCGAGACTTAGTTTCAGAATGCAGTCTTCCCACCAGACAGCAGTATTAGATGGCCACTTAATCTGTACTAATTACTAATGGAGCCAATGGTTTTCAAAACATAAAACTACTTGAAATTAACAACAAAGAACCTACACTTTCACAGGACTACTATCTGAGCAGATGTGATGTTAAGGATTTTTTTTCTTTTTCTTATTGAATTGTAATGTTTATTAAAGAAGACATTTCTTTTTTCATGAAATATACTAGAAGTTATCTCTGGGTGCTAATAACAAGTTATGTTGTGTTGTGTGAGCAGTCATTTTAACTTAATCAGTTTTGAGTGTGTGTGTGTGTGCACATACATATGAGAGCAGCGTTGGAGGAAGCCAGAGACATCTTCTGAGGGCTGGAGTTACACATGGTTGTGAACTTCCTGATGTGGGTTCTGAGAACCAAATTCAGGTCTTCAATAAAAGCAGTAAGTGCTCTCAACCATGAACCATCCTACTAGTTCCTTTTTTAAAATAACATTTAAAAAATGTTAAAGTTGAGTGGGGTGTGTGTGTGTATGTGTGTGTACAGAAGCTCATTTTCTTTTCCCAATTGGGTCCCAGGCATTGAATTCAGGTCATCGGTTTGGTGGCATCTTATTAACCCTCATTTTAACTTTTAAACTTATCTGATTTGTGGGGTTTTATCTATCTATCTATCTATCTATTTATCTATCTATCTATCTATCTATCTATTGGTAGGGCCTCACTATGTAGCCCTGGCTGGTCTAGAACTTGCTAGGTAGACCAGGTTAGCCTGGAACTCACAAAGATCCACTTGCCTCTGTCTCCCAAGTGCTGGGACTAAAGGTATGTGCCACCACATCTAATCTAATTTGTCTTTTGTGAAGACGATTGTTCAAATGTATTTGTTCCTGTATTTATTCTCGATTAATGGAGTTTCCCTCTGTTTTTTTGTCTGTGCTTTGGAATTAGCTCCCTGTGGACAGACAGTTTTAAAATGCTTTCAACTTCAAGTTGTTAATTTCCTTTCCATAGACAAATTTCCTCAGCATCTTAGCAGTAAATGGGGGTAAGTTTTCTGATGATTAAAATTAAAGAGACTGGACCAGTGCGATGGCTCAGAGGGTAAAGGTGCTGGGGACAAGACTGACAATCTGAATTTGACCCCTGCGTCCCATATGGTGAAGGAAGACAACAGCTCCTGAAGGCTGTCCCTTCACCTCCACTTACCCTCCCGCCACAGACTCACAAAGACAAATACATCTATTTTTTAAAATTAATAACAGTAAAAACGACAAATTCGGATACACTTTTAAAGTAATGGCATTTTCTCCGATAGGTGGAGTTTGATACAGTTCATTTACCATTAACTCAAAACACCAATCAATAAACACCTTGGGCTTCCAGCGGTTAATGGAATTCTGTAGGTAGGAAAATACCACTGACCCCAGCTCCCGTAGGTGCTGTCCTGCAATGGAATCCCTTTGCTCAGTTTTCTCCTGTCCAATCAGGTGGAATGTTTCACAGGCACATGGTTTATACAGCTCAAAATAACTTGGGACCTGTGAGCTGACAAATGCTCTTGGCCGCGGTGGTGACAGGTTGCCCAGCTTCTAACAGCCATCCTCACCGAAACTAAGGTTAACTCGGCACTCTCCATGGACGACTATTCTCTCTTTTCGAGGGCGTGAAGAATATCCCCTTTCTCCCGTGTTTTCATCAAAAACGTCTCCTTGGACAATTGCCATCTCAGAAGAAGCGTGCCTGGGTTGGACATCCTCATCTGGGTCACCTAAAAAAGCAAGGTAATATCCAGATTTAAGTTCGAAAAGTGTGTTCCGGTGGTGGGTTGCTGACAATGGGGAAATGGGGTGTTTCAGGGAGCTGGTTACTTACTGTTCCTTAGCGTGGAAGCTAGGAGAACTTTCTAATCATGTATGATGACATACACAGTTAAATGAAAAATGAGGCTTTCTATTCCCAAGCTTTAGGAATAGGGGATGAGACTCATGGAGATGGTATCCGATTTGAGTCCTTGTTTGAGCTCTAAAGAAAAGTTTTTTAACAGAGGAAGCTGTGACAAATATTACTGACATTTTCAGCATACTCACCGACTATACTAATGTGTGCAATGCCTATTTCCCTCTTAAAGGAAATCAAATCTAAAATAATGTGACTCCATGGTTGAAGACTTTCATTTAAAACTTTTTTTTCCCCTGTAAAAGGATCTGCTTGCTATATTTAGTGTTGGGAGATCTGTTCCCTGGATTAATGTACACAACAGCTGCAGAAGTCCTGCTCAAGAGACACTGCTCTCTCTTTCTCTTCTCTCTCTCTCTCTCTCTCTCTCTCTCTCTCTCTCTCTCTCTCTCTCTCTCTCTCTCTGCAGCTGCAACGGATACTTGACAGTCATTGGCAAATGTTTGGCCCGGTACACTGTACTCTTAGCTCTTAGCAGTAACTAGATGTGCATCTTGCATATTTTTAAAACTATGCCAGCAAAGAGAAAAGGTAGATTATTCAGCGTCTCTAGTCAAATAGAGTGAATGATGTGAAGAAATGGTATCGCCTTATCAACTTATTTTCATGTACTTATTAGAGTTATTCCCATCACTCAGTTTGAGACAGATGAAATAGCTATTTAGATTTTTTTCTCTCTCTCAGATCATTAAGGTAATTCGATCACTTTCATGTTAATAATTTGGTAATGAGAAAATAAATTTTATAGGCTATGAATTAAAATTTTGCCATAACGTAACAATTTCTCTTTAATGATGCTCTCAGATTCATTTAAAATCTATAGTATTTTTCTAGGAAGTCAGGACCGTCTACACTTATAGATACTATCTCTGACATTCTATTTGACCACAAGCAAACTATTTAAAACCAAGGCCACTACAGGAAATCTGAAATGCATGGAGATTACACTTTCAGAAGTTAAGAGAATAAGTGGACTCTGAAGCCAACAGCTCGACACTAAACAAATTCTGGGATGTTGTCTATATCTGCACTAAGGTTTTCCTCGGGCCTCCACACTATGTGGCGCACACATTCTCATTATAACAGCAGCCCTGCTTTTAAGAGGTACCCACTCAGAACTACAATGTGTGAACACAATAAATTTAGAGGGTTATTATGCCAGCCAGTTTAGGAATTCACTGAGGTAGCTTTTACAATTTAAGTTTTGAAAAGAAATGGCCCAGAAAGAGTTTTTGTTTTTGTTTTTTAAACAGCCTTTTCGCCGGGCATTGGTGGCATGTGCCTTTAATCCCAGCACTCGGGAGGCAGAGGCAGGTGGATCTCTGTTAGTTCGAGGCCAGCCTGGTCTACAGAGAGAGCTCCAGGACAGCCTCCAAAACAATACAGAGAAACCCTGTCTCAAAACAACAACAACAACAACAAAAAACCCAAAAAAAACAAAAAACCAGCCTTTTCCCCTTTGTTTGAAGATGAAAAACAAGAGGAGCACTACAGGCATGTTTTCATGAGTTTTTACCATGAAAATTAAAAATGTTCTAGAGTGCACACATTTGCTTCTAGGGAATAATCTAGTGGGTCACATGCATGCCTGTCAGAAGACAGCGCTGGAGCCCCTGAAGCTGGCGCACTAGGAGTTGAACCTGGGTCCACCACAAGAACAACAAGTGCTCTGTTTTCCCCCTCAAGACAGAGTCTCTCTGTGTAGCATCCCTGGCTGTTCTGGAACTCTTCTTGTAGACCAGGCTGGCTTCGAACTCACAGAGACACACCTACCTCTGCCTCCTGAGTGCTTCGATTAAAGGCATGCCCCATCACGCCTGGTGCAACAAACGCTCTTAACCAAAATATGCTCAGTTCAAGAGCGTATTTTGTTTTGTTTTGTTTTGTTTTGTTTTGCTTTTTCGAGACAGGGTTTCTCTGTGGCTTTGGAGGCTGTCCTGGAACTAGCTCTTGCAGACCAGGCCTCTGCCTCCTGAGTGCTGGGATTAAAGGCGTGCACCACCACACGGCTCAAGAGCATATTTTGTATAGATGATGATTTTTGGTGGCAGTGAATGTTGATGAGACTATACCCGTGGACACTAGAGAATTCCCAGGGCTCTCACAGAATGAGTCACCTCTGCACAAGCTGCCTGCCTTCCCCTGGAGCCTCATTGCAGCCCCCCTTCAGCAGAGCAGTCACACTTCATCTAGAACTGGGTCTTGGGACTGCAAACTTATCCAGGGCGCTTACCTCCCAACCTCGTAAACACGTTGTGCCAGTTTAATTAGGAAATTTCTCCTTTTTCAAAGTCTTAATTACCCAAGATACAAAGAAATGATATATAAGTAGAGGTGGAAGAACGTAAGTGCGTCCTTTTTCCTCCTTATTTTCTTATTTAAAAAAAAGAAAATTTGAGTTTATGAGAATGTTTTATGTTTATGTTTCCCTATATCAGTGGTTCTTAACCTGTGGGTTCTGGCTCCTTTGGGAGTTCAATAACCTTTTCTCAGGGGTCATCTAAGACCATCAGAGAGCACATGTATTTACATTATGATTCAAAAGAGTAGCAACTTTACAGTTGTGAAGTAGAAATGAAAACAGCTAATGGTTGGAGGTCACCACAACGTGAGGAACTGTATTAAAGGGTCGCAGTGTCAGGGAGATTGAGAAACCATTGTTCTATATAATAGTTCATTGCTTCACACAGCTTCCAAACCTGTCACTGGGACTACCATCAACCTCTCCAGATTCCCTCCCTCCCCCCCTCCCTATCTATCTATATGAATACATTAAGTAACCAATGCCACTCTCATTACACAAATAGACTAGAAACAACACAAAGGTCAAGATGATCATTGTAGCATTGGGGGATAGGCATTGTAATGGTGCACAAAGTGCATCTCACTTGCAGCCCAGTGATTAAAAGGTGTTCCCTACACAGTTCTCCAAGCAAGGGCATATCCCAAAGAATTCACTTATACTGGGTAATTCTATCTGTAATCTCAGCACTCAAAAAGCTGAAGCAGGAGGATTGAGGGAGACTAGTCTGACCTACACAGGGAAATTTTGTATTAAGGAAAAAAAAGTGGGGCCAGTGAGATGGTTCTATAGGTAAGGGTTTGAGACCTACATGGTAGAAGAGCCAACTCCCACAGCTTGTCCTCTGGCCTCCACATATAATCTCTCTCTCTCTCTCTCTCTCTCTCTCTCTCTCTCTGTCTGTCTTTCTCTCTGTCTGTCTGTCTGTCTGTCTGTCTTTCTCTCTCTCTCTCTCTCTCTCACACACACACACATTTTTCTCTCTCTCTCTCTAAATGAATAAAATGAATAAAATGTAATTTTTTAAAAGGCAGCATTCAGGAGCTGGAGGCAGGAGGATCAGAATTTCAAGGTTATTCTCAACTACAAATCAAATTTGAGAATAGTGTAGGCTACAAGAGAACCTGCCACAAAGCCCCAAAGCCCCAAAGAGAACACTGTCGTGTTGTCCCCCTAATGAAAATTCTAGGCCTGGTAATTACGTATCGGCAGAAAATAGTTATGTTAAATGTGCACATAGCTCTATTTTTAAAGCCCTTTCACAGACAAACCTAGGAAGTAAGCAGGGGATTTGTGTGTTGTGTGTGTGTGCTGCAGTAGAAGGTAAGTTGCTTAAACATAACTAACTTATCCTCTCCCAGCATTCTTCATCAGTAACTATTAAACATTAGACTCTTTCTGTGTCAACCTAGAAACTAGATTTGGGTTTTACGAGTTTGTTTTGTTTTTGTGGTGGTTTTATGAACGTGTTCCCGACACTGTGGTGAATACACAATGGTGTTTAAAGAGCTGTGCATAAAAGATGTTTCCTGTTTTACAACCTTACTAAGGAATTGACAGAAGCTATGATTGTTGATGGGAGCAGCTTAATGTTTTGTTATATATATGCGTTGTACAGTGATTAATCATGTTAATTAGTATGCCTCACATACTTATTTATGTTTTGGCATACACTGCTCTATTGGCTGCAGTTACCATGCTGCACTGAGAATCGCCAAAACATATTTCTTCTGTCTAATTGAGATTATGGACTCTTGAGCAACCTCTCCTCACCTCCAATTAAATCCATAACGATACTAGACATGTTTAGCATGTGTAAGGCTCTAAGTTCAGTCCGTAGCACCAAAATATAATAATAAAGTAATAAACAATTATTGATATTTCATAGCCAGAAAATTCTAGCACTTATGTTTAAATTTGAGTTATTTAATGCTGGGCTTTGCCAACTCTCCAGGCAACAACACAGTTTGTTTGTTTGTTTGCTTTTGTAGTACTAGAGATTCGACCCAGGGCAAATGCTCCAAAGTCCCAATGTAAACAGTCACCTTATAAATGAAAGATGAGTTTATAGTGTCACCTTTCCAACAACAGGGGCCTGGAGAAAGATAGAGTTATAATGAGTCAAGAAATATGCCCCATGGGCTAGGGATAGAGCTTAGTAATAGACACTTGCCCAACATGCCAGAGGTCCTGGGTTCAACCCAAAGCTCCAGAGAGAGGAAGCAAGCAAGAAGAATAGCACACACCTTTAATCCTAGCACTCAGGGCCTTTATGAGTTTGAGTCCATCATCTTCTATATAGTGAATTATAGGTCAGCCAGGACTTCACAGTGAGACCCTGTGCCAAAGGAAAAAGAGACAGAGAGACAGAGAATGACAGAGACAGAGAGAGCACTAAAGGTATTAGCATCAAGTTTTGTTTTTATGAAACAAACAAGTTCTCAGGACAGAATCTCCTAAGGAAAAGTCATAGGGAAAAGAAAACACATAGAAACTCAGCTAAGCAAGTGAGTTCTTTGTGTGGCCACTCTGATGTAGGACAATAGCAACATCTATCCAGACAACTGAGGGGGCTTCTTCATTTCCAGCATGGTGCACTTCGCAAACACCATAATGCTTTCTCAGGAGCTGCTACTTATCTTTTTTTGAAAGTGGCTTAAAACTGCATTTCAATTACCAGGGACAACAATGAGAATGTGGCCTAATGTCCCAGGACCCCCCAGATGAAATATCTAAGAGAACTCAAAGTTTCCCTTCCCCAAATTTGATTCTGCCAGCCACCCAGTTGCTCAGGTCATAAATACTCTGGTCTTTCTCTCATCACTCATTCTCAACCTATGAGCAAATCATTGGCATCTGCTTTCAAAAGAGATCTCAAATCCAACCATTCCTCACCACCTCCAGCTACTATCACTCACTGATCCACACCCCCATAGCTGGCATAGCACATCACAACTGATTCCTATTAATCTTCTCCTTTCATAAGGTAAAAAAAATTTGAAGTCCCTTCCATGATTTGCAAGGCCTAATATGATCTGACCTTCTACCTTTTCCTTCTTCCTTCCTTCCTTTTTCTTGTTTTTATTTTTATTATTATTTGAGACAGGGTCTTACTCCATAGTCCAGGCTGACGTGAAACCCATAACACTGCACCTGCCTCATCTTCCCAAGCACTGGGATCCCAGGCATGAGCCACCACACCCAGTCTATGGCCGCGTATATTTCCAACCTCATGTCTTCCTTTCTTCTGCTTTGCTCACTGGGTATGTAGGGTTTGACCCAACACACCACACACGTATCCTTTCTGACCTTGACATTTCTTCCTGGTAAGGAACATTCTCCCTAGTTGGTCAGACTGCTGATATCTCCAAAATAGATTTTCCTGACTCTCCCAGTTAAAGAAACTCATCCTTCTTGACCACCCTCCCTGCTTTCCAGCTGACCACCATGCCCAACTTCATTCTTTGTTCTCAACATTGCTATCCTCACCCCAGGGAAATCGGCTCCATAAAAACAGAGGTTCTGTCTTTTATTGGCCACTGAATCTTCAATACCTGGAATGGTACCTGGCATAGAGAAGATGCTCAATTACTACTAGTTAATGACACGGCAGAGTTATAGCCAGTGATAGAACACGTGTCCAACATGTATGAAGCCTTTGTTCTTTTTTGCAGTATCGTATAGTTTTTCTTTTGACTGCAAGTTTTCTTTTGTCATTTTATCTCTTCTCCCTAACCCTGCGATTAAAAAAATTAAGTAGTAGAGCTAATAGGAAGTTCTGGTGAACAAAATAGCGCAGCAGGTATTTGTCGACTCTCTTCTGTTCTCTGTCTATGGAGAGAATACAATGCAATGTAGGAGAGACAACAAAAACAAAACAAGCAAGCAAACAAAAACCAGACAAATTCAAAGTTAAGCACTGTGTTTGGTAATAAGGACATGAGGTTTTCAGACGTATTGGAGAGAGGGAAGAGGTTCCAGGACAGTGATGTCTTGGCTAAGAGTTGCAAACTATGCAGAATTTAGTCTAGTAAAAGAGAGTAAGGAGAGGTGGGAACAGTGAGCAGGACAATCAAGGAGAATATGTAGTGTTTTGAAATAAGGACAGGCCATTCATGAGCTTCTTCTACCTCAGCAGAATACCGACATTCTGGATAAGTACAAATCTAGAGGTCATCACATTGTCAATGTCTTTCTTAGGAAGTCATTTACTCCTGCTACTATTTCTCCATCATGAAATGTGGTCATATGTGACAAAGGTAACTACCATCTATTGACTGTGTGCTAAGTGCCAAGTGCCGAGACCATTTAATCATCACTTCAGCCTAGAGATGGCCACTGTTGTCTTCCCTGTTTTACAGCTTGAGATGAAGGCTTCCACAAATTAGACTTCCTGACCTTAATACATCCAGGAAGCATCAGATGTTGAGTTGGTGCCATGCACCAACATCTTGGGGAATAAAACATTAAACTACTGCAGAAATCCTATATTTTAAATACTTGGAACTTTTATTATCGGAATAGTTTTATAACCATAAGCATAAAAACAAGCACACATATCTCAGTTGGCTTCTTAAAAAAAAACTATATATAGAAATCAGTGACTATTCTTTTTTTCCACTTCCACCTTAAATATAAGCTTTCTGAAATTTCTTCAACATTAATGTCTGTGCTGTGTTTTAGAAAGAAAAAGAAATGCCTATTTCTTTTTAAAATAGCGATAATGTCAGTTGCATCCTCATAGCCATAGGCCATGTATGAAGGCCTTCGCCTTCTTGAAGTTGTTGTTCTTAATCCCGCAGAAAGAGAGTTAAAGATAAGGAAAGCAAACCCAGAGAAGTCATGTCAATGTCTCAGTCACACACCTGCTGAGAGATGAAGCCATAATTTGAACTCGGATCTCTCTAATTCTAAGATCCAAGCTCATTTCTGTGTTGGCTCAGAACACAGACAAAGTCACATTGTGACACACCATCCCTCAGACGGACAAGCATCCCACTGTCTAAGGCAGTGTTACTTTTCACCCTGGTACTTCAATGTATTCAGAAACTCAAACTGAGCCAAAGAAGTAGCTGATAACAAATAGGTAGTTACAATAATTGATTTATAAATTATTGATTATAATCAGTATATTAAAAAAGCTTTCAAATAGCAGTTTTAGCCTTATTTCATACATCTGTTCTTCCACAGAGTTCATGCACAAATGAAAAATTTCAACTGAGATATCAGTGTTACTTTCATGTGCTGTTTTACATATTATCAGTCTACAAAATTTAAAACTATTCTAGTGAATGAGCATATCATAATTTGCTCAACTGAACATAGTTCCGATTTTCATATTATCATCCACACAATAATGACCATCTTTCTAGATTTAAAGTGATGGTTTCATTCAACACCCTGGAATTTTAAATCCATTGCCTTTGAAGGCACAGTCGACTTCACTGAAATAAATAACTCCAGTCAGAACCATCTCAGGCTCTGGCAAGCGCATAGAAAAAACATTTCACTGTGAGCAATCCTTCCAGCCATCTCTAATTGCCCTCTCAAGGTGACTGCCTACTTTGCCAATTGAGAGGTTAGCTTGGGATAGCACTGTGGAGGTTTGGGAGCCAGGGAAGTTCCTAGGAAGCCTTCAGTGTGATGTAAGTGAGGGGCTGCTGCGTCAGGCCAAAGATGGCTTCCGGGTCAGGTGGCAGAGAAGGATGGACTGAAACAGACTCTTAGAGACAACAGAGACTTAGGGGATTATTTTCTTCCCCATCTTCCCAGGACAAGGCCAATACCTAGTAGCAAAGAATGCCAAAGTAGTCTTCATCCCATCACCACATCTGAGGGTGGGTGGAGCTAAAAGGTGGGGTGCTAAGTAAGTCGAGGTCGATGGAGAAGGTTCTAGCCATCCCTGAGAATCTGTTCAGGATGGGAGAAAATAACAGCCTGAGTGTCACTATCCTCCTGGGAAGTAGCTGAATCTATATATGGGTGACAGCACCAGTACAAATCACATTGTACTATTTTCTTTTCTTTCTTTTTTTTTTTAGATTTTTAAAAAATTTATTCATATGAGTGCTTTGCCTGTAAGTCTGTTTGTGCCCACTTGTATGTCTGAGGAAGTGGTGAGCCTCCATGTGGGTACTGGGAATCAAACTCAGGTCCTTGGTAAGAACAACTACTCTTTTAACCATTGAGACAACTCTTCAGCCCTACACTATTTTCTTAAAGTTTTAAAACTATTTTGTTTTTGTTTTTGTTTTGTTTTGTTATTTTTTGAGGCAGGGCTTCTCTGTGGCTTTGAAGGCTGTCCTGGAACTAGCTCTTATAGACCAGGCTGGTCTCGAACTCATGGAGATCTGCCTGCCTCTACCTCCTGAATGCTGCGATTAAAGGCAAGCGCCACCAATGCTCGTCAAAACTATTCATTTTCAAAGAGTGATATATTTATATATTCACAATTTACAAACTAAGACTGGCACTCAGGTATGTGAAGTCCCCTGCCAAGTGCTACATTCTCCTACCTCTCACATCTTCTCTTAACCGATGTTATTTTAAGATGCTCTTTTTTTTTTTTTTTTTTTTGGTTTTTCGAGACAGGGTTTCTCTGTAGCTTTGTAGGCTGTCCCGGAACTCACTTTGTAGACCAGGCTGGCCTCGAACTCACAGAGATCCGCCTGCCTCTGCCTCCCGAGTGCTGGGATTAAAGGCGTGCGCCACCAACGCCCGGCTTTAAGATGCTCTTAAAAACAGACTTGGGGCTGGAGAGATGCTCAGCCGGTAAGAGCACATACCACTCTTGTGGAGGACCCAGTTTTGTTTTCGGCACACATAGTGGGAGCTGACACCTCTGACCTCACTGAACACCGGCACTTGTGGACACAGACATACAAGTGATTTTTTTTTAAAGTCCCACTACTTAGACTCAACATAAAGGCCAGATTATTCTAGCTGTCAAGAACAGACTGAGCCCAGCAACAACACTAAATTTAAACAGCTTGTCTCTAGTCAAACAACATAAACTTTTTTTCATGAGCCATATATGTCAAGACTACATTTTCAGTAATTAAAGGAGACTATGTTGTCAACTTCTTTCATTTTTCCATAATTCTATTATCACCAAGTTAACAAAATTGACAAGTGAGGAAAGGGTGCAGAACAGATCTGTTTTGAATACGAAAGCACATCGACCATTGCAACTGTTAGCAAAATCTGGCTTAGACAAGTCGATCAGACAGCTCAGTGGGTAAGGGTGTTGCTGCCAAGCCCAAGTGTGATTCCTAGACCTACATGGTGGAAGAAAGAACCTCTGTGGAACATGTATGCCTTACAACAATGAATAAGCAAATGTAAATAAATAAATGTGATTTGATAAATTAGGCTTAGACTTTTTTTTTTTCACATTTTAGGCAAGCATTCTGCCACTGAGTTCCATTCCCTGACACTGTATAAAGTTACTGTGGTTATCTCATAGTTTGTACAATTGAATTCAATGTAAAGAAAGTACTAAAATAGAAATCCCCAGGAGTTTTGTGTTTGTTTTGGACTTTTGAAATAGGGTCTCTCTATATAGCCCTGGTTGTCCTGGAACAGACTAGGTAGATCAGGTTGGCTCAGAACTTGCAGAGATCCACCTGTCTCTGCCTCCCAAGTGCTGGGATTAAAGGTGTTGGCCATCACGCCAATTTAATTTCAGGGAAACTTCATTTCCTTTTACAATGAGGAGTCATTGATAAGTCTTTCACTTTTGTGAAAATGTAAACACTAGGTTAAGCGTTTCTTAACATAATTTAAGTCTGTGCTATAGTAAATACAGGCTTGTTATTCCACAGCAGTGATCTGTTTTCTTTTTTTTTCCTTTATTTACGATGCCCATGACTTTGTTACAGCATGCAAGACGACAGCATAGAAGCATCTACTTCCATCTCTCAGCTTCTGCGAGAAAGCTATCTGGCGGAAACCAGACATCGCGGGGACGAGCGGAGTCGAGCCGAGCCTTCCTCCAACCCTTTCCACTTCGGCAGTCCTTCTGTGGCTGCTGAAGGAGGAGGCCAAGAGGACCTCCCGGATCTGTCCGCTTTCCTGAGTCAAGAAGAGTTGGACGAGAGCGTCAATCTGGCAAGGCTGGCCATCAACCACGACCCTTTGGAGAGAGTGGATGAAGCTCAAGCTAGGAAACGTCTGTCTTCCGACAAGACGAAGCTTTCGCCCAAACCAAGCTTCGAACCTGCCTTCTGCCAGGACAGCCCTCGAGGCCCTGCCAGCTCTAAAGACAGTCCCCCGGAGACCAAGAGGCCACAGTACAGTTCTGAAACCCAGTCCAAGAAAGTCTTCCTAAACAAGGCCGCCGATTTCATTGAAGAGCTGTCCTCCCTTTTCAAGGCCCACAGCTCCAAGAGGATCAGACCTCGGGCCTGCAAAAACCACAAGAGCAAAACGGAATCTCAAAACAAAGCCCCGCAGGAAAACAGCCCTGCTTTCTCAGATCTGACAGAGAGGCGAGAAAGAGCATCTGTACCCATCCCGATCCCTGCAGACAGCAGGGACAATGAGCTCAACCACGCGATTGAACAACGAGAAGCCAAGAGGCGGGAAGCTGAGTTGGCTGCAGGCGAGGCTGCTGCAGGAGACAGCACTCCAGGGTCTTCACCTTCATCCCTGTACTACGAAGAACCCCTGGGGCAGCCTCCGCGCTTCACACAGAAGTTAAGGAGTCGAGAAGTTCCGGAAGGAAGCCGAGTCCAGTTGGATTGCGTAGTGGTAGGAATTCCGCCACCCCAAGTAAGGTAAAAACAGCCACTGAGTGAGTGGTGTTTAGCAATGCTATCTGTCTGCCATGATTGTTCCAGAAAACCCCATACTTCCTTTGAGAAAAGGAGCTAGGATGAAAGGCAGGAACCTAACATTAGCTCCGTAAGTAGTTTAAATTGTCCTAGGGTTGAGACCGTAGTAGGCTTGGAATTGATAGATTACTTGCCCAGCATGTGTGAGGACCTGAGTTCAGCCCCTCACCCCAGCATTGCAATGAATAAAATTTCTTGGACTGGTAGAGTGCTTGTCTAGCTACCATGCTGAAAGTCCTAGATTCCCTCAGCACCACAGAAAACCAAATATGGTGGCACAAGCTTGTATTCCAGCACACAGGAAGGAGAGACAACAGGATCAGTAGGCCAAGGTCATCTTTGACTACATATATAGAGTTCAAGACCGCCTGGTCTACATACGACCATGCCTCAAATTCTTTTCTTCTAAAAGCTGTAAGGTCAGTTTTTAAAAATTCATTCTACGCCGGGTGGTGGTGACGTCCACCTTTAATCCCAGCACTCAGGAGGCAGAGGCAGGCGGATTGCTGTAAGTTTGAGGCCGGGCTGGACCAACAGCCTCCAAAACAATACAGAGAAACCCTGTCTCGTAAAACCAAAAAAAAAAAAAAAAATCATTCTACATGTATAAGACACTATTCTCCTAATTCCCAAGTCCTTTCCTACTATGTATAATGAGTAGAGGGGATGATCAGTGTGTGTGTGTGTGTGTGTGTGTGTGTGTGTGTGTGTGTGTGTGTGTGTGTGTATGTGTGTGTGTGTGCGCGCGCGCTCGCGCCAACACACATGCACATTAGCCTGTCCTTGAGTTGCTGGGAGTTTCTCTGCCTTTACCTCCCATCTTACCAGGGGAACACTGGAAGAAAAGACAGACTCTACCACACCTGACTTTTTTTTTTGGTTTTGGTTTTGGCTTTTTTCCAGACAGGCATTCTCTGTATTGTTTTGGAGGCTGTCCTGGAACTCACTCTGTAGATCAGGTTGGCTTTGAACTCACAAAGATCTGCCTGTATCTGCCTCCTGCACACCTGGATTTTACACATAGCTTTTTTTCTGGGGATCCCAGATTTGATTCTCATGCTTGCAAGTCAAGGGCTTTATCTGCTGTGCCGTCTCTCTGTCCCTAAAGACACTCCTCTTTGCTGTGTCTACCATAGTCAGCTGTTTTGTGAGGTCCACAGGCAGACGTTTCAGGGCCTACATGAGCTGCACCTAACTTTATGGCCTAATGTTATCCTATACTTTGAAGTATTCCCTTTTATGTTTGTGGTCCCACAGAACCTGGAAGCAACCTTAGCTTCCCAGGTGATATTTGGTACCTCTTTTATTACTATATGGTAATATGAATAGTACAGCTAAAATACATTGTTTTGTGGAGAATTACTAGTATTCAGAGGCCTGGAAGAGTTTCTATATTTCACTGACCACCTAATCACTGCTAGAAGATGACATCATTACTATGTAACCTTTAGTCTCTGTAAGTCAACAGTATTTCATCTTTTTCTTTCATAATATTCATACAATAAAGCAATCATGTCAATATGAATAATTATATTTTATGTATGCACACTAATTGAAGATATTCTGGCCCAAAGACATATTCATATATCAGATTTTGCTTTCAAGGGTAACATAAAGCATATCCAATATTATTTTCACAGTGGTGTGGATAGTTTACTATCAGGTTTCCCAACTGACCTTCAAAGCAGGACTCCATGGTTTTGAGTCTTGAGTGTCAAGCATCACTTCTAACCCATGCTGGCCTCTCAGGAATGTTGAGTGAGTCAATGAATAAATAGTGGATGGGGAAGACTACACATTACTCTAATTACTGGAGAGGTCCCTCGGTGTGAAGAGCATTGAGGACCCTGAGGAGAAGGTGCAGAGTGAATCGGCTCCTGGTGTGACTTCCCTGCACTTGGCATGTGCAATTGATACTGGTTCTCATCATTTGGGAGAGTATAAGGCAGAGGACACCATCTGAGTGTTAAAAACAAACCAACAAACAAAACCAGAAAAGCAAGAGATTTATTCACTTCACATTTAAATCGTGAGTTAGACAGTTGGACAAAGAATGGGAATGGTGGTGTCTGACCTTCTCCTTTATATATGACTGATGGCACTGCCTGGGACTTTAGTCAGTAGAGTTTGTGAGGTGTCATTTCAGCAGCATGACACATGTCTCTCCACAGCTTCTGATCAGTCTAAGTAAACTGGTGAGCCCTTAGATTACAGCACACACACACTTTAGAGTGGTGCAGTCCAACTCACTGGTTTCGGGCACAGACTGTTTTTTCAGAAAAAGACAAAATCACTCAAGAAGTCATTCTCCCCATTTTTCAATGGTGACAGTCTCGGTTACAAGACCAATTCAGTACGCCACCCCAAGAAGTCAACCAGGATTATAAAGTATCCCTTCCCCAATCAAAGTAATCCAATAGCCACCCAAAACTGGTTAATCAGGCAGGCAAAATTTTACAAACCTATACGTTTTCAAGCTAGAGAGGTGGCTCAATGGATTAAAGTGCAACTATGAGGATCAGAGTTCAGATCTCCAGGACCCACACAATGCAAGATTCCCAGGTACACTGGTTAGTTAGACTAGATGGAATGGGTGAGCTCCAGGCTCAGCAGAGACCTCATCTCAGTAAATAATATGGAGAGCAATAGAAGAAGGCATCTGATGTGATGTCAACCTCCCCCAACCCCATGCATGAACATGAACTCACACACATGTGAACATGCATACATACATACTCACACACAAAACATGTATACACACACAAAATGAAAGTCATGTATGTGGCTACTATGAAGCAATACTAATTTTACCTGGGAAAAATTTCTCTACTGATAGAGTTCATGTCTATACCAACAATTGTTCTGAGGCCAGGAAACGTGTGGGAATTTATTACATTCATTTCTGAATGAACTTATACTGAATTTCCAGACTTTAGTTATATGAAGAAAACTATAATTTTCTTGACCGGCTATCAGCCGTCAATATTTTCCTAATACAGAATTTATACATGTCTACTCTGAAAGCAATATTTGTTTAGCTTTTAATTTGCTTGACACCATTGTCAATGCAAATATACAGATAATATAAATTCATACCTATGCTTTCCATGAGGTTGAAATCTAATGGAAGAAGTCATCCTGATTTCTATAGAAGTAACCCATATGTTCTCAGGCTGTGAAATAGGAAAGTTGAAGAAGGCTGTGGAGATGTAAAGGCATTCCAGTTGAACTTTGAAGACCAAACAGGAGCTACTTAGAAATGGACTCATTTGTTCTTCAACAAACACCCATTGAGTCATTAAAGTTGTTCCCCAAGAGTTCAAAGCAGTGGGCTATTGGAGGTTAGTGACCTTGTTTTAAAACCACATCTAAACCATTCTGAGAGGGCAACTCATAATCTAGTACGGAAATCAGACATGTAATCAGAACGATGCAGTATCGTATAATAAGGGGCATACAAAGAGTAGGGCTGGGGACGCCTAAGACTGGTCCCCAGCCCCACATAAAACCAGACATGGTGACACATGCCTATAATCAGCACTTGGGAAGTAGAGGCAGGAGGGTCAGAAGTTCAAGGTCGTCCTTAGCAACATAGCAAGTTTGAGGCTATGTTAGGCTCCATGGGACCCTACCTTTGAAAAGAAAAGAGTATAGGATGCAGTTGTGGCTCAGAAGAGACATTGCTATGCCTGGAGTGCAAGATAAAGCAAGCACTGGACCCTGGAGTGGGAGCAGGGTTAGAAAAACCAAGTGCAAGTGCCCGCAGACAGCTGCTCTCAAGGAATCTCAAGCCCTTGTCTGGTGGAGAGCTGAGGGCAGAGGCACTAATGAAGAGGTGGGTGGAAAGGATGAACCCTGTCCTGCCAAGGAGGCCTGCTGACAGAGGGCCCCAGATCCCGGCCCTGTAATATTGTCAAGTGACAGGGAGGAGACTGACCTAACCAGAAAGGAGAGTGGAGCCGGATGATTCCGAAGGGCCTGGAAAGGGAAGTCCAGAACAAACTGGATACTGTCTAAGGTTGTGTGAGCAAAGTGAGAGGGAGCATTTGGGGAGGATGGTTCTGGAAGGCTGGGTTAGATCAGGAAGAGGTGGAGTGTCGAGGTTTCTGGGGAAGCCACCGAAGGTGTCCTGGGCATCAAATACTCCAAAGTGGGATGGGTTGCCTGCCAGGAGAAGGAGAAGAAAGGACGCCAAAGACCAATGTTTAGATGAGGCTGAACTCTGTGACTGACTAGACTGGAGGGATGATTTAAGAAACTACTCCATTTGAAAAGGCTGGGCAATGTTGTGCCGGGGAGGCAGCAAGTGGATCCTTGGGGCTCCCTGGTGGATAGTAGGCTGCTATGCTCCAGGAAACATACCCATGCACATAAAGGCAGCACATTGTATGAGAGTCTCAAAGAATAAATTGGAAAAAAAGAAAGATACAGTAACTGATGAATGACACCTCATGTCAACCTGTAGTTTCCACAAGCATGTGTATGCACACCTGCACGCACACTCACACCCATACACACTCACACACACACACTAAAATTATTCCACAAGTTTGAAGCTGGGTACCTGGAAAACAAAACAAAAGGCATCGTGGGCCAGGAGCGGCCTAGTGGAAGGAGGAAGAGGAATTCAAGGTCATTCTTAGCTACACATGAATTGGAGACAACCCAGAGACCCTGACAGAAAGGGATTACAATATCTGAAGAGTTACCCTGGACACTAGGAAGGTCTGCCTCAGCATCCCTGTGCCTTGTATAAAGCTAAGTTGGTCTAGTCTAAGAGGATAGAGGGAATGCTTGCCTTTCCCTAGTGTTTACAAAGGAGCTGGCCACACAGTGCCGGTGAAGAGCAGTGCTAGAATGGAAAACAGTAGTCTCCAACTTTCCTTCAACAGTGACTCCCCCGAAAAAACTTCCCCAAGTCTCCCTCCCTCTCTGTGTGTGTGTGTGTGTCTGTCTGTCTGTCTGTCTCTCTCTGTGTCTCTGTCTGTCTATCTGTCTGTCTCTCTCTTTCTCTGTCTCTTTCTCTGTCTCTTTCTCTGTGTGTGTGTGTCTGTCTGTCTGTCTATCTGTCTGTCTGTCTGTCTCTCTCTCTCTTTCTCTGTCTCTTTCTTTGTGTGTGTGTGTGTCTGTCTATCTGTCTATCTGTCTGCTGTCTCTCTCTCTCTCTCTTTCTCTGTCTCTTTCTCTGTGTGTGTGTGTGTCTGTCTATCTGTCTATCTGTCTGTCTGTCTGTCTGTCTGTCTCTCTCTCTCTCTTTCTCTGTCTCTTTCTCTGTGTGTGTGTCTGTCTGTCTGTCTATCTGTCTGTCTGACTGTCTGTCTGTCTCTCTCACACACACACACACACACACACACACACACACACACTTTTAAGATAAAATCAATATAGTTAGGCTTACAGGAGCTGAGCAGAGAACACCTGATGCCTCCTTGTTGCCCCGCTAAAGCTCCTAGCACATCTCAAGGGACCCAGCAACACAGATCTCTGATCCATAGGGTTCTAACAACACACCACAGCTGAGCTGGGGATGTACCTCAGCTGGCAGAGCGCTTGCCTAAGATGTGTGAGGCCCCAGGTTCAATCTATAGCAAAGCATAAACCAGGCGTGGGTGGTACAGATCCTGGATTCCTAGAACTAGGGAGGTAGACACAAGAAGGATCAAATATTCATCATTCTGGTCAAAATAATGAGTTCCAGGGTAGCCTGAGACTTTGTCTCAAAAAAAAAAAAAGTGCAATGATGAGTCATTTCAGCTTGTAAAATAGGAGTGTCATGGTCAGGAAGGAAATGAAGCATACTGGGCAGCTGTCTCCGGGCTCCTGTGTGTAATAGGCGCATTTCACCTACATTCGTGTAACTTCAGTTTGGCAAGCTGAAAACACCTCTGTGCTTTTAGTCTTGGTTTCCAAGTGAATTATGTTGAGATCTCTCAGTAGAAGCGAGATCCTATCTCGATAAAATTAGCATTTCTGGAAAGCCTGTTAAGCTTGGGCAGAGTTTCATTCTGGGTCCTAGAAAATGGCATCCACTGGTGCGGTAGCCGTGGATGAAAGCCTGCAGGAATTCACAGCAAATGGCCCTGGTGCCTTTCTGTGTCCTGACTCCAGATTCTTTGCCCAGGAATGTACAGCTGGGTAACTCTGGGGCTGCCTGTACACAAACTTCTAAGGCAGCACAAGTCTACCTTTTTATAGCAATCATCACCTGCTATGGTTGTTGGGTTTCCTTATTGCTACTCTGAGGCATTTGCTTGACAGTAGGACACCAAGGAGACAGAAAGGAAATGCTATAGTTGTTTTAAAACAGAAGAAAGGATGTTGTGTAGCCATGGGGGCTCATGCGCATAATCCCAGCCAGCATTGGGGAGGTAGAGGCAGGAGGGTCCCAAGTTTGAGGTCCTCCTTGGCTACTTAGCAAGTTGGAGGCCATCCTAGGCTACATGATGCTAAAAATAAAATAAAGCTATTTTTTTAGGGAGTGTATTGAGACAGGGTTTTTCTGTATAGCCCTGGCCATCCTGGAATTTTCTGTAGATGAAACTGGCCTTGAACTCACAGATCTTCCTGCTTCTGCCTTCTGAGCGCTGGGATTAAAAGCGTCCCCCACAACTGCCCAGCAAGGAAGGATATCTTAAATAATACAGAGGCAGGCCATATTCTGTTATTTCCGGGCCTTTCCTTTAACCTTTTGGGAAATCCCACATTCACTCATTCCTCCAATGAGTATTTAGCACAGTTGTGTGTCTTGTGTCTAAGTTTAAATCAAGCACTTTCAGAAAGCTTAGAGTCTAGTAGGGGGATCATATTTAAAAACTCTACAAATAATACATAATTTTAATAGTGATGAACTGTATATAGGAGGGAACACATAGTAGGGGACAAGCCTAATGATTGATTAGGAACATTTTCCCTAAAAAATAGTACTAGAGCTGACACCTAAAGAGTGGCTAAAGGAGTTAGCCCAACCAAGTGAGGGTAGGGGAGGGGGAGCCACTGTCACAGGATGAGGAAACAGAAAAGTCCTTGAGGCAAACAGCAAGGTAACTGCCGAGTATAAGGAACTGAACGAATTCACAAGGCCAAAACACTAGGAGTGAGGCAGAGCTGGTTTGGAAGAAAAGGCGGCGGCTTCACATAGCTTCTACAGCAGGCAGAGTAGCTCACTGGACCTGCGGCATGAGTGTCTCCTGGGACCTAAACAGGCAGGAAACTTCATAGACTTCACCCAGGAGCCCCTGAGCCAAGGTCTGAAGAGGCGGTCAGACACCATATTTTAACAAGCTGCTGGTAACGTGTTGATAATTGATGACGCTTAGCAATGCGTGTGTCTCTACTTTGTCTATAATTAAAAAAGAAAAAAATAGTTAGGGGTCAGCAAGATGGCTTGGGAGGTGAAGGTACTTGCCGCAAAGGTTGACAACCTGAATTTGATCCACAGAGCCCACGAGGTGGAGGGAGAGAGCTGACTAGGCATGTTGTCCTCCAACATCCACATGAACACTACGGCATGTGAGCACACACCCATCCCCCATACACAGAGTATAGGTATTAACTTTGTAAAGATTAAGGGTATGGTAAGTCTGTCCTGTAAAAATTTTAGATGAAAGGAATAAGAACCTCTGTATTCTTTCGCTACGTGACTTTTCTTCCTTAAGGGCATATGACTCTATTCAGTCATTTTCATTGCTGTATAGTATATTACCTCGTGGTTAGATTGATTGTTGTGTTACTACCCATGTACATCTGATTGGCCTCACTGTTTTTTCACACATGAATAATTGTATACGCTCTCAATATATTCCGGTGAATGACTTTTACCTGGTATGTTACTGTGGGTAGCGATGGAACTGTAGGCAGTGCGTGTATAACTAACTTCAACTTCGTAATTACAGCCGATTGTTTTTCCCAAAGAGTTGCCCTGGTTTATGTTTTCACCAAAATAATGTAAGACTTTGGTTATTCTGCATCGTTGCCAATGTGGACAATACCAGTTTAACCATTATAATAGGCATGAAGAACTGCCTCGTGTTATTTAGTCGTTCCTTTTAAAATTTATCTATTTATCTGTTTATTTTGTGTGTGCGTGCGCCATGGTGTGAACACAGGCTTTGGAGGACAGCCTGTGGGAGCGAGTTCTCTCCGTCCACCGCTCCGCAGCCATGGATTTTACCAGCACCGATCTTGCTGGCTCCAGGTGTTCTTATTTTTCTACTGAATTGCTCGGTCCTTTCTTTTTGTAAGATTGGGGGCGGGGGATGTGTTTCGAGACAGGATTTCTCTTGTAATAGCTCTGGCTTTCCTGGAACTTTCTTTTTATAGCCCAGGTTGACTTCGAACTCACAGAGATCCACCCGCCTCTGCCTCCCAAGTGCTGGGATTATAGGCTGCGCCACCCCCCACCCAGCTCTTTTCGTTAAGATTTTTTTAAAACATAGTCTGGACATTAGCTGAGCTTGGTGGAGCAAGTCTATCATCACAGCTGCTTGGGAGGGCGAAGCTGAAAGATTATGAGTTCAAGATCCACCTGAGCTGCAGAGTTGTTCTAGGTCAGCCTGGGCTATTTAGTTAAACTCTGTCTCATGGTGTATCTTTCCATTTCCTTAGGTATCCTTTGACAAATTAGTTTGGTTTGGTTTGGGCTTTAGATTGTTTTTGAAACAGGGTTTTTTGCAGTTCCCACTGGTCGGAAACTCCCAGACTGGTCTTCTCTTGCGCTCCTCCCCGTGTCTCTTGGGTGGTCGGATTACAGGAGAGAGTATGTTACTGGGAATGGAATCTAAGACAGCCGTGTGCAAGGCTCCACTGAGCTGCCTCTCAGGCCCATGTAATTATCTCGGTAAAGATTTAAAATCATTTCTATAAGTCTTACCAAATCATTGGTTATCTTTATTCACAGGTATTTCTTTTTTATGCAACTATAAATGGTATCATTTTTAAAAAATGGCATGCTGTGTTTATCAAGTATAGAAATACAGTTGACTTTCACAACCTTGCTGAATTCACAAAACACTCTCATTTGGGAAACTTGTTCCACAACTGCTGAGTTGATGAAAGGTTAGGTATGGTTTTGTTCCCACGGTCTTTCTTTTTGCTTTTGCCCTGTTGTTCCTTGCTTACCTGTTGATCAGAATGGTGACTTTTATGTAGAAATCTCATTTAGAAGACAGAGGCCAGTTTTGTGAGACTTGATGTGTATATATATAAACTATAAACTGGAAGTAACCTCCTTAAGATAAATAACTTAACCTCCTGAATATACAGTAATGAGGCTTTGGAAGGGTTCCATGGAAACCTAAAGCTTCACTGACATAATAGACAATACTAACCCTGACTGACAAGGAAACGTTGTATCCGAATCATAGAAAAAATGGCCTAGGTACTAGGATCTCTTCTGGACATGCTCCAGACTCAGAGGGGAAAGACCCAGAAACTAGAAGAGGACCCTGGCATTCAGCGGGATTAACCTGGGGACAGCATTTAGAGCAGCTGTGGGTCAGGGCTTCTCACTCTGCTTGGGCTGAGCACCAAGCACAGTCGTGAATACAGGAGCCAAAGCAGCAGGCATGTTCTGGAGGGGCCGGGCAGTGGCCCAGATAGCTAACAATAGCCAGGAGGATTGGGGTACTTCTGGTACACAGTGTCTACCTATTTGAAACCTCAGCTGCCTCACCCCAACAATCACCAGAAACTATTGTCTCCTGTAATGAGAGCAGAGTCCTGAGCAGGCCAGGGTTTCAAACGGCTCAGGAAAATCAATTTGGAGACAAATAGAAGAGTTCCTTTTAGAAGATGAAACCTTGCAGGGTCCAGGGATGACTCCTTTGGTAAAATGCTTGTTGCACAAATCCAAGGGCTTGAGCTTAGCTCCTCGGCATGCGTATAATAGCCTGGGTGTGGCAGTATGCTGTGGTCCCAGGGCTGAGGAGGTGAATGGGACAGGGTGACGACCTCTGGTGCATGCTAGCTAGCCAGCCAGACATAACCAAATCTGTGAGCCAATGGGAAACCCTATCCTGAATAAGTAAAAAAAAAAAATATGTAGCTAGAGTAACTGAGGAAGACACCCAATATTTGACCCCTGGCCTCCACCTGTGCAAACACCTAATTACACATATACACTCTCACCACCATCACTCTCAACATAGGACAAAACAAAGGGATAAATTATATTTTTAAACATGTAACACAAAGATTTCAGTGAACCAAATTGATGACAACAAAACCTGAAAATTTGCCTGTTTGCTCATTCAATAACACTTCAAGGCACTTAATATGTACCAGGAAATGTTTCAGGGACATGGGAATTCTTTAAGTAAAGAAAAGTTCTCTGAAATACTACATTCTGTGAAGGAGAACAGATAACAAATGATAGCTTTAATAAATAAGCAAATTGTGTAGTAATTTAGACACAAAGGCAATGGGTTGAAGAAAAGCAAGTTTCTAGAAAGAAGCAATTAAAGTTTTGGGCAAGTGAGCTCTGACCAAAGTAATTTAGTCTGTAAAGCATTATTTTAGGGGATGAAATTCAGCTAGTAATATGTTTGCCTGGTAGGCACAAAGCCCTGACTTGGATCCCCAGCCGCAGATAAACTCAAGAAGAGGAGGCAGAAGGGTCAGAAACGAGAGGGAGCTAGAGGCCAGCCTGGGATATATAAAACCCTGTCTCAAAAAATAAAAAACACTGGGAGCCAGCTGTGCTGAGCTCGATCCTAATCCCAGATCTTGGGAAAATGGAGAATCGAGAATTGTGACTCCAAGGTCAGCCCAGGCTCAGGCCTTGCTTTCCTGCTCTTTATTCTCCTTTGTTCTGCGTAAATTTAGCCAAGTGGGAAGGGGAGGGCTCAGTGTCTTCATATGGGACACTGCTTTTTTGTGCTTAAGTTACCAGCTAGTACCAACTAGCTCCCACCTGAAAGAATTCACACTTTATTTTTAGATTTGTTTATTATGTATACAATACTCTGTCTGCATGTATGTCCACAGGCCAGAATAGGGCACCAGATCTCATTACAGATGGCTGTGAGCCACCATGTGGTTGCTGGGAATTGAACTCAGGACCTCTGGAGCAGCCAGTGCTCTTAACCTCTGAGCCATCTCCCCAGTCCTTTTTTTTTTTTTTTTTTTTTTTTTTTTGAGACAGGGTTTCTCCTTGTAGCCCTGGCTGTGTCCTAGAACTCACTATGTAGACCAGGCTAGCCTCAAACTCAGAGCTCTGACTGCCTCTGCCCCTTGAGTGATGGAGTTAAAGTTGCACACCCCCATGCCCAGCTAAACTCATACATTTTTTAAAAAAGTTAAAACTTGGCCCATCCTCCCACACCTTCCCATGAGTGGAAGCCCCATACTCTCAATGGACAAGGGAGACTTAAACTTGTTAATTTAGGAGTAAACAGTAATCATTGAAAACATTGAGTGTGTCACAAAATCGAGCACAAGGCTGGGAAGATGGCTTAGTGAGCAAGATGCTTGCCTTGCAAGCGTGAGAACCTGAGTTCCTCATCTAGAACCTACACAAAGATGCAGGCTGGGAGGAACACCCTTGTAATTTCAGTGCTGAGATGGTGGGGAGACACGGTGTCCCCAAGACTCACTGACCAGCCAGTCTGGCCCAATTGGTGAACTCCAGGCCAATGAGAAATCCTGTCTCAAGGGAGATGGACATCATTCCCATACGTGATACCCATGGGGTTACCCTCTGACTTTCACACATAAGCATGCATGCACACTCACATACACATATAGAGTAAAATATGTGTGTGTGTTTTGTGTAAAATACAACATAGCTTCTAATCCTTGATAGCTCTTGTGGTTTTCACATCCAATTAAGGAAAGATTATATTAAACACATAAACCTACAAATAATATGTTAATTATACATCATCTGTAGGTTCTAGGAAGGAAAAGGAACTGGCTAACAAAATAATAGAAGGTGAGATGGGGACTTTGGAAGGCCTGGGGCGAGGTTAAAAGAGGACTCTGAGCAAAAGTGCTCACTCCCTTAACAAGAGTTATCACTGGTGAGTCAGAGCAGCACGTTCAAATTATACTTAGAATTTGTTAACTTGCTAAGACGACAAGTCACAATATTTACCCATCATGTTTTAGCTGCACTAGTAATCTAACAGTAGAATGGTAATTGGTAATGATAGGCAGCCCAGGAGGTGGGGTTGGGGCACACAACCAGTTAAATCTGGAAAACATATTTCTTGAGTGTCTTCCTTCCCTGGCTCGATAGCTGGCCAAATCAGCAGGCGTGGCAGGTGACTGCAATATGTAGGAGGGAGGTTTGGATCTGCCCTGTCTCCCCAGCCCAGTGACTCATTTCTTCTGAGTCATGAATCACACTGGGTACCACCTCCTGCCATTCTGTGAGTGTCATAAGGACAGGCATTCTGGAAACCTGGAGTTAGTGAGAGCATCTCTACGAAAGCATTCGCTAACATGGGGAGCTCCGAGGTCGGGAGTCTCTCTCCCACCCTCGGATGTCTTCAGGGTGGCTGGATAGGCTGTCAGCCTTTCAGGAGGCACCCTGAACACTCTGGTTTCTGAGTGGGTCTCAATGTTAAAGTCAGAGATAAACGGACTGGTCTTTGGGTCTGGCTGAAGCCACCCTGGTCATCTGAGTAAGGGTGACAATACTTCTGACAATTGACTCAGGCATTCAGACCCACCCCAATAGCTCCCTCTGGTTATGGAATTATCAGACATAACTCCACTCTCTTTTAGTAAGGAGGAGAAATCTTACCTAAGGGATTGAGACAACCCTATAATGTTTATATAAAGGAAGGCATTTATTTGTTTTAAAATAACTACTTATATTTGTTTTAGAAATTTAAAAAAACCTGATGCATTGCTTAAAAATTCAAATACAGGGCCGGGCGTTGGTGGCGCATGCTTTAATCCCAGCACTCGGGAGGCAGAGGCAGGCGGATCTCTGTGAGTTCGAGGCCAGCCTGGTCTACAGAGTGAGTTCCAGGACAGCCTCCAAAGCCACAGAGAAACCCTGTCTCAAAAAAAAAAAATTCAAATACAGACACTAGAGAGATAGTTATTGGCTCTGTTAGAAGACCTGGGCTAAATTTCCAATGCTCACAAAGCAGTTCAAAGCCCTCTGTAACTTCCATTTCAGGGGATCCGTCACCCTCCGTGAGTACCAGGCACACACACAGACATGCATGCAACCAAAACACCAATACACATACAATTCAAACATGAAAGTTGAAATACTGGTCAGGGTGTGGTGGCATACCCCTTGATCCCAGCACTCAAGAGGCAGAAGCAGTGGTTGTCTGTGAGTCTGAGGCCAGCTTGCTTACAGATTGAGTTCCATGCTAGCCAGGGCCACACAGGAGAAACTACCTCAAAAAAAAAAGCAAATGTTATAGCACAGGCCACTATGGTCCCTCACAGTATACCAGTACTCCTCAGCTTTATTATTCTTCATTGCCCTTTGTAATCTTAAATTTGTAATCTTAAAGATCACGGAGGTCTGGGATTGGGGAGATGGCTCAGTGGTTGAGAGCACTGACTATTCTTCCAGAGGACCTGGGTTCAATTCCCAGTACCCACATGGCAGCTCACAACTGTCTGTAACTCCCAAGATCTGATACCCTCACACAGACATATGTGCAGGCAGAACACCAATGTACATTAAAAAAAAAAAAAAAAGATCACAGAGGTCCAAAAGAAGGGGTTTTATTGTCTCCTCTCCTTCCTCCTCCTCTTCCTTCCCCTTTTCTCCTCCCCCTTTCCCCCTCCCCTCCACATGCCCATCCCCCTCCTCCTAACCCTCCTTTCCCCCTTCCTGTGCAGGAATTGAGCTTGGGTTATCAAACATGCCAAACAAGCATTCTGTCACTAAGCTACAGTCTCCAGTCTAGAAATTTTGTTTACATGAGCTATAATTACATCTCATGTTAGATATTAAAACTCTAGAGTGTGGCCGGGCGTTGGTGGCGCACGCCTTTAATCCCAGCACTCGGGAGGCAGAGGCAGGAGGATCTCTGTGAGTTCGAGGCCAGCCTGGTCTACAAGAGCTAGTTCCAGGACAGCCTCCAAAGCCACAGAGAAACCCTGTCTCCAAAAAAAACAAAAAAAAACCAAAAAAACTCTAGAATGTTTCAAATATTCACTCATTTAAAAAATAGCAACAATAATAAATATGTCACTCCAAATAATTTGATGAATAATATAACTATTTTCCAGCCATGCGTTGGTGGCACACGCCTTTAATGCCAGCACTTGGGAGGCAGAGACAGGCGGATCTTTGTGAGTTCGAGGCCAGCCTGGTCTACAGAGCCAGTTCCAGGTCAGCCTCCAAAACAATACAGAGAAACCCTGTCTCGAAAAAGCCAAAATAATAATAATAATAATAGTAACATAACTATTTTCCAAGTCAAAAAAGTGAGGCTGGAAGAGTGGCATTGCTTTAGTTTGTGTTCGTATGAGATATATTGTGATATGTATGCAAGCACATGTGTGTGCAAATACACACGTGTGTGGGAGCATGCTTATGGAGGCCAGAGGTTGACACCTGTTATTTTCCTCGCTCGATTCTCCATCTTATTTTCTGAGACAGAATCTCTCACTGAACCTGGAACTAACAGATTTAGCTGGGCTGGCTGGCTTGTGAGCTCTAGGGGTCCACTTACCACCACTTCCCCAGCACCAGGAGTTGGGATCCAAGCTCAGATCCTTGTGTTTGCATAACAGACACTTTTAACAACCAAGCCGTGTACCCAGCCCCGTTGCACAAACTTTTACAATTGTTTTTGTGTCTACCTTGAAGGAAGACAGCTGGCTCTTGCATTTGCCTCTGTGCTCAGCTTATTGTGATGCGCGCTTTGGGCTCTTGCTGATAGGGAGTTGGAAACAGAAGTGTTTTACAGCCTCTTCAGATCCTAGAGGTCAGCCAAAGAGTGAGACCTGAACCTTACCAAAGAACTTTTGTCCTCTGTTGTGTTAAAACCCAGTGGACCACTTTGAACTCTGTAGGGACAATGTCTTCCATCTGTCATTTGGAAAGTGAATACAGACCTTCCAAAATTTCTCATCTGGCATTAAAAAAAAAGCAAAACTCATTTGTTAAATCATTGATTTCATTAAAAAACAAAACAAAACAAAAAAACTTTAAGATAGTAAGAAACCTAAACTCACTGTGGGAGACACAAAAGTTTTCTAATTTCTCTTGGAAAACACTTTTTTTTTAACCATTAGCAACAAATGTTGTCAGTTATTTTTACTTGATTTGTGAGAAAATGCCTGTGGGATACCTATGTCTGAGTGTCCATAACTGGTTATCAGTCATCCTTTCAAGTTAAAATACCACTCCATGCATTAAACACTTTAACCTTCAATTCAAGTACAGCAGAAGGACCCTCCCTCGTGCGGCAGAATTGCCCTATACCACATCCCACTCCAGACAGAGTATTAAAAAACATAGACTCAAAGTTACAACTTAATAAAAAGTTGCTAGGTATGGTGGCACGCACCTTTCGTTATAGCACCTGGGAGATAGAAGGTAACCTGGTCTACTTGGTGAGTTCTAGGCCAGCCAGACTACACATACACGGTGAATCCCCGCCTCCAAAGGGGGTAAAAAGAATTGATTAAAAAAAAAAAGTGCCGGGCGTTGGTGGCGCATGCCCTTAATCCCAGCACTTGGGAGGCAGAGGCAGGTGGATCTCTGTGAGTTCGAGGCCAGCCTGGTCTACAAGAGCTAGTTCCAGGACAGCCTCCAAAGCCACAGAGAAACCCTGTCTCGAAAAAAACCAAAAAAAAAAAAAAAAGTAATGACTTGTGTTGCTTTGTCAAAGTCTGCTCTCTTTGGGTGTGGTGGGCCCAGTACCACAGTCAGCTCTGTGGCATGCTCCAGTTCGTGTGGCTGAAGCACTCTGGACTCTCTTTGCTTGCTGTGGCTTTTGCCCTGTCATTGTAAGCATGAACACAAAGGCAGATAATCTCACTTTTGTTCTCACTGAAAGTGAGAGACACTAGTTCAGCGACATGCTTGCTATGCCGTTGCTTAGTATGCTAGGGTCAGCTATTTCTACTAGCTTCCTTGTCTGCTGTGGTAACTTAGCACCCCCACATTAAACCAGCACCCCTGTTTTTTTCTTTTTTATGTTGCTTCAGTATATTGTCACATTGTTATATCAAAAAGTATTTAGTGTTTATTTGCTTGCTCCTGGGAAACTGTCCTTCACGAAAGCCTGATGGGCTAGAAGAGTTTTTCTTTGTTTACACAGCACCACACTGTTCCCTGGGAATTGGACCCAAATGTTCCCTGTGGATACCAGCACCTTTGATGCTTAGGTCCCCTGTATAAAACTATGTACTTTATTGTTTGCATAGGATTGATGCATATTGTCCTATATACATTTTTCTCTTTGGAGTCAAGGTCTTCATGTGTGGTAGGCAGTCATCACTCACTTAGCTGTGACCCCAGACTGTCCCCTGTATTTTAAATTGCATCTAGATGACATGAGAGGGGAGGGTCTCATCTTTAGGGCTGATGGGAAAGGAGAGGCTAACAGAACACACGTGGCGTGAAAGCAGGGGTGCGGGGTTGGGGGCACCTGTCTGGGAGAAGGAAGGTAGCTGCAGAGGGAGAGGAGGGGTAGCATGATGGAGGAAGAACACATCAGGACAAAGTACAATGTCCCTTGTGAGTGAAGAGGCCACAGTTAAACCTATGACTCTGGTTGCTAACTTAAAAATAAATTTTAGCCAGGCAGTGGTGGCGCACACCTTTAAACCCAGCACTTAGAAGGCAGAGACAGGCGGTTCTCTGTGATTTTGGCACCAGGACAGCCAATACTGTTATAGAGAAAAACCCTACTTCAAAAAGCCTAAATAAATAAATAAAATTTAAAGGCTAGGCTTGGTGGCATAAACCTTTAATCCTAGACCTTGGGAAGCAGAGTCAGGTAGATCTCTGTGAGTCTGAGGCCAGCCTGGTCTACACAGTGAATCCAGGCTAGCTGGGAATATACAGTGAAACCCTGCATCAAAAAAAAATTAAATAAAAGGAAGGTGTGTGTGTGTGTGTGTGTGTGTGTGTGTGTGTGTGTGTGTGTGTGTCTGTGTGTCTCTGTAGCCAGCAAGAGGGCTTAGCTGGGGTAAGGGCACTTGCTACAAAGCCTGAGGATCAAAATTTATCTTAAGGGTTCCACATGATGGAAGAAAAGAACCAACTCCCACAAGTTGTCCTCTGACCTCCACACCTGCTATGGTGCACACCCAAAAATGTAAAAAGTTTAACACATGAACAAGAACATACCTGGCATAATAAGTGTACTAATAGTTGCTCTTGTATACCGTTGAGAAAACACTAACCCACAAAGTCTGTGTATCTCAATGCAAATATGGTTCCCACCCCTGCATTCATGGAATCCCCAGCTGCATAGACTGCAATTCCAGAAGGACAAGGTGTACTGTTCATTTGTCCTAACTTACTGTTGACCTGGTTCTTGGTGGTGGTGATTTCATCCCTAAGTTGTTTGAATGTGAAACAAATTTGTCCCAATTCTACCATCAGTTTGTGAAATTTCCAAACGCCCCGCTCTATAGCCCTTCATTTTCCCCTGAAGCTCTACATTCTTTTGTTTCCCTCTGGGATCTCTGATTGCTAGCTCACCCTGAAGTTTGAGCCTCCTGACTGCTCAGCTGAGGGGCAGTGACCTGGGGTGCAGGTTCATTTTCCAAATGTGTTACCTTTCCCCTGTTTTACACTCCACATCCTCTCCCCTGATGTCAGCAATCTCCTCTCTCCATGTCCCAGATTTCTGGGGTTTCGCTGTATCAACGCATCTTTCACTGACATTCCCAAGGATGTGCTTGGTTTGACTCTGGGCTAGCCTGTTCCTGTCGGTGCTGTCTATCTTCCCATTCTTTTAGTTTTTGTGGCTTGGTCCCTTGAGAAGTTCTTTTCTTCTGCAATCTCAGCATTCAGGCGGTGTGGTCAGAAGGATGGGGGATTCAAGGTCATCATTGTCCTCGTATCAAGTTTTAAAACCTGTGTTGGCTACAAGAGCCTCTGTTCTGACACCCCCACACCGGGAATAAACAAGCAAACAAGCAAGCAAAGAAAGAAAGAAAGAAAGAAAAGAAAAGAAAAACCCTTTTAGTTTCATTTTATGGGTATTTCAAATGGAGAATAATGATGACAAATTAATTGAAAGCCCAGTATTTATACCTGTTTCTGGTTCATTCACAGCCACTCCCTGTAGCCTGGGTTAGCTGTGAGCTCTGAGAGATTTGTAAATCTGTCTTAGCAGCTTCAGGTCCTGTGTCTGCTGCCCAGAGACAGGCAGTGAATCTGATGAAGCAAACTAAATACTCACAAAACATTAACTGTTGGGAGAAGCCTTCCCGCCAGCCTGGTCCCAGAGCCGCATCAGTCCCAAATGAACACACAGGAGGCTATATTAATTATGATGCTGTTGGCCTTACTTGTTTCTTACTGGCTAGCTGTGACTTAAGTATTTACTCCATAATTGTTAATCTAAGTATTTCTCTTACTGGAGAAAAGGGTCCGGACTTCTTACCCCTATGGCAGCTACATGATGACTCCCTGTGTTTCTCCTTCCCAGAGTCCTCCTTGACTCCTAGTCCCACCTATCTTGCTTCCCTATTGGCCAACAGTGCTTTATTGACATATACACAGGACTTCCCCATCAATCAACTATGAATGTTTCCCATCATTTGGTGGTTCGAGAAGTCCATCAACAATTAATTAATTTCCGAGGACCTACCCTGTACCAGGGCACTGACTGCTGTAGATGATGGGTTTGTAGCGGTAAATAGGACTGATGAAGTCGGCTCATAGGCCTTTAAGTGTGCTGAGGGGGGCAGACAGTAGCGAAGTAAGTTTGTAAGATTCCACGTGGTAGGGAGTGCCGAGAGGGTGACAAATGAAGGTGCTGTGGTTTAGATATAAACGTCCCCCACGGGCTTATGCATTGAACGGTAGTCTAGTTCCTGACGCCATGCTGGAAGATTAGAAACTTTAGGAAGTGGGCCCAGCTGGAGGAAGTAGGTTGTTGGGACTGGTTTAGAAGATGATACCTGATGCTAACTCATGGCCTTGTTCTCCCTGTTTCTGGTCAACCATAAAGAGAAAAGCCCCTTTTGACTCATGTTCCTGTGGCCATATGTTCTCCCCAAGTGCATGGGGTCAAATAACCAAGGACTGTACCCCCTTAAACCTTGGGCCAAGATAAACACCCCTTCATATGTTGTTATCCAAGGTATTTTGGTCACAACTACACAAAAGTTACTAATGCCCGGGTTAGCATGATAGAGTAGATGGATGTAAGAGGCCACACTGGGAAAAGGAAGCTTCCCCCAGAAAGTGACATTTGAGCAGTGGTCTTACTTAGCAAGACTTATTTTTGTGAAGATCTGGGGCGGATGATTTTAGGGATCACAAAAGGCTCACAGTGGAGCCAGGTGTGAGAGCGTGTATTTGTACTCCCAGCACTCAGGGGGTGGAAGTGGGGCCAAAAGTCCAAGGTCAGCCTGGGCTACACACCAAGTTTCAGGCCAACCTGAGGCATCTAGTAAGATCCTATCTCAAGGGCCAGCAGGAAGATAATTTAGCAGGTAAAGGGGACCTGCCACCAAACCTGATGAGCTGAGTTTAATTCCTGGAGCCTACCTAGTGGAAGCTTCCACAAGTTGTCCTGTGACCTCCACAAGCATGTGTGGTAGGAATGTTATTCCATGCAAATAATTTTTTTTGTTTTTTTGAGACAGGGTTTCTCTGTATTATTATGGAGCCTGTACTGGAACTCAGTCGGTAGACCAGGCTGGTCTCGAACTCACAGAGATCCCTCTGCCTCTGCCTCTCGAGTGCTGGGATTAAAGGCGTGAACCACCACTGCCCGGCACAAATAATTTTTATAAATTAAAAAAGCAAATAGGAATCCATGGTAGAGAAGGTTCAATGTGCTCACAGAATAGAAAACCCAATCCGGCTGAAACAGAAGGAAAAGGATGAAAAGAGAGTTGGGGCTGAAAAAGCAGATGTGGAGGTGGAGGTGTGCTTGACACTGAGGACTGAGATAAGATGCCCAAAGAGAGAGCAGACAGACCTACACCGCCCTGCCGCTGCTTCTAGAGCATAAGGCACTGTCCTTGATGAGGCAGACCTCTCCTTGTGGAGATAGAAGTCTAAGAGTTTACAATCCAGTGAAATTAGCAAGACAAATAGAATTCCAAAACAGAGACTCAGTGAAGATCCTATGTCATCAAAACTTTCATGACATGAGAAGATAGATCTTTTTTTTTTTTTTTTCGAGACAGGGTTTCTCTGTATAGCTTTGTAGACCAGGCTGGTCTGGAACTCACAGAGATCCACCAGCCTCTGCCTCCTGAGTGCTGAGACTAAAGGCATACACCACCACTGCCCAGAGAGATAGATCTTTTCTTAAAGGTGAAGTTAGAAAACGTGCTAACCATGGGTGGTAAGTGTAGCCTCGTGTGGGAGGTGATATCTGAGCCAAATGAAGATGGATGAGTTATATTTATAGGTACAGGAAAAGCAGAGGAAGAGGGTATGAACCTGGACGGAGGTTTGGATACTGGGGTGGCTGTGAAACGTTTATGCACGAAGTAGAGAACAGCTTGGTTGTAGGAAGTAGGTAAACAGATGAGATTTGTAGAGTGAGTCTTAGAATCCTGCTTCACTAAGTGGTGGGAGGGAGGGGTGAAGCCACTTGCTGGTTAAGGATATCTTAGAGAGCCGTCTACACCGACAGCCGTTGTGCTTCCTCTTATCCTGCTTTTGGAGCTGCAGTGTTCTGTTGTGTGGCTGTATCATGGCTTGCTATTCCAACCAGTAGCCTGTATGTTTGTCATTTTGTATGTCTGTAAGTCTCTCCGTACATAGACTCCAATAAGATTGTTGGTTCCAAGAATAAAATGTATCTGTAATTTTAGCATCACTTCCAGAGTCCTTTCATAAGAATAATAGTTTCACTGTCACTAATATATGTGAGAGTGGGTGATCAATAGATTTTCCCAAAACTGTTATGGGAAAAATTCTATTTTCATCTTTCAGTACTCATTTTTCGTTTCATTTTAAATTTTTTTCTTTTTTTAAATATACTTTTTAGCCAGGCGGTGGTGGCGCACGCCTTTAATCCCAGCACTCGGGAGGCAGAGGCAGGCGGATCTCTGTGAGTTCGAGGCCGGGCTGGACCGACAGCCTCCAAAACAATACAGAGAAACCCTGTCTCGAAAAAAAATATATATATATACTTTTTTAAATTATACGTGCATGTAAATTCAGGTACGAATGGGGGCCAGAAAAGCGTGTTGGATCCCCTGGAGCTGGAATAGTTACAGCAGTTATTTACCACTTGGATATGGACTCTGGGATTCAACTGCAGTCTGCTGTAAAAGTGGTAGCACTCTTAACTGCTGAGCCATCTCTCCAGCCCCTAAATACTTCACATATTATTCTCTATAAACTTTTGGCCAAAACAAAAAAAGAAAACACCCAACCCATATACTATATGTAGTAAAAGGTTCTAACTTTAAGTATATAGAATTAAAATAAAGATCAAGCCGGGCATGTGGACCACACTTTTAATTCCAGCACTCAGGAGACAGTCAGGTAGATTTTGAGTTTGAGGCCAACTTGGTTCTAGGCCATCTAGAGCTACATAGTGAGACCTTGTCTCAAATAAAGAAACAAGTAAACCATGTATCACCCATAGAAACATTTTTCTTGGGCTATTTGCTTTGGCTAGGCCAGTCCTGGGAGAAGTAGTAACAAAATGAGTTAATTTTCTTACAGTGTCAGACACAATGAGAGTGCACCTGACATGGTAAACACTTACTACCTTTTTGGTGCTTTCTAGATAAGATGAAGTAGCACTTGGCACATGCTACAAAAATTTGGGAAGAAATGAACATCTGTATCACAGTCCTAGCTTTGGGACTGAGAGTATCTGTTTTCTCAACATCTCTCAGTTGTGTAATTTTTTAAAATTATGTGTTTATGAGTGGGTTCATATACAAAAGCAAGTGCCTGTGGAGGACAGAAGAGCATCAGGTCCCTGGATGGGGGAGTGGGTTGTGAGCTACCTAACCTGAATGTTTGGAACCAAACTGGGCTCCTTTGCAAACCTGGTAGGAACTCTTAACCTCTGTAATTTTTTATAGGAGTTACTTTTCAATTTCCGGAATGAGATATCAGTGTGGTTTGAATATTGACAACTCTTCTCACTGTTGCAATCAAACAATAACCAAAACAAAGGATTGTTTAATAATCTGACTCAGAGTTTGTAAGTTTCCTTCTCAGAAAATGTCTGGAGCCATCTCTGCTACTAAATCTTTGATGTTATTTAGTTTTGTTTGTTTGGTTTGGTGTGGTTTGTTGTAGTTGTTTTGGAGCAGGGTCTGCTGTAGCTCAGGCTGACCTCCAATTCACTGTGAAGCTGAGGATGACTTTGAACTTCTGATTCTGCTACCTCTACCTCCCGAGTATTGTAAATTCCACCATGCGGACAGCTTTCCTGTTTTCCCTGTGTCTGATGGCCATATGCTCCTCCTTGCAGGTGGTATTGTGAAGGCAAGGAGCTTGAAAACTCTCCAGACATTCACATCGTTCAGGCAGGAAACCTGCACTCACTGACCATCGCTGAAGCCTTTGAAGAGGACACAGGACGATACTCGTGCTTTGCTTCCAACATCTATGGGACAGACTCAACTTCTGCTGAGATTTACATAGAAGGTAAAGCTACATCCTTCTGGAGCATGACATACACTATCAAAATATAATTATGAGTGATTAAATAAACATTTGCTGAGGGCCTATTTACCCATCTAGATGCTGAGAGTAGTAGGCATGAATTGAGTAGACCAAAGTGTTTAGATGGATGATGTGCTGATGAATTTACGTTATAATGGGAGAAACTGCAGACGGATGAGAGAAATGATGATAAATGACATCATCACAAAAGAAATAGGAAATGAATAGTATGTGTATTATAATTTTTTGATTAGGTGACCTAATGCCACTAACCAGGTGACATTTGAAGGGAGACCTGGAGGAAGTGGTGGTCACAGGAGAGTCAAGGGGAAAATCACTGTAGGCAGAGAATTCAGCAAATGCAGTAGCCCAGAGGTGAGAGAACACCACCAGTCTTGAGGTAGAAATGAGCCAGCGTGTTGGGCCAACTAGATGCTTCATACTAAATAGAAAAGCCTGGAACCTGAGTTTGATCACTGGTATCCACAGTGGAAGGACAGAACCAATCCCTAAAAGGTGTTATTTGACCTCCATGTATGTGTACATACACACACACACACACAGAGAGAGAGAGAGAGAGAGAGAGAGAGAGAGAGAGACAGAGACAGAGAGACAGAGACAGAGAGAGAGAGAGAAAGAGAGAGAGAGAGGCTAATAATGCCAATAATAATAAAAACAACTTAAATAAAGTAGGAAGAGTTGAACTAATGTGGCCAGAGTAGAGTAAGCAAGGAGGAAAGTAATAGGAAACAGGCCTGAAGTTCAAGGTGAGGCTGAGGTGGAGGGAGGCAGTGAGCTGATTTTAAGTCCTTATCAGTCATTGCAAGGGCTTTGCTTGTGAATAACAAAGGAAATTCTGGAAGGTCCTGAGCAGGGATAGAAGTCTGGCTTTGAGGTGGTGTTTGCAACAGCACCAAGCAGGGGTGACTTAGAGGAGAAAACAATTTGTAGACCTCAGCTACCCATTAAGTTCCTGTTTGCTTCATCTTCTGAGTTTTATCTGGAGGACCATTCTCCAGTACTTTCTCTTGCCTGTATAATACCTTAGGTATGCCTTGCCTCCAGCACTTACATACCATATGATCATGGACCAAGCCACTCGTTTGCCGAGAAGATTGTAAGGCCCAGGTGGTCTCATTGCTCTTCATCTCTGATAGTTTCCACAGAACTAAGCACATATTGAATATTCGACAGACATTTAGTGAGTAAATACATTTATAGGAGTGTGTCCCGTGTTTTCAGCCTCAAGGTTTTGGAGTACAATAAACACCCCCAGGCTTAGCTCTACTGTGTATCCCCGGAATTTCCTATCCTGAGAAATCAATCCAGGACCTGGTAGGAGAACTGAGATTGGATTGCTGTTTGTTTCTCCACTGGCATCTGGACGGCTAACACTCCCACTCCCATGATGGAGGGTGGCTTGTTAGTATTAGGGCAGGACGGAAGAGCTCCCGCCTACACCTGCATTGTTTGGAATCTGGAATAATCTCCCCTTTCACCCACTCTGTGCGGATTTATGAGCACCAGGGATGCCTGCGAAGACCGCCCTGTTAGTCCAAAGATCTTAGCAGGTGTTTCACACACTGGAATTCAGAATGTGACCCTGTTCATTAGAACTGCGTCACTCACTAGGCGCGTGTCCTTGATCAACTCCTTTGGCTTCTTAGGGTCTACTCCCTCCTTTGACAGATTGACAGATTGGATGTTCATGTGAGGAGCCACTAAGCTCCTTTTTTTTAGGTTTTCAAATGCCTAGGAATTTGTTTAATAGATTATCACATTAAAAAACCCATCTCTTGTTTTCATTTCTCTAGGAGTTTCTTCCTCTGACTCAGAAGGGGACCCTAACAAAGAAGAGATGAATCGGTAAAGCTAATAGCCTAAATATCCTCAGACCCCAAGGGAACACCTAATTAATGTCTAGAACTTGAAGGAGGTGGTCCCATGGAAGATCCTAACATAATAAGAAATCATGTACATGTACATACATATACGTGGGCAGATTTGGGGAAGACTCAATTTGGTTTTGCTTAAATCCTACCCACCAGATCAATTTACATCTCCCCTGGTATTTAAAAAAATGAAATGTCATTTTTGAAATATTATCATGCTTTTATCTACAGGATTAAAAATATAATCCAGTAACTTTTAAAATACATTTTAAATAGTACTTATAAAGCTAGGTGTGGTGGAACACACCTGTAATCACAACACTTGGGAGACTGAGACAGGAAGATTGCCGTGAGTTTTGACAATACAAATGTCTTGGCATCTAGTTATTACTTTTCACAACCTTGACTGAGCCCTAACTATGGCCCGGGTACTGCACTAGATTCAGTGGACACCAAGAAAAATCACAGGCTTCCTGCCCGTTCAAGATTTAAGGTCTAGTGGAGGGACATGTACAGGAAGTATGGCAAGAAATGGACAAGAGTGAGAAGGTGCAGCAGAATCCGGCCATGTGCAGGCTGTGCAGGACTTGGATGGACACAACATTGGTCAAAGGAGAAAGAGATCAAGAAAGGCTTCCCAGAGCTGTGGACACTGAGGAAGCTCCGTAAGGGGGAAAAAAACCAGGTTTTACTCCTCAGGCATTCCGTGTATCTACCCTTGCAATAACTTGCTGTTAGCTCTTGTATGCATATGAACATTAGTACGCAAAGGGTTTCTCTTTCACCTTTCACCCCTTTCCACCATTGCTCAGGAGGCCTTTGTTCCATTCCTCTTTCTTGTGTCTCTTTGCTATCGCTCCTTTAAAGGTCTTCCTCTCTGCCCCAGGCTTGCTCTCTCTTATAGACTTTGAAGAGAACTGTTCTCAAACTGAGTGTTCTGGTCTTATCCTGTTCCTGGCTTAGAAAAGATTATCTGAAGACTGGTCTACAGAGCAAGTTCTAGGACAGCCAGAGCTACACAGAGAAACCCGGTCCTGAAAAGAAAAAAAATTATCTGTAGAAAACAAAACCAAACATGAAACAAATAAACATTTTTTTAAAGTTTTCAAGTGGCCTCCATACTCAGCTATATTCAGGAGAATGTCAACCAGGCTGCCCTCTGTCCCTTCTGTGTCTGGCTTTCCAAGTGCCTGGCACCACATTCAAACAGCACAGCATTCGTTTTCAGCTTTTCCTTCAAACTGCGCCTTGTGGGATTTCCTGCTGTGAAATTCCTACTCATCCACCCACAGCCAGTCTGAGTGCTCCCTCTCTGGGTTCCATAATAAACTCCTGCTCAGCCACAACTGGCTCCTCTGCCTCCCCACTCCCCCATTCTCCCCTCTGCCCTGCTTCAAAGACTAATTTTCAATAAGTGAGAGAGCTCACTTAACCCATTTGCTTTAAATTTCCTTGTTACAGAAAAGATTTTAGAGTCAGTTGTACATAACAGAGACCAAATTAGCTGTGACTTAAACAACACAGACATTTACTTCTCATTTACATACAGATCAGGATTTGTCTGGCAAATGGACTTCTCAGTCTACTAGGTACCAGCATGAGGCATCGTAGGTCCCTAGTGGTCGGATCGAGCTTTCTGCTCGCCTTGTGCTAACACATGGCACCATCTCCCTAGTATTAAAGGAAGGCATGAAGGACACACCAACCCTCCTTTTGAGTCATCTCTCTTAAGCTGCACATATCACTCTCCCTCATGGCCCATGTCCAGAAAGTCATCACAGGAACACACCTAACCACAATGAAGGTTAGGAAATACTTTTTATATGGAGCAGCCATGTGGAAAACTAAGTGACTCTCCTATCGGAGAGGGAAACTTGCTATGGAGACAACGATCGGCCATGTAATTTCGCTTCTTAGAATACGTGCTGCCAGTCTGAGGAAAATTCATTCTGTGTCTTTATGTCTTCCTCAGTTTTACGATGATCCCACAGGCATCTCCACTGAGCATGGTGGAAGGAAGGACAAGCTAAGCATGTGGTGGGTGCTACCTCTTTAGCCCTCCTAAAGGACTCACGGGCTATACATGATTGTTTTCCCGTTTTAGAGATGAAGAAACTGAGAGGCAGCATCCAGACCATGGAAAGGGTAGCCTACTGTGAGTGGTCATGTGTCTCCAAGGGCCGTAGGTGAAAGACCCATGGTCAAGATCTTGAGGGCCCTTTAAGCCCAGCATTTTCTGTTTCCCAGTGCTCTTTTGGAGGACCAGAATCTTCTACCCAAAGGGCTGCCTTTTCCTAGGCCTTAGCCTCTCTCTCTTGCCATGATTCTCTGGCCAGATCCTCAGACCTCTATCTTCTTCACAGAACTAATGTTCCTTCTGCATCCCTCTCAAGAGTACTTCCCGGTTCAAATCTCTATAAGTGAAGTATAAATTTGAAGAGCTTGTCGACTTCAGGATATTTCTACTGTATGCCAAGGCAAAATCCCAGAAATAAAGATTTACAAAGTCTGACCTCTTTCTTTCCCGCCCGCCCCATTTGCTCAAAATGGAAAGAGGAGGAGCTGGGGATGAAGCCCAGTTAGTGGAGCACTTGCCTAGTGAGCACAAAGCCCTGGACTTGAGCCCACATAAGACAGGTATGGTGGCTCACACCAGTAAAATCTGAGCACTCAGGAGGCCAAAGGATCAGAGGTTCAAAGTCCCCCTCAGCTACATAGCCAACTCAAGGCCAGCAGAAAGAGAGAGAGAGCCGAAGTCAGTGGTTCAGACCTTTAATCTCAGCACTTGAGAAGCAGAGGCAATTGGATCACTGTGGCTTCCAGGCCAGCCTGGCCTACAGAGTGAAACCCTGTCTCAAAAAAGAAGGGAAAAACAATAGAGATAGTGGCAGCAAAATAGAGCTTTAAAAATGATCTCCAGCCTGTGCTGTGCCCATCACTTGTGAATCTCAGGTCACCGTTGATACCTCTGACTCACTGGCTGTACCCCAGCCAAGAATCCAAGGCTAAGAATGTCGTCTTCATGTGTGTAGCAATGAAACATTGGTGAATACTTGAAGAACACTGTCAAAGACTTGCTATATCCAACAGCCAGCAGTACCGACATTACTGGTTTTGCTAACTTCTACGAGAAATTACAGTTCTGTTTTATAATCTGTGTTTTAATAATTCCTCAGAATCCAGAAGCCAAATGAGTTGTCATCTCCTCCCACTACCTCTGCAGCCATTCCTCCAGTAGCCCAAGGCCAGCCCAGAGTGTCCACCGTCCAGCAGGTACAAATCTAAGTTGAACATAAGTAACCATGACTGCCTTGCTTGGCGTGGCAAGGTCTTACTCCTCTGTTGTAATTTATTGTTAAGATAATCGATTTGTCCTTCTGCCGCATGAGCTCATTGCTTCCTTTGGCTTTGGGGACCTAATTTCCTCCTTGGGAAAACATCATAGGAAAAGAGACACTTGACAGTCTCTGGCACCACTGTTTTATAAAAAGTCGATGCCGGTCCTTTGTGAACCAATGGGTGTTAACTTTATTTCATGGAACTTAGAATAATTCTACTTCCAAGGCAAGCAGGAAGTCTCTTTGTTTTTTTCAAAAAATAGTAATGACTCACATGTTTCAAGTTGATGACAATGTTTATTATAAAATACTCAATGTATAGAAGCATAAGTAAAAACTTTAATCAGAGCTGGAGAGATGGCTCACTGGTTAAGAGGGAGCACTGCTCTTGCAGAGAACCTAAATTCAATTTCCAGCACCTATTTTGTGCAGCTCACAACCAACCATAATTCCAGTTCCTGGGGATTCAACTGCCTCTTCTGGCATCCCTGGATACCTGAAGGTATATGCACAATGGAGATACATACCTATACATATGATTAAAACTAAAATAAGATCTTTAAAAAAAACCCATCAACTTTAGTCAAGTTTGTATCTCTACACCCTTATCTTCAGATGAATATCCTGTTAATAGTAATAATTGCCAGGAGAGACTTCCAGGCATTTTCTACTCATACATAAAAAATTCATGGATCCATGTACTTTAAAATAGGAAATTACACTTTTTTTTTTTTTTTTTTTTTTTTGTTTTTCGAGACAGGGTTTCTCTGTGGCTTTGGAGGCTGTCCTGGAACTCACTTGGTAGTCCAGGCTGGTCTCGAACTCACAGAGATCCGCCTGCCTCTGCCTCCCGAGTGCTGGGATTAAAGGCGTGCGCCACCAACGCCCGGCTAGGAAATTACACTTTTTAAATGTATTTGCTGCGTGTATTGATCTACAACTTAAAAAATATTGAGGACTACTTATCTAACCTCTTCAATAATGCAGAGGGTCAACTTTGAGCCCAAATCCATTGGTCTTTAAACAGTGATTTGTGTAGCCCCAGGGACTTGATGAGCCCTCTTCAGAGTAGGCCTAGTTACCTGGACCCATATAGAGTGGGGAAAATGTAATTTTACAGCCATCCTGACCTGGGAAGAAATGCAATAGGTTTAATCTATAATCTCAAGCCTGTGATTCATGAATTTAGAAAACACTGGCCTTTTGATTTGAGATTAATTTTATATAACGAAGTCCGTAGATTTGTTATCTCAGCCTATCCCTGCAGCCATCTTGGTGACAATGAATGTATTGTCGGTTCCCTTCTTACAGTGCCAGAGTCCTACCAACTATTTGCAAGGACTGGATGGAAAGCCTATCATTGCAGCTCCAGTGTTTACAAAGGTAACCAAATAAGACTTCTTTCTGTCTGCCAGGACTTTAAACACCAGGGAACCCAGACAAAGGACCTGAGAGCCTCTGATTTTTATCTCAGGATTTGTCTTTTGGGAGTACAGTGTAGGACTAAGGGTTTCTGTGTTTTGATAGTTTCTATGGTATCATGTCTAGTCCCAGGTTTATTTATTTTATTTAACTTCATGAGATAGCATCTCATATATCGCAGGCTGGCCCTGAACTTGCTATGTAATTTAAGATAACCCCGAACTTCTAATCCTCCTTACCTCAAACTCTCGCGTGCTGGGATTACAGGTGTATACAGCTACACCCAGTTTATTCATTGCTAGGAATTGAACTCCAGCCTGTGTGCACTAGGCAAGCACTCTATCAGTTATGTCCCCAGCCCCCCTCCAAGTCTTAGATTTCTTCTTTTTATTGTTGTTTTTAACCAAAACAGTTGCCAATTTTACTTTTATATTTCACAATACAAGTGAAATCTGTACCGTTTTTTTTTTTTTTTTTTTTTTTTTTTTTTGAGACAGGTTTTCTCTGTGTGGCCCTGGCTCCTGGAACTCACTCTGTAGACCAGACTGGCTTCAAATTCATGTAGATCTGCCTGCCTCTGCCTCCTGAATGCTGTGATCAAAGGTGTGTGCCAGCACTGCCTGGCTGCAAACTGTACTTTTTACCCCACTTCTCCCTTCCCAAACTATTCTTTCTGTTAGGAAGGGTAAAGTCTTCCTTGTCATGCAGCTAGAAAACACTCAGGCTCAGCAAGGGACTGCCGAGGAAACAGAACAAGAAATACAAAACTGAGAAAGAGCTCTTCGGCTCTTATCTGCCCGGCCGAGTTATGTCAGGCCGAGTAGACACTGCCATAGAGAGCAGGAGGTCTCATCTTTGGAGGCCCAGGCATCACGGGCATGAGGCCTCCCATGGGTGACCTCATCCCAGGAACAGGAGAGCTGCTCATTGGCATCATGGGAGTGCCTCCCATTTGGGGTGCAGGCCTCATGGCAGGGCAAGGAAGACCCAGGAGAGGCAGGATGATGGCCTCGGCAGGAGGAAGAGGAATGGAGTGGAAGAGATCCTTCTTCATTGAAATGTAGTTGTCAGTCAGACTCTGGGCCCGCTCTTCCATCCATATCCGCTAGGAGTCTTTCACATTCTCTTTGTGTTTCCAACCACTGTAGTGTGTCTTTTTTACAGATGGAGAATCACAGGTAAGATACGTAGCACAGTAGTCACAGTAACACTTAGGCCATTTACTGCGGGTTCATCACTGCCCCAAGTCTCAGATTTCTAATGGCAGCTTTTGTCATAAGGGAAGTGTACTACTCACTGCTAACCACACTGTCCTTTATGGCCGTTCTAAAGGTTGTCAGTCACTCCTGGACATCAGGTGACAAGATCCTGGCTACTTGTTCTTCCAGAGTTGTATGATGACTTTCAGGAGGATCTAGTTTGTGGGGCTGGCTTTGGTGCTCAAGGAAACAGAGCTAAATGATCTTAGGAGATTTAACGTAAAGCCTGGATTAGGACAAAGAGCTCGATCTTCTGTTCCTTGGTATTAGTGACTATAGCAGTCACCAAATTCTAAATCACACAGTCTTTGTATAATGAACTTGAAAATCCAGTTAGAGATTTTCATTTACAAGGGAGAAAAACTAACAGGGGGTGGGGATGGAGTCAGAGAGATTAAATTAAAAGTCAGCCAACCTCAAAGGTCTGGTTAATGGCAGAATCAGGAGTAGAAACAAGGTTTCCCACTTCTAAGACTATGAATCTTAGTCTTAGTCTGTTGCCCAAGACAATGAGTTCAAAGGTGAAAAAATAAGTCACACTAGAATTTTTGATATTGTGGAAATCATGTGTCTTAGCGATATTCTTCCTAGTATGAATAGCAAATTGTAAGACTAAAGAGAGTTTTATTCTATAAAAAAATATGGCTTGAGTCATGGATATTAATTGTGGTTAATTTTGTTCTCCATGGGTCATCTGTAATGTCTGGGAACACTTGTGGTTGTCACGTGAGAGAGCTGTGCTAGTGGCATTTGGAGATGTTGTTCAGAACAGTACAGCACACAGGGTACCAGCCCCTACAGAAAAGAATCATCTAGCCCCAAATCTCCAGACTGCCCAAGATGAGGAAGAGGAATTCAGCCATATTGGATGAGATCATCCCAAATGGCTTCCCAAAATCTATCCCAGAGTCTAGAGTAATGCCTATATACCCATTTCCATGTTGATTAATCACATTTCCTTGTGTGAATAAGATTATCTCTTTATGCTGAGCCAAGGTGGCGCACGCCTTTAATCCCAGCACTTGGGAGGTAGAGGCAGGCAGACCTCTGAGAGTTTGAGACCAGTCTGGTCTACAGATCTAGTTTCAATACTGCTAGTGATACACAGAAAAACCCTTTCTCAAAAAACAACAACAAGCCTCCAAAGCCACAGGGAAACCCTGTCTTGAAAAAAAAAACCAAAAAAAAAAAAACCAACAACAAACAAGCAAAAAGATATCTCTGTTTTTTAGACTCACTTAATAATCTGCCTCTGGTGTTTCAGCTACACTGTTGTAAAACACTGGAAGTAGGAAAATACCATGTTATGATTTAGTACAAGACCCTGAAGAAAAATTGTGTGTGTGTCTTTGTGTCTGTGTGCGTATATATATCAGTGTGTGTGTGTGTGTGTGTGTGTCAGTGTGTGTGTGTATTGGTGTGCCTGTGTGTGTGTGTCTGTTGTGTGTGTTACAGTTAGTAACTATTTTTTCATCTCTTATCATTGCTAAGCAATCTAGCCTTGAGAGACAGTTTAAAAGTGACGCAGAATAAAGCATTTGTCATGTCCATTCATCACGGATTAGACAGGGCCGACTCTCCCACAGTAGCTAATCCACCAATACTCTGGTGGTCCCAGCAGTCCCCTTTCTCCCCATCCTCAGCACCCGCCACCACTCAGTTTCGAATCTCAGCTGTGCTAAGATTCTTATCCCCCAGAGCACATTCATCACATTAGTTTTTCCCAATCACCCTGAAAGCTATGTGTAATGTGCAGATAAAAGGTGAAGTATACTGACGCATGCCTATAATCCTAACAATCAGGAGGCTGAGACAGAGAGAGGCTGTTCAAGGCCAGCCTGGGTTACACAGAAAGACCCTCCCTCAAGAAAAGCTTTTTTTTTAAGGTCTGGGTTCAGAGTGTAGTTCAATAGTTAGGTACTTATCTAGCAAGCACAAAGCCCTCGGTTTAACCCTCAGCACGAGAGGAGGAGGAGACAAAGAGAGAGACAGTCAGATAGGACCCTGTAACATTCTTTATACTTAATTTCCAAGGTCAATCAAAGAATTCACTTTAACGGCTTCACTGGGGTGACTCTGAACACCTCTCTCTGATTAGATGCTCTGATTGGCAGATACATATATGCCTTTGACAAATAAAAATGGGAAAATGGACTGATCATTAGATACAGTGAAATCTATAAAAAATGCTAGCCTGCTGGTGGGAAACCAGCTCTTGGAACACAGACACAAACCTTAAGGAGGCTTGCTGTGCCCTCTGAATGTAGGCTCTTGCCTCCATAAATGGGATTGTTCAGGGACATGGGGCACCAGGGTAGGCTGGGGGTTCAGATTCCAGAGAGACTTATCAGCCGCAGTGTGCTTACGTTAGTTTCCATCAGTGAGGGCAGGATTGAGGTCACAGTCCCTGCCAGTGTCATTAGCGAATTTCTGAGTCACAGTTACCAAGGATGGCATTTCGCCGCCACCGAGCAGTGCTAGCAGGTGATTTGCATACATCTGTCCAGGTTATTCTGTCTCAGTTTATCTCTTCAGGGACTTCTGGCGGCATGGCTCTTGTGACTCACTTTCTATACAGCCCAACAAAGCATTTCTTTGCCAATTAAGGCAAGCCGTCGTTTTTCAAAAGCACTGATGGGAGAGTTTTATTTAACTCCTTTCCCCCTTCTTTAACGAGCTTCCTTTTATAGAAGATTTAGGTGAAAAGGAGACTTGCCGGGACAAATGGAGACAGAGTTCAGAGCAGACTATGGGGTTCCGGAGGAGTTTGCACACAGAGGGTGCCTGTACCCTTTGTTTGCTTGCTGTGTTTTGAGTATGTGCTTCTGAATGCTAGGCAGGTGCTCCGACGCACAGCAGAGCCCCCCCTTTTTGTTGTTGTAAGCCAGGCTGACCTCAAACTCTCTAAGTAGCCATGGATGACTTTGAACTCTCAGTCTCCTGCTTCTACCTCCTCAATGCTAGGGTTACAAGGTCTTTATTACCACACCTGGTTTATGCGGGGCTGGGAATCAAACCCAGGGCGTTGTGCCTGCTAGGCAACCTCTCTACCGACTGAGTTACCCGCCTTCTATGTTTTGTTGCTTTTAATTTTTTAGATGTATTTGTTTGGGCACAATACGTGCATGAGTTTAGAGGCAACTTACAGGGTCAGTTCTGTCCCTTGGCCTTGTACACTCCAGGCATGGAACTGAGGTTGTCAGTCTGGGTGACAAGGGCCCTTCCTTCTCTGTCGTGCCATCTCACCGTCCTTGTGTTTTCAAACATTCTGGCTATGGCGCTAGACCACCCTTCCTCCTCTTGGCAGCATCAAAGACACTGCACTCTGCTTAGGAAGAGAACAGCACTCACACTTCTGGAGTGCGGAGGGAGGGAGGCGACCAAATTAGAATCTTGCTCCTGTCACCTCCCACTCAATGGCAGCTGCCCTGGCGGGCTTTCAAAGCTGCAGCAACCCTGGCTCTGGCTGCTTCAGCAGTAATTTGAAGAGTGTAAGGGGGCAGGGGAGTCGAGAATTTGAAGAGCACTAAATCATATAACAGCAGAGGCAGGAAACCCGGAAATAACTGGGCCAGTGGCCAGATCCAGATTTCTGAAAATTTCAGGGTCTGTTTTCCCAATCCTCCAAATCCAGAGACTTTGCCTGGGGAGCCTGTGACAACCAGGTAGCAAAGGGCCTTCTGTCTAGCTTTTTTTCTTTTACATTTTTTTCTGTGTGTGTGTGTGTGTTGCACAGGTCACGGGCCCAAGTGTGAAGATCATAGGACAACTTGTGGGAGTCAGTTTTTTTCTTCTACCATGTAGGTCCTGGGATTGAACTCAGATCCTCAGGCTTGGTAGCAAGCCCCTTTTCCTGCTGAGCCATCTCACTATCTCCCATTGGTCTATATGGGCAAACCTTTCTGGACTAACTCCAGCCTAAGGCACTGTAAACATTCACGGGCATCATGCCCAAAGGTGCAGAAACATAAATAAATGTAAACATAAAACATAAATGAAGATACATATAGTCACAAAAAGATAAATGAAAAAAATGAACCTTGAAGCTATTCTTTTTTGTTTTTGGAGGGGGGTGTGTTCAAGACAGGGTTTCTCTGTAGCTTTGGAGCCTGTCCTGGAACTAACTCTGTAAACCAGACTGGCCTCAAACTCACAGAGATCCCTCTGCCTCTGCCTCCGGAGTGCTGGGTTTAAAGGTGTGCACCACCACCACCCCACCACCTTGGAACTATCCTCAAAAATTTTTATATATATTTTTTATGTGTTTGAGTGTTTTGTCTGCATATATGTATATGTACCCCATGCATACCTGGTGTCCAAGAGGCCTAAAGAGGGCATCAAATCCCCTAGAATTGAAGTTACAGACAGTTGTGAGCCACCATGTGGATGCTGGGAATCAAACCCAGGTTCTCTGCAAGAACTGATAATGTACTATAACCAACAAGGGAGATGCTGTTTCTGAAGGTACCCTTGTGTTGCATCTGTCAGCCAAGGTCCTCTAAGCAGGAACCCACATTTGCAGCACCTGATGAAGGGTAGGGACAAAACAGGCACGTGTTCGAATTTATCCTGTGGCAAATGCTTGTATTTCTGGAAGCTTCGGGAAGAGCAGAAACAATGGGTCCAGTGCTGGCTGGTCTTGGAGTCCCTCCAGCCCAGCAGTTTGGTAATGAGTGAACTCAAAGATGATCTGTATGGTGACAAATACGGTTGATTTGTACTTTGGACACTGTTTTACCTCGAGAGACTGTGGACTTTTGACATATGACTTTAGTTCCAACCCATAATTTCTAGTAAAAATTAACTCAGCCTTCCTTAGCTGAGGACTGGTTGGTTTGTTCTGTTCCCCCTATAGTGAAGTGAGGTGCGCGTGGCCAAGTCTGCACATCTTCTGTGTGTTTGTCTGTTTCCTTACTGTAAGCAACTGCTGGAGGCTGGGTCCTTCATTGAGAAGAGAGGTTTCTTTATCTTACGGGGGTTTTGTTTGTTTGTTTCTTCTCAAGACAGGGTTTCTCCCTGTAGAGCCCTGGCTGTCATAGAACTGGCTTTGTAGACCAGACTGGCTAGGAACCCACAGAGATCCACCTGTCTCTGCCTCCGTGAAGCCTTATCTTACAGTGTTGGAGTTTCAGGGACATAATGGTATAGGCTTAGCTCTGATGAAGACGTTGAGGAGGATGGTAACAATGATGGGAAAGAGAGAGAGGAGAGAGAATTATACATCCAGACAGGAGGCAGGATTTTAAAAGAAAAAAGGAGGGGGCTGGAGAGATGGCTTAGTGGTTAGGAACACTAGCTGGTCTTCCTGCTCTTCCAGAGGTCCTGAGTTCAATTCCTAGCAACCACATGGTGGCTCACATCATCTGTAGTGAGATCTGGTGGCTTCTTCTGGCCTGCAGGGATACAGAACACTGTACATAAAATAAATAAATCTTAAAAAAAAAAAGAACCAGGTCATGGTGGTACACACCTTTAATCCCAGCACTTGGAAAGGCAGAGGGAGGCAGATCTCTTTGAGTTCCAGGCCAACAGAGAAACCCTGTCTCGAATAACCGGGGAAAAAAAGGAAAGGAAGGGAAGGGAGGGGAGGGGAGGGAAGAAAACCCCAGCAGGTAAAGGCCCTTGTCTCCAAGCCTGATGACCTATGTTTGACTCTCAGGTCCTACTTGGTGGGAGGCAGCAGCTGACCTCTGCAAGTGGCCCACATGTGTGCCATGATACTCATGAGCCTCTAAACACACAGTAACCAAAAACAGTAAACTTTAAGAAAAAGAAAAAAAACACACAATTTGCAACAATAGTGACTAAGTGGCTTGTAAGAATACTTTGGAATCTTCCTGCGGAGCGTTGGCTCCTATGGGAATAAACTGCCTCATACCTGAGACATTAGCAGGCCTACCCTCTACGCTGAGGCATTGTGGGTGTCTTGGCTGACCTCTCAAATAGAACATAGGTCTCCACTTTTATTGTCAAATTACAATCATGAAATAGGGCTTCTCTCACAGCCTCTCTAGAGGGTCCTTCTGCAAGAGGGCCTCACAGACTTCCTGCTGAGAACTAGGTTAGCAAATAAACTGGGCCACATGTGATGTTAGAACATGTAGATTGACTTCATTCTCCATAAATCCATTTGATAAGCTTGCCATATATCATTTACACAATCTGTTCTGCCACAACCTTTTTGTTTGCTTGTTTGTTTCTCCAGACAGGGTTTTTCTGTGTTACAGTACTAGCTGTCCTGGAACTCACAATAATCCACCTGCCTCTGCCTCCTGAGTGCTGGGATTAAAGGCCTATGCCATCACCATTGCTGACCTTTTTTTTCTCCACCGCCATTTTTATTGGAGGCTATTAAGTTGATTTTCTAACTTGTTCACCTCAGAAGTAATGAAAACTCCATTACATATTAATTCCAGAGAGATGTTTGACAGCTACTAAAGATTTCAATAGGCACCAAAGCTGACATTTTAGCACAGAGTTTTCTCAGAGGTCAGGGAGAAGACATAGCATACAACACATGGATGCTGTCTGCCTTCTCTCTTGTCATTATAAGACGTGGCGGGGAAATGAGGAATAATTAGATTTTTCAGTTCAGTAGCACTTTTATTAATTCATAAACCACTCTGAGTTACTCAGGTCATGAATGATTTCAGCAAACAAATTTGGCCCTACATAAAAAACAAAACATTGATGTTGAACTACAGTGCCCCCTGGCAGTCATAAAAGTCAACTACAGTGCCCCCTGGCAGTCATAAAAGTCAACTACAGTACCCCCTGGCAGTCGTCATAAAGCCAATTCACAGACACCTCTAAATTAAAAGTCAACTGCTGTGCTCATGCAGGCCAGAGTTCTACCTTTTGACACTGGGACAAGACCTTGTCATCCATAGAACTCATGATTGAAAACTGCAGTTGACCAAAACCACCCCGTTTTGTAATATTTTTAAGTAGGTCTATCATTTTTGTGTTAGGCGTTACTCATAGCTGTTGGTGGGGGGAGGTCCATGCCACCCACATCACTAGACAAGGGTTATACATATGTCAGGGCAATGCACAAAATATCATAAGTTTTGTTTAGATGAAAATTTTTAAAAATCCAAATTATAAGAGTGAATACAAAAGAAAAAGAGAACTAACAATTGAAAACAGAAATTACTAAAAAAAAATCTCCTTTACTCAAAATGTTTGACCTAATATTTAATAAATTTGATTAGCATTTACATGGAGGTAAATTAAGAAAGAGTCCCGGAAGGGTTGGATGGTGCTATTTCCAAACTGGACTCAGTATACCCTCACTGGGTTGAAGCTGCCAGAGATGTAGATTTGGAAAGAATCCAAGGGTGGAGACGGAGTCCCTGAAACCCAGCAGTGGGATGCAGTCCCCAAGTGAGTAGGTGATAACATATTCCTCTCCTGCCAGATGCTACAGAACCTGTCAGCCTCTGAGGGGCAGCTGGTTGTCTTCGAGTGCCGGGTAAAAGGAGCCCCGTCCCCGAAAGTCGAGTGGTACCGAGAAGGGACCTTAATAGAAGACTCTCCAGACTTCAGGATCTTACAGAAGAGTATGTGGATGCTTCTCTGATAGTCTTACATTTTTTAATAATTTATTTTTTAACATTTTATGTGCATCAGTGTTTTGCCTGCATGTATGTCTGTATGAGGATGTCAGATCTGGAAGTTATAGACAGCTGGGAGCTGCCATGTGGGTGCTGGGATTTGAACCCAGGTTCTCTGGAAGAGCAGTCACTGCTCTTAAACCACTAAGCCCTTTCTCCAGCCTATAGTCTTTTCTTTCTTTCTTTCTTTTTTTTTTTTTTTGTTTGTTTTTCGAGACCTGGAACTCGCTCTGTAGACCAGGCTTGGTCTCGAACTCACAGAGATCCACCTGCCTCTGCCTCCCGAGTGCTGGGATTAAAGGCATGTTCCACCAAACACCTGGCTTGTTTTTGTGTTTTTTAACAATGAATTAAGTAACTAATAGACTGGAGGGGACTGGAGAAATAGCTCTGGCTGACCTGGAATTATGTAGACAAGACTGCACTTGAACTCACAGAGATTCTCCCGCTTCTGCCTCCCAGGTGTTAGGACTAAAAGCATGTTGCACTATGCCCAACTATAATTGATTTTTTTTTTACACAAAAGTTCATAAGATGTCTTTCCATATTGATATAATTATCTTACTTTTATTTATTGTTCTAAATTTTAGTTACATTTATTTATTATATGTGTGTCTGTATATGTGGATACATGTACTACAGGATGGACACTTGTGATGTCAGAGGACAACTTGCAGGAATAGTTCTCCACTTTCACCCTGTGTGTCCCATGGAGTGAACTCAGGTCATCAGCCGTGGTGACAAGTGCCCACTGAGCCATTTTGCCAGCCATAATCATAACGTTTTCTTTCTTGAGGTAGTAAGGATTGAACCCAGGACCTTTTGCATACTAAACTATATGCAAGTTTTGTTACTTTTAAAACTAGTAAGTTATGGGCCAGTGGGTTGGCTCATTGGGTCAAGCTGCCTGCCTTCAGACTGACAACTTGGCTTCAGTCCCCAGGCCCATATAGTGGAGGACATGAAGATATTTCCTCTGACTTCCACATGCATGGGGACAGCAACAGTGATAATTCAGAATACCATTAAACTGAGAAAAGAAAAGTGCTTCAGTAATTCTGTGCATTGTGCAGAAGTACTAGGTTTCTACATAGTTGTACAGTATTCGTTGAATGTCTATGATTGGATACATGTGTGGAACACCTGTATTTTGTGGTAGGCACTTTGATGAAAACTAGACAATTTTAAGATAATGAACGAGACTTCAAGGAATCTTATGCAAGTCCTGAAGCCCTTAAGATCACAAATCTTATAGAAAGAAGAAGCTCCACTTTATAGGCACCTGACAGCCCAGAGCCAAGGAATATTTCTCAAACAGCAACTCATGGGCTAGTGAGATGGCTTAGCAGGGAAAGGCTCCTGCCTTCAAGCCTTTGGACCTGAATTTGATTTCAGGATCCACAGGATGGAAGGAAAGAACTGATTCCTGCAAGTTGTCCTCTGACCTCCACACGAAAGCTGTGGCTTGCACATGATAGACAGATAGATACATAGATGATCAATAGATACATACATAAATACATGCATATATACATAGATGATAGATGCATAGATACATAGATGCATAGATAGACAATAGATACATAGAGATAGATAGATAGCAAGACAGACACTAATCCTTCAGAATCCCACCTTCCTTTGACACTCCGCCTTGCCTGGGTGCCTGAGACTTAAGTTCACTATGTGACCCCAGGTGTGCTGCAAAGTGAAGCATTATTTAGCAGCTCTCCAGCTGCCCCTCTGTGACCTCGTTGTAACTCGAGTTCTAATTGGTCTAATAATAAAAGCCTGGAGTCAGATATAGGGGTAAAAACGGAACGATCAGAGAGATGAAGGAGCAGGCCACAGTCACCTGACCTTTGCCAGCTGAAAAGAGAGCGAGTTCCTTTCCGCCCACCTATAACCCTTTCTCTGCCCAGCTATTTCACTTCCTGTCAGCTAGTGGCAAGCTCCACGCTTTATTTATACAAACAAGGTATCACCACATCTTATTGAGGCCACTGGTACTTGGGTCGTTACTTAACCTTGACAGATTGTCCTGACCACTCCACCCCCAAGTGAGCAAGACACTGAGAGTCTCCAGGGAGCTTCTGATGGACATGCAGCTTCTCAGGAGAGTAGACACTCGCTCACAACCTTTTGTCTTTTCTTCCTCTAGAACCTCGATCCATGGCAGAGCCAGGTAAAGATCGTCTCAACTAACTTCTTAATGTGTGATGAGTGGTTTGAGATACACATCCGTGGAGAGATGCTGTAACGCCTCTAAAATCGTCAAAATAGTTAAGAAAGGGTGAAAATAAGAAATTCCAGAAAGATCCAAATGAACTCTAGCTGTTATTGTTGAAGGGGGGAGGAAGGAGCATGTTCAAATTTGCATATCAATTTAATATGTGATGAATACAGTTAATTTTTTAAATGTTTTCCTGGGAATATTGTCTCTCTGACTATTACTCCCACTCATTCCATGCCCTCCTCAAAACTGGTTTTGGAATTTCCAAAATCCAAACTGGAATTTGTCAAACCCCACCCCATAGCCTTTGGGTACCAAACTTAACCGGTGAGCGTCTGGGAATATCAGTAATTGAGAACACTCGCCTAGCTTACTCAAAACCGTGGGTTTAAGCCCCAAAACTAGTCAAAATAAAATAAAGAAATAATTTATGGATCAGATCCAGAAATGTATAGAGACTAAATACGGTGTGTGTGCTGTTTCTTGATTTGGTTTTGTTGAACACTGAGACAGAAATGAGAGCCATGAAGCTCACATGTGCCTGTAGACAATGCGAGCCATTTACAAACCAGGGCCGATTGTTTGCAATTTCACTGCAGTTCTCTTCTGACAGCAAAGGTATTCCAGAAGTAAGCACAGAACATCCACATTGCACCCCATGGAGCATACAATAAAGAGGAGGATTCTTTCTCGTAAGGACTAACTAGTATTATCTGCTGTGGCCTCCCTAGTGCTGTGACCCATTAATACAGTTCCTCATGTTGTGGTGACCCCCAACCATAAGATTATCTTTGTTGCTACTTCATAACCATAATTTTGTTACTATTATGAATCATAATGTAAATATCTGTGTTTTCTGGTGGTCTTAGGTAACCTCTGTGAAAGGGTCATTTGACCCCCAAATTGCAACCTGTAGGTTGAGAACCACTGTTCTAAAGGGTCCTCAGTGACTTAAGTCAGTCATCAAAAGTACTTAGATGCCATACTTCCCCTAATACAACTGCTTTAGTAATTCTATTTTTTTTCTGTGTCTTTGGAGCCGGTACTGGAACTAGCTCTTGTAGACCAGGCTGGTCTCGAACTCACAAAGATCCACTTGCCTCTGCCTCCCAAGTGCCGGGATTAATGGCATGTGCCACCAACACTTAGTATTCTATTTTAATGACCCCTGCTCTTCTCTAGTTTTCAAAGACTATCTAACTGCATTAATTCAAGGCTCTAGTCATATCTGAGAATTACCTGTACAGTCACTTTCAAGACTTCATGTTATGGATCAGGCTACTCAATGGGAATGAGTATGTATTACAAAGGGAATTCCTATTTCTCTATCAGCTAATTGCTACTACTTAAACAAAGCATTCACTGACTGTCTAATTCCTTGTGTGGCTGGGGTCAAACCCAGGACCTCACACGTGTTAGGTATGAACTAACTCTCCCACTAAGATATAAGCCCCCTCAGCCCTTCTGTCCAATTTGAAACTGTGGTCTCTGTTTAAAATTCTCTCATTGTGAAATTCCCCCATGAGACTGGGGTTTGGAAAACTATTAGTTTTTCTGTTTCACACTTCCTTTGACCACCCCCCTCCAATACATTTTTGTGACTTTTGACATTTATTGTTAGTTTACTTTTTGTCATCTGGATGGGTGACATAGAAACAGAATGCTTATTATGTGTAACCACTGGTCTTGGTTCTCCCTAGTTGGCAAATGCTGAAGAGAATAAGGAGTCAGGAGTTTGAGGCAAGCCTGCGCTGCCCCTTTGGTGGATGTAGCTCAACTGTTAGAGGGTTCCCCTAGTGCTATATGCAACATATTATCACAAAACTTTCTCATCAGTACTTTGCCTGTCAGCATGAGTGGTTGGTTTTATGCACCTGGACTCGTTCAGTCTCCTAACAGACCAATTTGATCAAATAGTTATCTGGTACAGCTGTTTTCAAAGAACTTTAGCTCAAGTCAACATTTATAGACCTGTCATTGATTTATAGAACTGTCACAATTCTGTCTCCATGACTAAGTCATTCACTTTTCTGTCTTACTGGCATGCAGAGGAGATCTGCACCTTAGTCATTGCTGAGGTGTTTTCAGAAGACTCTGGATGCTTCACCTGCACTGCAAGCAATAAATATGGCACAGTGTCCAGCATCGCACAGTTGGACGTGAGAGGTAAGCACAGCAGTTAGACTATGAGTGTAAACTTCAGAATCTTTCTTTCTTTCGTTCTTTGAGACAGGGTTTCTTTGTGTAGTCTTTGCTGTCCTGGAATTCACTCTGTAGTCTCTAGTCCAGGCTGGCTGAGACTAAAAGTATGCACCGCCACGCCCAGCCCAGAGTCATCTTTCTTCCTGATTCACATATGAATCATGAAGATTTAAATTACCCGCTGTGTAAGTATGTGGTCAAAGCCTGATGTAGAAAGACAATAAGGAGCTGGGCGTTGGTGGCGCATGCCTTTAATCCCAGCACTCGGGAGGCAGAGGCAGGTGGATCTCTGTGAGTTCGAGGCCAGCCTGGTCTACAAGAGCTAGTTCCAGGACAGCCTCCAAAGCCACAGAGAAACCCTGTCTCCGAAAAACCAAAAAAAAAAAAAAAAAAAAAGAAAGACAATAAGGTGCAAGACTGATTTGAAAAGAAAAAGACTTACATTAGGACCTGGAGCAATGACTTAGTGGTTAAGAGCACTGGCTAGTCTTCCTGAGGACCCAGATCCAATAGCCGACAAGCACAGGGCGGGCGGCCTCACAACCATCTGTAACTCCAGTCCCATGCTATCTATCCAGCACCCTCTTCTGGCCTCCAAGGGCACTGCATGCATGAGGTACACACACATACATACAGGCTAAGTACTCACTAAGTACTTTGAAATTTTAATTACTAAGAAAATTGTTCCTGTCAGTCCGGTGGTGGTGGCGCACACCTTTAATCCCAGCACTCGGGACTCAGAGGCAGGCGGATCTCTGTGAGTTCAAGACCAGCCTGGTCTACAAGAGCTAGTTCCAGGACAGCCTCCAAAGTCACAGAGAAACCCTGTCTTGAAAAACCAAAAAAAAAAAAAAAAATTGTTCCTGGGGGTTGGACACCTCCCACAAAGCCCAACTGAATCAGTCCCTGAGACCCACAAAGTGGAAAGAGAACACTGATTCCAGAAAGTTGTCCTCTGACCTTCCCCCTGCATGACTGTATACACCCTTGCACAAAATAAAGTAATAACAGCAAGGGGGGGTGCATGCCTTTAACCCCAGCACTGGGAACATGAAGGCAGGAGGATCAGGGGTTCAAAGTCATTGGCAACAGTGAGTTCAAGACAAGCCTAGGATACATGAGACCCTATCACCAAAAACAGTTTGTGGACAATATCCAGTTTTCAAGTTCTTATTAGCCACAGCCTCCTCAGTGGCCCTGCTGTCACTTCACACTTCCCAGAGAGCAGCTCCCTGGCCTTATATAAACTTCTCAAGTTCTTAAGATACTTCAAAGGGCTGGAAGATAATCCAGTAGGTGAAGTGCTTGCTTCACGAACTTGAGTACCTGAGTTCAGTGCCCTGAGTCTACATACAAAAGTCAGTCATGGTAGCCTATGCTTCTAATGGCTGCACTGGGGCGAAGGAAATCTCTGGAACTCATGACCATAAATACCTGAAGCTTGGCTTCCACACACAGAGAGAGAGAGAGAGAGAGAGAGAGAGAGAGAGAGAGAGAGAGAGAGAGAGAGAGAGAGAACATAGCCAGGTGTGGTAGCACATACCTTTCATCCCAGCACTCAGGAGGTGGAGGCAGGCAAATCTCTGTGAGTTTAAGGCCAACCTGGTCTGCAGAGTGAGTTCCAAGACAGCTAGGGCTCCACAGAGAAACCCTGTCTTGAAACAAAACAAAGCAAAACAAAACACAGAGTGCTTAGATTCCAGAGGTAGGGATTCAGGGAATCAAGCCCACATCCTCACTAAGGATGTGTTTACCCACCCTGCTATATACACAGCTGTGCCCTACCCCCTACCCCCACACCATCCCTATCCCCCTGCCCCTCCACCCCCCCCAAGGTGACAGTGCCAGCTCAGTCCTGTTGGTGGCCTCCAGCTCAAGCTCTCTAATTGTCCTTTCAGGAAATGAAGACATCAGTGATAATGGGACTCTTCACTCAGCCAACTCAACCACCAACCTGGCTGTGGCTGAGCAGCAGCCCTCCCCACCCAACCCAGAGCCTCGTCCTGAGGAACAGCCCCCTAAGCCCAAACTCGAAGGGGTCCTGGTCAACCATAATGAGCCCCGCTCCAGCTCCAGGATTGGGCTTCGGGTGCACTTCAATCTGCCTGAAGATGACAAAGACAGTGAAGCATCCTCTGGGAGTGGAGTGGCCAACAGCAGCCAGACGAGGCCTGATTCCTTCCCTGAGAGGTTCAACGGACAGGAAGCCAGAACCCCAGAGCCTTCCTCACCTGTCAAAGAGCCCCCTCCGGTCCTGGCCAAACCCAAACTGTAAGTAAAAATAGGATGAATAACTGTGAGTGCCTGTGAGCTTCCTACGAATCTGACCTTAATAATTATAGAAATGGGGGCTGGTAGGACGGCTCAGTCAGATGCTTGCAGCTCAAGCCTGAAAAATCCAGGTTCAGTCCCTGGGACCCAGGTGGTAGAAGCAAAGCATCCTCTGGCCTCCACACACACACTGTACACACACACAGGCACATGCCTGCCTACGTGCGTGCGTGCTTGCGTGTGTGCGCACATGTGCATGCGCACATATACACACATAGTAGAGTTGGGATATAGTTCGGTTATTAGAATGCTTGTCTAGGATGCAGGATGTCCAGGGTTCGATCTCCAGCACTGTAGTAGGTGAAGTAGGGCACAGCTTTGCTCCTACCTACTTACCAGGTAGGAGCAAGGGGATCTAAAATTCAAGGTCAATTTCAACGTCACATGGAGTATGAGGCTAGCCTGGGCTACATGAGTCCTTGCCTCAGACCAAATCAAATCAAACAAAAGATAAAATTGAAAACTGTATTTCCAAGTGAGAAGATAGATTGAGTGCAAAGCAGGATGTGCATCTTTGCGTCACCGCGAATGCACCCCCACTGCCATCCTCGTTATTAGCATTCTACCCGAGCAACGGGGCACCTAATGGCACCTAAACTTGGGAAACGCCTGTCTAATGTTAGAGTTCTCCAGGCAAAGCATTTCTGGGCTCTTCCCGGAATAGTGCTCTCTCTTGTACCTGGTAATCTTGACAGTCCGTTCTTTTGTCCTCGTGGGTCTCTACATCAACTTGAGCTTGTGTAGTCACTAGAGACACTCTTCAGTGCATGTGGACAGCTCTTTGCTAATGCTGAGTATACAGTGAAAAGCAGCACGATCTGCATATGACTATGACGGGATGCAAGAAGCTTTCGTCTTCAGGTTCAGCCCAGGAAGCCCACACTGCGCAGAGCCCCTGTCAGAGCCATGCTCTGTGCTCCTGCAGCCAAGCAAGGACAAAGCATGGCCTTAGCATGTTGTGCTTCATTCACATCGATTACAGCTGGTGATAGCGTATACTGCAGACAGTGATATACATTGTATTTATAATTATATAAACATGTTGTGAGGGGAAGCAAAAACACTTAAAACTGAGCCAACTGTCAGACAAAGATAGGATAAACTAGAAAGCCTGTGTTTTGGGGGACAAATGTGTCTTTTTGTTTATATTATTTTGAGACAGGGTCTCATGTAGCCAAGGCTGGCCTTAAATTTACTATGTAGCCCAGGATGACCTTCTTCTGATTCTTCTGCCTCCTACTTCCTTCCACCACCCAGTTTTTATAGGGTGCTGGGAATTGACCCTAGGACTTCCTGAATGCTAGACAGACATTCTAGATCTCCAGACCTCAGACAAGTATATCTTTGGAGCAGCTGTATGCATAGGAGAGTCACCTAGGGTATACAGTAGGTGGACCCTGACCCACTCTGGGTAACTTGGAAGTGTGAACTTGAACCACATTCTGGCTAGCTAACACTGAAGAACGGCTGGCCTACATGTAAAAGTCACTAAACTCCTTCCTAGTCCAGTTACCTCTCTGAGCATCGGTGCCTCAGTCAGCCAGGTTTGTTTTACAGCCTCCAGGTAACAGGAAGGAGCAGCCTCCACTGGGAGGACTGGTAAAGCTGTGTACATCTGCTCAGAATTAGTTGTCCTGATGAGCTGGGGAAACATTTAACAACCGACAAGGGCGAGAGAGCCAGCATAGTTGGCATTTGCCAACTTCTCCCACATGAATTTAGGTCACTGAGTGGGTTGTTGGGACTGGGTTCCTAACAGCTGTCCTTCGGAGCCAGGGAGAGTTGGTACTGGTACACAGTACCCAAAATTGTTGCTAAAGCCACCTTCAAACTTGATACCCAGGCTTGTATTTTGACTGTCTAATACTTTAATCTCAAAAATTCAAAATCCACAGGACATGATGCCAGCACATTTGTAATCTTAGCACTCAGGGGACTGAGGCAGGGGGATTGAGAGTTCCAGGTTATCTGGGGGCACATAGGAGACCCTGTCTCAAAAATTAAAACGTTAAGAGTTTGCCTTTTCATATCACAAAAAAGCCGACACCAGTAGAAGCTATTTATTTTATATTCCTTGCTGAGGAAAATGCAATGAGGGTATTTATGCTTCTTAATTTTAATACAGTTATTATTTGTATACATATATTTGTGTACATAGGTGTGAGCATGCATGTACCATGGCATGCCTGTGGAGATGGGGGCAGGAGCTTCCAGGAGTCTGGTCTCCTTCACACACATGGATCTCAAGTATCAAATACAGGCCATAAGGCCTGGCACCATGTGTCTTTACCCACTGAGCCATCTTTCCAACCCTATTTCTTGCTTCTTAATTGCTTAAATTTTCAATGATGAAGAAATGAAAAATCCAAGCATAGTGGCACAAGTCTTTAATCCCAGTGCTTGGGGGCAGAGGAGTAGATTTCTATATGTTTGAGGCTAACTTGGTCTAAATAAATGAGTTCCGAGCCAGCCAGGGTCATAGAGGGAGAGTGTGTCTCAAAAGAACAAAACCCAACAAAAGAGAAATGAGAATGTTTAACAAGTCCAAGATATTGAGAAATGAAAGACAAGACGTCTGTTTGTGCTAAGAGAATGCATGTGTGTCTGTGTCTCTGCGTGAGTGTGGTAAGGAGTGAGCAGCCTTATATACATACTTACAGCACAGTGGAAAACCCCCAGGTGTAAGAGTCAGTGTTTTCCTTGTACTAGATGTCAATGTCAGTGAGGCAAGGCCGGGGCTGTAAACCAGGACTAGAGAACAGGATGCACCTGTGGCTATCAGCTGGCAAGCAATGCACAGAGGTCCGTGGGGGCTGGGGCTCAACAGACAGAGACACAGGATGAGGGGGAGGTATTGCCAATGGATATGAGGGGAAAAGCTCCAAGTTTATTCATACAGTCCTTATACACCCCAATCAAAAGTGGGGGAAGGCAAAAAGACTTCCTTACCAAGATACAAAGAACAAGCAATTGTAATTACCTTCTCAATACCCAAAAATATCAACTAACCACACCTTCAGCCAAATATCCTAATGTCAAGGCAAGATACACAATAGCCACACCTTAGGCTAAATATCCTACTGTTAAAGCAAGACATCCATTAGTTACTTTTTAGGCCAAATATCCTATTGTCAAGAAAAAATATACAATAGCCACACCTTAGGTCAAACATTCTGTGGTTTGACCTTGAAAGACTAATAGTGGGTTTGAATTCTCTGACCTTAAGTCAAGATGATGCAGAGTCATTTCTATGGGCTCCAACAGTGTTGACTTCTTTTTCAAAATGTTTCTTTTATAGTGTGTGTGTGTGTGTGTGTGTGTGTGCACCTGAGTGTATTATGTGTAACACGTGTGTGCAGGTGCTCTTGG